>NC_134856.1:55984092-56318021 GCF_049852395.1 Peromyscus maniculatus bairdii
ACGCAGGGTTCCTAAATATCACAAAAGCCAGTACCAAATGCTTACGGTGGAAGCAAAGCTGGGGACCGGGTGGGCTGGCAGCCTGGCTGGGTGCCTCCTCCCCTGGTCCTGCTGGGGCACAGCTTAGGGCACCTCATCCTTCTCCACACGAGGATATCATGGCTGGGCAAGGCAGCCAACTGCTCTACCCCAATGGCCAGCACCTGCCTCTTGAAGCACCGAGGACCCAGTGCTGCTGGCCAGGACCCAGTGGTCCTGCTTGATGGCAGGGGGCCAGCTAGCCGGCATCCCAGCCCTGGGGGCTCTGAGACCAGCTCTCCTTGTGTGAAATTCCACTTAGCCCGGTAAGGCGCGTTCCCACGCAGGTGCCAGGGCAGGAGGGCCATCACCCCGTCCCTTGAGGCGGGACTGTGTCTGCGGCCCCAGACTTGAGGCGGGTGGCCAGGCTGTGCCTCAGTTCTCAGAGAGGGACAGAGCCAGGGCAGCCTGGAAGGCGGCTTCTTCGTCGATGCTGTAGTCCTAGAAACAAGCAGAGATGGGTTTTGGGAGGTTCCCAACAGCCAGCCCACTTCCCATGTTAGTCTACCCAAACACCTTCTGTGATCCCAAGCCTCCCTTTAAAAAATGTCTCAGGATGCGAGAGCCCCATCTACCTCTCCCAGTTCTTCCCCAGCGGGTTCCCAAAGTTATCCTAGGATCGTGCTACAGGCTGGCAGTCTGCAGATTTGTGACCATGAGGGGTGGTTTCACGGCCGAGTTGCTTTTTCTCTTCAGATAGTAAGAATCAGTTTCTTTGTCCAGCTTAGGTTCTCTGTGTGTATGTGAAGGCTTGTGTGTGACATGTGTGGATATAGAGGTCAGGGGGCTTCTTGTGTGTATGTGAAGGCATGTGTGTGACATGTGTGGATATGGAGGTCAGGGGGCTTCTTGTGTGTATGTGAAGGCATGTGTGTGACATGTGTGGATATGGAGGTCAGGGGACTTCTTGTGTGTATGTGAAGGTATGTGTGTGACATGTGTGGATATGGAGGTCAGGGGACTTCTTGTGTGTATGTGAAGGCATGTGTGTGACATGTGTGGATATGGAGGTCAGGGGACTTCTTGTGTGTATGTGAAGGCATGTGTGTGACATGTGTGGATATGGAGGTCAGGGGACTTCCTAATGTATGGGTTCCAGGGACTAAGCACAAGTCGTCAGCCTTGGCGGCAGGAGCCTTTATCCACTGACCCATTTTCCTGGCCAGGAACTGGGGTTTCTGAGATGAAAGGTCAGTCAGGGCAACAAGATCTCCAGCCCTGGGGACCAGGAAGAAAGAAACCCTAGTTGGCTGGAGGATGCAAGAGGTGATGGGATAAGTCTAGGTGAGGGGCCTGAAGTGGGCTGTACCCTCCTGACCCAGCTAGGGGGTGGACAGATGCTCCTGAGAAAGTCCTTCCAGCTTCTCTTCAGAATCACCGGGAAGTCAATACCTTACCAGGGACTCAGTCTCTGATGCTGCTACAAAACCAAGGTACTGCCTCAGGTGGCCCAGAGTGGTGACCAAAGGACCCAGAGCAGCTTGCCTGGTGTAAGGCTAAGCCCGTGACGAGTCTAGGTGCCTGGTGCCCTCCAGTGGCCACTGAGTCTTGGCGCTGTCACGCCTGGCAGGAGACCCTGAGGGGCGGCCAGGACACCTACCACGAAGGTATGTGGGTGGGGGCGGCCAGGACACCTACCACGAAGGTATGGGGGGGGGGCGGCCAGGACACCTACCACGAAGGTATGGGGGGGGGCGGCCAGGACACCTACCACGAAGGTATGGGGGGGGCAGCCAGGACACCTACCACGAAGGTATGGGGGGGGCGGGCGGGCAGGACACCTACCACGAAGGTATCGTAGGAGAATTTGTGCCGGTGCAGCAGGTGCTGCAGGAAGTTGGCGCTTTTGTAGCTGGGGTCCCCCCAGGGCATCGCCGAGCAGATGGGGCACACCTGGAACGAAGAAGTTGGGGGTAGCAGGGAGGGGCCTCCTCCCATGTCTGCCTGCCACTCACTCAGCCACAGTATGGTCCAGAGCACCACCACCGAAGGTGTCCACTGGTGTGTCCTACTCCCCGGCCAGGCCTGACCCCACGTCTCCCTCAGGCAGAAGCCCTGTGCTGCTGATGCTCACCACACGGTTGGGGTCGCTGCGGTGACTCTCCACACAGTGCTTCACCAGCTCCTGCTGATCCAGGTTGCGGGCTCCGCAGTATGGGCAAGCAAAGGTGGACCGGTTGGGGATATTGCTGGGGGTGGGAGGACATTGAGCGAGGCTAGGGCCGAGAGCACTCACCCCAGCTCCTCCCCAAACCTGCCTCCCCTCTGTGGACGGGCTGGCCCTGACCCATCCCCTGCAGCCTAAGGAGCACCATATGCCTTGTAAGAAAACTCCTGGTCCTCTCCTTTACCCCACCCACTGGACTGATGGGATATGGCCATGACAGAGGGGAGGGACTATACAGTCCTTGGCCTAGGAAATACCCTCACTCTGCTCATCTTGGGGCCCCATCCTGAAGGCTGCCTACCTGGGGATGGGCTGGGATGTGGGCAGCACAGGAACGAACTTGGGGCAGTTAGCCATCTGCTCCTGGACCTTCAGGCAGGAGGAAATGTGCACTCTCATTTTTGCCAGAGTCACCTAGGAGATGAGAGGAGAAAGCAGAACTGGGCAGGTCATGACCTCAGGCAGCAGGGACAGAGAATGACCAGCAAAAGCAGAGATCCATCCCTTCTGCTCTGAAAGCAACCAGAGGCTCTGAGCACCAACCTACACCCGAGGCTTCTGGAAGGGGCCTGGTGAACAAGAGGTCACACATGAAGACACACGGGTCTCTACAGAGCCACACAGACACAGCAGTGTTCATGGCTCTCAGGTAGCTGTACAGAGCAGGTGCAGGCCACTAACCCCCCAGGACAGGACAAGCAGGCGCCATGCCTGAGTCCCTAGAGAGGCCTGCAAATGGGAAGCTGTTCCAATGAGTGGAAAGGATCAACTCTTACTAGGTAAAAAAAGCTCACACCCCTAGGGAGAAACCAATGAAAGATCTCTCCTCTGACAAAATACTTTTTGTGGTGAAGATCACATTGCAGTGTGATCATTACCACCCAGCTGGTCCCATCAAGTCACCACGGTCACGCCAGAGTACACTGGCCAGGGGCAGCAGCCGAGCCTGAAGGCAAGGGATGGGGGACTGGCAGAGGATGCTCACCAGGGAGAGCTCAATCAACCTGGGCTCAGTGAGTAACCAGAAGAGAGCAGAATCCATGGCCAGCCTTTTCCTGAGGGTGGACACAAGGTCCTGAGCCCTGGTGCACACCAAGGCTGGGGGTAGACATTTCCCAGGACTGAGGGGGAAGGAGGACATGTTAACACACCAGTCTTGGCAGCTGGGTATAACACATGTCCTCAGCATCCAGAGTTTGTGCCCAAGACCAGCAAGGGTCCAAGAAGGTCCTCCTTGAGTCACAGCCAAAGCTGGGTATCCATGCAGGGAAATTTGCTTCCGAAGACAGCTTGAAAACTGAGATGTTCAAGTAGTGGGGCTACTTCACATGTGACACTGACCGGCTCTGACCCCAAGTCTCCCTCGGAAAGTCTAACCAGAGCACCCAGGGGGACCACAGCAACTGACAGCCTTGCTACTCCAGACCCAGGGTCGTTCCAGTTCCTCCACCTGCTGACCTTTAGGACACAGTGACCAGTTAACACAGCACAATGTATTAACTAGAGACACAGGGATGTCTGCAACACACACTGCAAGTGTACTCACAGCTGCTTATTTTCCTGGGAACAAAGGGAGAAGGAGGGGGCGAGGCAGGCTCTGGGGATAGGACGGAAAGAGGCCTGTAAGCCCCAGCACAAGTGGCAGGCCCTTGTGTGATGACACAGGGAACAGGGCCCATGCCATCCTTCTCGGGACAGACACTGGCATCGGGTGCAAGGAGCTCAGACTCAGAAGGCCCTGTCTCTGTCTGGCTGCACCTGCCACCTCAGAGCCCCCAGAACCTTCTTGGATTCCCCAGATTTGTCTGTCACAGCCTGAGTGCTCAGCCTGCATCTGCAGAATCTGCATCAGCCACGATGCAGAGCCAGCTGAGCCTAGGTCAGACAGCTGTGACGGCATTGCTTCCCTGGAGCTCTGACAGGGTCTGGCAGGTGGCTTCACACTGGAGCAGATGTGGTTACTCAACAGCCAGGGGTGTGAGCCCATGTACCCAGTTCCTCTACGGGAGAGTGGAACCCATGGGCGGAAGCTGCCCCACCCAGAGCCCCCCAGCCTCAGGAAACCCGAGCAGGGCGGGTACCTTCTTGTTGCAACCCCGGCAGGGTGCCTTGTAAGATGAGAGCTGCTTCTCTACATGGGTGGCCTTGTCCACTTTCTTGGGGTCGAAGGGCAGGCGGCAGAGCGGGCACAGAGGGGATGGCACCTGCAGACATGGCTGGAGGCACTCCCCGCAGAACCTGCAGGTGACATGGACCTGAGGCTACTTCCTCCATGCCAGCACATACAGCGTGGCTCCCCAGTTGCTACTGACAGTTCTGGAGACAATCTTATGCTCATGCCCCCACCCCCCAGCTGGGCATAGCTTAGAGGTGAGCTGTCCCTTCCGGCAGTATAGCCCTCCTGTATTTGGTAGATCCCCTGCAGCCTGTACCCCAAAAAGAACATCTCTGGGGCAGGGTGCCCATTTCTTTCCTGAAAGTCTCAAGATCATGTGGTGACTGACAAAACCTCAGGAATCAGGGTATTAGGCCAGGGGGCCAGGGAGTAAAGTGGACTAACAATTGTGGGGAACAAAATGCCAGGCCTGGAGCCCTGATACCACATGGTCAAAGCTGGCCAGGCAAGTCTCCTGGGACAGGGTCCTAGGCAGCAGGGCAGGGGTTCTTGTATCCTATGAGTCAAAGCTTGGTGACAGGAGGGACTATGCTTGGGTTGGCTTGGGTACTGGGCACAAACTTGGGACACTGAGGATCAGTAGGGGGCCAGTCTCTTGCTAGCATGCTCCCAGATGCCAGCAGCAGGAGTTCTGTCCTTGCCTGCCCACACCCCCAGATGGTGTTCACAATATCTTCCGTTCATCAGATAGATGCACACCAGTGGGTAACAAAAAGGAATGGAGCAAAATTGTGCAAGTTGATGGCTGTTCTTGGTTGTCAACTTGACTACATCTGGAATTAACTAAAATCCAACTGCTGGGCACACCTGTAAGGGATATTTTACTAATTAAATTGAAGTGGAAGACTCGCTTTTATTGTTTTGTTTTTGTTTTTCAAGACAGGGTTTCTCTGTGTAGTCCTGGCTGTCCTGGAACTTGCTCTGGTAGACCAGGCTGGCTTCAAACTCAGGGATCCACCTGCCTCTGCCTCCTGAATCCTGGGATTAAAGACCTGGTAGATATTTAGAGGTGGGTAAATCCACCTTTAATCTGGACCACACCTTCTGCTGGCAGCCTATACAAAGGACATGGGAGAAGAAAGCTTTTCTCTTTGTCTGTTTGCTCTTGCTGGCAAGTGCATTTCTTTACTGGCATTAGAGCCTACTTTTTTGGAATTCTGGCATATGCTGAAGACTAACTGAGACATCCAGCCTTGTGGACTGAACAACTACTGCATTCTTGGACCTTCCATTGGTAGACAGCCATTGTTGGGATTAGCTGGACCACAGCCTGTAAGCCATCCTAATAAATCAATCCCCTTTATATTATATATACATATGTATGTATATACACACAAGTCTATATGTATGTGTGTGTATATATATATATATATATATATATATATATATATTCACCGTATAAGTTCTGTTTCTCGAGAGAACACCGACTAATACAGATTTTGGTGTCAGAATTGGTTCTAAAGCAAGAGAAGTATAAGGGAGAATTTTTTAAGTATCTGGAATAGGCTTTCCAATTTGCTAACACCTATAGTTACTGAAAAGCTTGGAGAGTACTGAAAGTTCATGGTGTGAACTATTTTATAAAATTAAGGAGATAAATGGATTGATTATTCTGATTCACTAATTCTGAGAGGCAATGGATTTGGTGACTCTGTATATAAAACTTTTGACACCTTGTAGAAAAATAAGGGAGGACCCAATTAAAGCTGAGGACTTTGGACCTCAGATTCTCAAGTGTTTATCTCACCTGAGGAAGTAGTCTTTCCACCCTCAGCAGAAGATCTACTTCCACCCCAACTCCCTGAAACACTGCCTTTTCCACCTTTGACTGAAGAAATCCTTCATTGTCTGCTAAACCAGCAGTGACTTTCTCTAAATGAGATGCCAGGTAAGACAATACTGATGTTCCTTAGGGCCCATCGATAGCCGCCTCTAGACCTGTAACCAGACTTAAGTTTTTTTTTTTTTTTTTTTTTTTTTTGGTTTTTCGAGACAGGGTTTCTCTGTGTAGCTTTGCGCCTTTCCTGGAACTCACTTTGGAGACCAGGCTGGCCTCGAACTCACAGAGATCCGCCTGGCTCTGCCTCCCGAGTGCTGGGATTAAAGGCCTGCGCCACCACCGCCCGGCTCAGACTTAAGTTTTTAAGTACATACAAATGTAATTTATATGCTCCTAGAGGGGAGATAGGAAGTGTAGTCCATGAGAAGGTGCACTACACTACTAGAGAGCTTAATGAGTTTGCTAACTCCTTCAAGCCGAAGTCTGGAAAATACATGTAGGAATGGATTTGAAGGGTATGGGATAATGGTGGAAGAACATAAAACTGGGTCAGGCGGAGTTTACTGACATGGGCCCTCTGAGTGGAGATTCTAGTTTAATATAGAAGCTCACAGTTTAAAAAAGTTGACGTGTGCACAAAATCACAAGTGCTGGAGGCACCTGGAGGGGCACCGACTCAGCCTCCAGAGAGATGGCAACTTCAAAGACTGTGAGGGCTGCAAGAAGCCAGTGTCAAGTTTTACTTTTCCCCTGGGACTTCTCAGTAGGCTCTGGGGTGGAGATGAGGAGCCACGTTGGTCAGAAGGGATGAGAGAATCTTCTTGAATTTGCAGATGACTCAGCCAATGTCCCTTTGGCATTATGAGATCTCAAGAAGAGGTCCCTCTGCACTGAGGACGGCGGGCTACAGCCCAGGCAGTGTCAAAACTTCCTGCACTCTGGTTTTTGATGGAGCCACCACCTGGCAAGACATGTTTAACCAAGCTGAGAAGCCGGATCAGCCTGAGACCTGATGCTAGCACCGTGAACGGATTCTCAGAAGCACTTTTCTGCCGTCAAGAGGGGCTCCCTGTCACCTACCTCACCCCACAGATCAGGGTGAGATGTCACCAGCAAGCGCACACAAAGCCAGCCCTTGGGACTCCAGCAAGGAGTCCAAGATGGTCTCTGTCACTGGCCCTAAGATTTGGTGAGTTTGACAGCCAGCCAATCCCTGGGCCTCGTAAGATGGTGTATACAATGGGGCTCCATGACTGCCTGCAGGCAGTGTTCACAGCGGAACCCAGGAGTGCATCTGCAGGTGGTGGGCGCACAAAGCTGTGTAGGAACGTTACTCAGCCAAGAAAGGGAGTGGTGTGCCAACACACACTACCTGGAGGCAGACCTTGCAGTGGAAAAGAGGACAAGCCCAACCCAAGGGTCATGTGGTGCACAGTACCATTTATATGAAATGTGTAGCATGAACCAATCCAGGAAGAGAAAAAAACTGGTGAGTAGCTGCTGAGACTGTGGAAGCAGGTGAGCACTGGCTTCTTTTTTGGCCTGGGGAATGTTCTAAACAGTGCTGAAGGTTCTGTAACTTTGTAACCAATGGGTTCTATTAAACTAATGGGTTGAATTTTTTTTTGAGACATGGGGCTGGAAAGATGGCTCAGTAACTCAGTGGCTAAGAACATTCCTGACTTTTCTTTCAGAGGATGTTGGTTTGACTCCCAGCACCCACATGGCAGCTACCAAATGCCTATAACTACAGGCCCAAGGGAATCCAACACCATTTCTGGCCTCCACAGGCAGGGCATGCATGATGCGCGCACGCGCACACACACACACACACACACACACACACACACACACACACACACACGTGCGCGCGCAGGCAAAACGCCCATAAACAAAACAGTAAGTTTTGATGTAAGGTTTTACTTTGTGCCCCACACTGGGCCTTATACTCATACTGTCCTATCTCAGCCTTCCGAATACCAGGAGTGCTACCAACCTCCAGGTAGGAGCCACCAGGTCTAGCTTGGTGTCCACACTCTCAATGAGCAAACTGTGCAACACTGAATTCTACCTTGAAGAAACCCACAGGGAAAGCAAGGGAGTGGTGGGGGGGGGGGGGGGAAGTGTCCCAGGCAGCGCTGGGAAGAGGAGGTCTTCAAGGAAGATGCTGGTGTAGACAGAGAGGAAGGGGTCATTCTCCTCTAAGAATGCAAGAAGTGTCAAGGACACTGCTTGTCTACAGGGTGACTCTCCCTGAGTCCAGCCCCTAAGGAGAGGAGAATGAAACATGGGCGCAGCTCTTGGCCTAGTTTCCAGGGCACACTTCTCACACAGAGAGTTCCTGCCTGCATCGACAGAGTCGAGAGATGGGCAGCTTCCTAAGACTGTCCTCATCCCAGTCACGGCTCCGGTGTGGCCTCAGGACAGTTCCTTGCGCACACTTCTACAGGGCTTGGCTGGCAGGCCTTTTGCAGGTACCTGCACCCTGAAAGCCCTCCCCACATCCTCTCCCTCTCTGGCCCAGGTACGAGGGCGACAATTCTGCAGGGTTTGACTCACAAGAAAACCTCAGGAAGGAAACTGCTTCTGGTCAGGTGGCTCAAAGATGTGAATTTTTAAAAGCTGATGCAAAAGCTTAAACCTCACACTTACTTAAACACAGGCTACATCCAACAGACGCTGTAAATTAAAGGTAGGTGAGAACAGCTGGGGAAATGGAACCAGCAAAGAAAGTAGGACTACCTTTCCAAGGTGAAGGCTGTCCGGAAAAAAAGCTTGCAGAAGCAGCAACAGGAACAGTTTTATAGGAAAGATGCTTTTCAATCCTATGTTCTACCTTGCCCAGGGGGACAGCCTATTAAGACTTCGGGAAGGGGTGGGGGCAAATATTGCTTGGTGAAGACTAGGAAACTAAAAATATAGCGGCCTGTGTGCATTCAGTGAAGGGGCTGGAGGCAAAGCTTTCAAAACTGACAAGCCTCCCAGAATATACCGTAAAATGCCTACTCATGCATGCGAACAACAACAAAAAGGGTCCTGATCAAAGGCTTCCTGCTAGAATGTTACAGTAGCATTAGACTGAGTAGGAGCTATGCCCTTACAAGACAATTCAGCAGAACTCTCCTTTGGGAGCGGGACTCCAGTTCAGCCTGACACGTGGGGGTGGGATAAGGGGGTGGGGGGGTGCCAGGATGGAGACAAGGTCCTTGCCTCCTCCCTGTATGACTAGCAGGCACCCACCCACCCAAGCAGTTCCAGTTCCCTCTGCATCAGAGCCTCCAAAATCAGCTGCCTCTGTTTGCAAAATGCCTCCCACCAATCTGGGTGCACCTTGTCCAGCCCCAAGCAGTGAAGAGCCCCACATCCTCGGCAGCGTGGCCCTCTACTGAGAAGTCTTCCTGCCCTTTTCCAACTGCTAATCTCAAGAGCTGTACTGTGGAGAGGTCATGGAGCAGACGCTCTATCTTGGCTCCCTCCCAACCAGGCTGGAGCGGTGAAGGCCTGGAGCACCGCTCCCTCCCGCGAGCAGTCACGTCCTCAAGTTTTTGTTCCTGAAACACGGAGGAGGAGCCAGATTGGGGGAGGTCCTGGCTCAGCTGGGCACCCAACAAGGTGTTTGGTGTCCCGGTCCCGTTAGGCCCTGCTGCCGGGAAGCTTCAGGTTCAGAATAGGCCAAGTCCTTCAAAACAAAACAGCATCAGGCTCCAAACGAGCCCCTCTCCTAACTTTGGGGAACTCATTTCTTTGGTAGTCAAAAGGAGCAGACATGGGGTGGGTAAAAGTGGATTGCAAAAGCCACAAGTCATTTATTTACAACGGCGCGCCCGATCTCTACAAGCCCGAACGCCCGCGCTTGGCGCAGCGACCGCGTCCGCCACCCTCGGAGCAGCCGGCGGCCGTTGGCAACGCTCGGGGCCGGGGCGGGTGCAGGGCTTCCTTCGGCCCGGGTGCGGGGCGCGCGCGCGGCCGGCGGGTAGGGGCATGGCCTGCTCCCCCGTGTCCCCGTGCGGCCGCCCGCCACGACCCCGGCCGGGACCCCCCTCCCGCGGGCTCCCGGCGCGCGCGCTCACGTGTGGCCGCAGCTGCCGATGGCCACCGGCCGATAGTACACCTCCAGGCAGATGGGACAGCTGAACTGCGCCTCCAGGCCGCTGTCGCCGCTCGCGGGCCCAGCTGGCGACTGCCGCTGCTGTGCCGAGGCCACCAGGCTGCGGAACATCGCCATCCCCGGCCAGGCCGCCGCCGCCGCCGCCCCCTATCCAGGCCGGGAGGCCGGCGTCACTGCCGCGACGGCGCCGTGCTGACGTCACCGCTCGCCCCGCCCCCTCCGCGTTGCGTCACGACAGCGTCCGCTTAGCGCTAATGTCATATCGCCGCGCCGAGTCTTCATTACTGCGGACCTGTCGAGCATCTCTCCATGTGTCAGGCCGGTGAGGACTACGCGGGGCTGGCTCACCGGGAGCCTCCGCCCGGGCCACGGCCGGGGTAAGAGCCTTCCATAACAGGCCAGGGACAGCCCTCTTCGGCCCGCGTAGCCACCGACCGGCCCCGCGCCCTTAGGGTCGCAGCGACCCGAGGGCCTCTTTGAGTCGGCAGCTAGAATTAAGCATAGGCCCTGGTGTGTGAGCCAGGCGCTTTTCCTGCTGGCTTAGGCTGGGAAGCGAGACTCTGGCTTCCCCAAGTTCGCTGCGGTGGGAGAATTTGCCATCTATGTTCTTATTCTCTCCAAAGCCGGGAGCAGAAATGTGTGAAGTGCGCGGAAGGCCAGCCGGTGGTGGTGATACGAGCGGGAGATGCCTTCTGCAGGTGAGACCTTGGCAGCCCTCCTTTCCAGGCTTGCTTCTTCCTTGTAAGGGAACGGTTACTTTGTATGAGCTTGTCACATTGGCCCTGACCACGAGTAGTGGTGGGAACCATTGGTAACGACCCCCATCCTTTAAACTAGGCTCACGCCTGTATTTCCAACTCTTGGGATTCCGTGACAGGTGAATTACCTCAGATTTGAGGCCAGCTTGGGGCTACAGAGAGACCCTGTCAAACAGAACCCCACAAATTTCCTTGATGGGCCTAGTGGTAGGAAGATCTCTGGGGAAGCTTATGGAGTGCTCAGATTTGAGGGAAAGGTGTGTTGAAAGACAGGCATTTGGGGCAGTTGGAGTCCGTCCAGGGCAGGTCAAAACATCCTGGGAGCTTGGGCAGGAAGCTCTGGGTGGGAGTTCCTTCTTTCACGGGATGCCTGTTTATCTGACTGCCATAGAGATTTGGAAGGAGAGCTCCAGTCTTCTCTGGATCTTTGGACAGGAACAAGGGATTATTCCCATGGGGACCACAGCAGAAGGACTCACATTTTATTTGTGACTTTAATGGGTCCCTCACACCTCTTTTGGATTACAACTGTTTTAATGTTTGACTGTTTTAACAAGATCTTTAGCTCCCCAAGGGCAGGAACATGGATCTCTGGTGTTATTCCTTTAATACCTAGTGGTATTAGCAGTAGCTTTGTATAGTGTATGTTTGTTGAGTGAATGGTGATTTCACATTTCTAAGTCCCTTTGAATATCTGAGTCTGTTTTTTTTTTAAAGATTTTCTACAAAAGATTCTGGTGGAGGGGGCAGAAACTGATTTCCAGAGTCTTTCTTTTCACCTACCATGTTTGGGGAGCCCAGATTTGAAAGAAAATGTAGTGTTCCCAGGAATTATAACCTGGGCAAGGTAGGTACTGATTTAACAACTTAGGGTAGCTGCGAATGAGGACTGTTCTGTCAAAGAGGGTTCTGAGTTCTCCCTGCTCCCCTTTGCACCCCAGAGAGGCAGTGCTTCTGTCTGTAGGGGCTGAAACAGATCAACATGTTTTTGAAAAGGCTTTGGTGATTTCACCCAGCTCTAATCTCCATCCAGCCTTTCTTTTGCCAACTCCTTCCTAAGCACTCTGCAGCTCACATTTGATGGGATCTAGGTAGAGCCCTGGGAGTCACAACCAGGAAAGCTCCTCCATCCAGCTCCCTCACCAGGCTCTGCCAGAGTGTCTGTGTGAAGATGTTGCCTCTGAGGGTGGACACTGCCAAAGAGGGACAGTATCACCCATGATGGGGTCTCGGGCTGGTGGACAGGTGCAGAGCAGCCTCTCTTTGCATCTGTTCCAGGGATTGTTTCAAGGCGTTCTATGTCCACAAGTTCAGAGCCATGCTTGGGAAGAACCGACTCATCTTTCCTGGAGAGAAGGTACACATGGGGGCTGGGGGCTTGGCTGGCAGCCCCTGCTGTCTTCCTGTATGCACATTTCTTCAGCCAGCCTGCTGTCTCTGGACTTTGGGGCTGTCTAAGAAATGAAGCAGACTTGCTCACGTTGAAGATGCATGTCCTTGCTGATGCTCTCTCCCCACCCCAGGTGCTGTTGGCGTGGTCTGGGGGGCCTTCGTCCAGCTCCATGGTCTGGCAAGTTCTTGAGGTACGTCTACACCATCCTCTGGGCCTAAGCCTCTTTCCTCAGCCTACACTACAAAGTTTTTGGTTGACACTAGACAGAACCCCCCACCCTGGCTGGGACACCCATAGGATCTCACATGTATATTCAGCTGGTGTGCAGTCCAGAAGCCCTGTGCAGGGTCCCCGGCTACATCCCTGTTTGGCTGCATTTGTTAGGACATAGTATCACAGTTTGGCCAGTTATGACTTGTGGGCAGAGAGAAGTATTTGCTGAAAACGGGGAGGAGTGGCCTGGGTAGAAGGGGGTGGGGCAGATAGACTGGGGACTCAAGCTGAGAATGCCTGACACTGCTGGGGGTATGCAGGGTTTCCTTGAGGGCCCGGCACAGAAGAGGGACCTACATGCTCTTTTTACTGTGGGACACCAGCTAGAGGGGCCAGAGTGGAGGCTGTGGTTGACAGAAGTCAGTGGTCTGAGCTGAACTTGGTCAGTGGCAGTGCGTTCCAGTGGAATATCCTGTGTGGTACTTGTGGGTTTTTTTTTTTTTTTTTTCCTACCTGCCAGTCCCCTAAACCTGCACGTGTGGAGGTGAGGTAGCTCACCATGGAGCCATTTGTCAGTGTCTGATACCTCTCCTCTTGGGACTCTGCCCCACCTTCCATGGGTTGTCACCTCTGTTCTTACATACCAGAGCACTTTCTGAGGGTTCTAAGGTGCCCAGAGGTTGTAAAGTGGCCCCACCGCCCCATGGTCCAGCTGGTTGTCTCAGGCTGCTTAGGTGTCAGAAACAGACTGGAGAGGGTGGATTCTGAAGTTTCTGATAGGACAGGACATGCCCTCATATGGGAGGGAAGACTTGCACCCACATCCCTCCTGTGGGAGCAAAGACTTGGGCCCATACACACCCCTCTGAGGAGGGGAGACCCAGGCAGTTTTGTCCACTGTCTGGAGAGTCTGAAGTCCAGAGAAATGCTTTTGGCCAGGTCTGAACCCTGACACTTCTCTTCCAGGGCCTGAGTCAGGATTCTGCAAAACGACTACGCTTTGTGCCAGGAGTCATCTATGTTGACGGTACGTCTGGCCACTCCCTGTTCAGCCCCCAGTGGTGGGCGAACCCCAACAGGCCCTTCAGGGGACAGAGTGGGGACAGAGTTGTATTGAAGGGCCCAGGGGTTGAAGAAGGTGAGTTTAGAGCTGGTCTTTGGGGATGAAAGACCAGGCAGTTTCTTTAGCTGTGAGGGGAGCCTGTTGGAAAACACCCAAAAGAAAATGTCATTCCTGCTCTTACAGAAGCTTTCTCTGAAGAGCAGACCTGGTGGGACTTCATGTGTGGCACTGACCACCTCAGCCTGTTCCACCAGGCTCTTCCTCCATGACTCCTACATACTTTCTACCTGGGTTTTACAGAGGGAGCGGCCTGTGGCCAGAGCCTAAAGGACAGAGGGAAGACCTTGGCTGAGGTGAAGCTGATCCTGCAAAACACTGGCTTCCCATGGCATGTGGTTACCTTAGAGGAGGTAGGTGGGTCTGCCCCTGGTGGGGACCTTGGAGGGGATACCCATCAGAGCCACATGCTTGCTTACTGGAGCCGCCATCCTGTGGGCCTCTTGCCCTGGGCCTTAGGTTTCCAGCCGTTCTGGAGGGCAGGTATGGGCCTTGGACTCAATGTCCCTTTTTCCATCCCGGAAGGTGTTCAGCTTGCCGCCATCGGTGCTGTGCTCTGCTTCCCAAGAGCCAGCAGGGACAGAGGAGGCCTACAAAGCGGCAGTGGACAGCTTCCTGCAACAGCATCGCGTGCTAGGGGTCGAGGGCTGCGCCAGCCCAGCTCAGGGGGAGGATCAGCCACACCCCTCCCCCAGCCAGGAACCCCCAGGCGTGGCTGGGTCCCCTGCAGCTGCTCAGACTGAGGCCTTGTCTAGGTTGTTCACCTCCATAAAGACTCTGACAGCCAAAGAGGAGCTGCTGCAGATGCTGAGGTGAGCGCCCCACCCCCGCCCTCCCTGGCTCGCAGGACTCCAGCTCCAGCTTCTGTAATTCACCCCGTCACAGGACCCATCTGATCGTGCATGTAGCCCGAACCCATGGCTACCGCAAGGTGATGACTGGGGAGAGCTGCACCCGCTTGGCCATCAAGCTTATGACCAACCTGGCCCTGGGGAGAGGAGCCTTCCTTGCCTGGGACACGGTATGCAGGGCCTGAAGGCCAGGGCCTTTGTCCTCCTTCATTTGAAAGCCCCGTTGGGTTATCCCGGGGCCTTCCAAGTCGAGAGGCCTGGGACCCAACTGTAGATGGTGGCGGCAGTGTGAAGAGGTACTGCGAGGATCTGAGCCCCACAGTGTCTGCTCCCTAGGGCTTCTCAGATGAGCGGCATGGGGATGTGGTGTTGGTGAGGCCCATGCGGGACCACACGCTAAAGGAAGTGGCCTTCTACAACCACCTGTTTGGTGTTCCCTCTGTCTTCACCCCAGCCATCGAGACCAAGGTGGGCCTGTGGAGGAGAGCTGCATGGGCTGGCTGGGGGCATCTTCTCCACACAGGGTCAGAAATCCCTGGTGCATTGTTGGGGACTGGAATCCTTGCCAGCCAGCTTTAGCCCTTCCCTTAAGGCTGGCCTCGAGGCCCCAGCTGGTTCTCTGTGACCTTAGCACCTGCTGCCCTGCCTCTGAAAAGGCCAGTAGCAGTGTCCGTGTATCCAAGGGTCCTCCAAGCATGCCTTGTATCCTGGGAGACCAGGCTGGTACCCCTAAGGAGGTGGTGTGGAGGGAGAGGTGTCCCTGAGGTGAAGGGGCGGGCGGCAAGATGACCTATCACCCACACTGTGTGAATCCTGTGCTGGTCTCAGTCTCCTCGGGCTGGCCATGTGAAGCCCATGGTACTTGCTTTAGATGCCCCTCGGCCCTCTAAATACCCCATCTGATTGTCCCTAGGCTCCAGAAAAGGCTAGCATCCACCGGCTGATGGAGGCCTTTATCCTGAGGTTGCAGACTGTGTTCCCCTCTACAGTCAGTACTGTGTACAGGTGTGTGTGCCACTGGGGGTGCTGTGGAGCCTGCTGCTGCTCTTGAGGGGAGCCGAGCCCATGGCGGGGGCATACTTTTTACCTGTCCCTGTTGTCTGTGCACCTGCCCATAGGACAAGTGAGAAGTTGGTCAAGGCCCCCCGGGAGGGCTGTGCCACTGGCCCCTCAGGCCACAACTGCCTGCTCTGCATGTGTGCACTGGACATTGACACTGCTGGTACGTGCAGGGCCTTCTTGGAGTGCTGTGGGGGTGGTTATTTGGCCGCCCCAGGTCCCTCAGCCCCTCTCTATTGCAGACAGTGCCACGGCCTTCGGTGCTCAGTCCTCCTCACATGTCTCCCAGATGCTGCCTGCTTCGACTAAGATGCCTACTCCACCCTGCTGTGGTGCAGGGGAGGGTCAGGCCCAGAGCTACCACAGGGCTGTTGGCAGGAGGTAAGACCCTGCCTGTGTCCTGCCCTGTGGGCGGGTGGAGGGGGCAGGAAGACTGGCCTTAAACAGGGTTCGGAGTGAGACCAGGCACACAAGTTCAGTTCTGCCTCTACAGCGGGGATGTCCAGGCCTGCATCATAGAACAGCTGTGTTACAGCTGCCGGGTGAACATGAAGGACCTGGTGAGTGGCTGTCCATCATATGTCACTGTGAGCTGTCCCCACTGTCCCCATGGTTTCTCACACTGCCATCTCTTGTAGCCTTCCCTGGACCCATTGCCACCTTACGTCCTGGCTGAGGCTCAGCTCCGCAGCCAGAGGTAATGCCTGCTCTTTGGGGAGACCTCTGGGGAGACCCCGAGGACTGGTTCTCACTGCAGTCTCCCTTAGGGCCTGGGTCTCTCAAGAAATCCAAGAGTATCTGATTACAGACAATGATGATGAAGAAGAGAAGGAGGAAAACAGAGCTGAGCCTGGGCATACCCAGCCATGCACACCCATCAAGCAGGAAGGCGAGAACACTGGCCTTGGTCTCTGACTGTCCGTTTGTATAAATAAAATGTTTTTACTTAGAAAACTCTACAGTACTTGTGGGAAGGGAGAGCCAGGCCCCCAGACCCAGTGTGGCTAGTCCTGAGCTACACTGGGCCCCCAGCCCAACAGGCGGGGACACAACAGTTAGGGACACGGTGTCCCTTTGACAGCAGCATCATCAGGGCTTACATGGGCCAGGAGGATGTGTCACAGCTCGTGGCCTCAGGCAGCTCCGCTCCTGTCCAAGGAGCTCTGTCAGCCCTGGTGGCCAGGCTGCCCTGGGGCAGCTCCTTCATTCCCGGTGCCCAGGAGCCAGGCTCCTACTCCTTCTCACGTGTCCACTTGATCATGGTCTCTGGTGAGCGGTACAGGAAGATGAGCTTGGCATATAGCTCCTCCTCCAGCTCCAGCTCCCGGGTCTCCCGCACCAAGAAGATATCCTGGCACAGCTTGAGGATGCGGTCCACACATGGCAGCTCCTCGAACATGATGGAGTGTGAGATATCACTGAAGAAGCCCCGCATAAACTTGCCGACAACCAGCACAATGGACACATACAGCCCCACGATCCTGTTGGGAGAGGCACGTGAACTAGGACCACCCAGAACTGCCCTGGGGGAGGCGGGCTATAGGGGATTCCTCTGCAGTACTCACCCGTAGCCAGCCAGGAAGCCGAGGCTAGGTGGGCTGACCTTGTCACTGAAGATGACCATGGGCAGCAGGTTGCAGTCAGCCTGGCAGTCCTGCAGCTCAATCACCCACCACTCCAGGAAGTCAGAGGCCTTTGTGTCTGCTCGCTCCCCGGAGGCCCCCGTGCCCACCTGCTCCCTCCGCAGCTGGATGCGCACACCAAGATAGTCGTCTTCCTCATCTGAGTTGAGTGGGGTAGTTAGGAGTCGGGCTACCACCCATCCCTGGCCTAGGCGTACCCCAGCACCCTGGTCCCACGCTCACCTGGCTGCAGCTGCTTCACTGGACTGGCTTCAGGCCCATTGGGGGCACGGATGTACTTGGGGAAGAGGTGGGGAATGACCCTGTGGAAGGAAGGAGTCAGCCAGTCAGGGGCATCTCAGGCTCCCCTGCCCACCTGCCCCACGGTGGCCTCCACTCACACTGACTGGTCAGGTCTGCCCTCGAGCAGTTGGGCCAGCTGCCTCCGTTCTGTACTGTTGGGGGCCAGCTCCAAGGTGTGCTTCTCATTGGTATACTCCACTTTGCCTCCCTTGGCCAGGTCCCTAGGGGTGGGCAGTGTTAGGCAGTGTGGGGCATCCCCCAGACCCCCGTGAGCACGGGACCCACCTTTGGAAATTCCAGGTGAAGCGCAGCGTGATGTCCGCTGTGCCATTGTACAGCTCCTGCTTCATCTGGGCCCGGCTTGGGGGGCTGATGCGCCACAGTGCCCCGGAGCTGCCCTCGATCTGTGCAGTGACGATGTCCTCGGGACTGTACTGGCTAATGAACTGCATGGCCAGCTATGTGGAGCACGCCTCGGTTAGGGCCAGCGGGTACCTTTTCCCTGCCAGCCCACCTCACACCAAGGGATACAGTGCGGGGCACTTACTGGGTAGGGGTCAAACTGCTGGGACAGCTCCTCATAGGCCTGCTGTGTGAAAGGCACTATAGAAGGCTGCTGGGCGCTCATGGTGAACAGCGGCTAGGGATGGGATGGATGCATGGTCAGCAGGGAACCACCCAGCCTGCAAGGAGTGGGTGTGTCCTCGCCAATGGGGGAATGGGCAGGCTGGAGGCTGGCTACTCACCTCATAGCCGCCCAGCTTGAGGGTAACAGTGACATCAATGGGCTGGTTGACGACACCCACCACAGAGCGTATCAGTGACATGAAGAGCAGTGGGAACCAGATGATAGCAATGAGGAAGAGGATGATGAGGCCACCCATACCATACTTGACGATTTTCTTCTTCTTCTGTCCTTTGGGTTGTGGGTATTTCTGGAAGGGAGATACTGGTCACCCTCCCAGTCCCTTGGCTGCAGGCCGCCAGCCTCAACCTGGTGTCACTGAATAGGCCCGAGGTCAGAAATAATAGGGTCAGCTGCTTTAGTGAATGGGGCTGGGGCATTAGCTGCATGCCACACTCACAAGAGAAGGGCGCCTACTTTCTGCAGAGCTGCAAGCAAGGACATTGGAGCAGAGAGCTTGATGTGAGTGTAAATGCCCAGAAGACACATCTCTGCAATCTTACAGACTTCTGGGAACACCAGAAGTGAACACAAACAGGAAAACAGTATTTTTTAAATTAACTTTGTGTTTCAAAAGTGATAATGAGCCGGGCGTGGTGGCGCACGCCTTTAATCCCAGCACTCGGGAGGCAGAGGCAGGCGGATCTTTGTGAGTTCGAGGCCAGCCTGGGCTACCAAGTGAGCTCCAGGAAAGGCGCAAAGCTACACAGAGAAACCCTGTCTCGAAAAAAACAAAAAAAAAAAAACAAAAAAAAAACCCAAAAAAACAAAAGTGATAATGAGAAAGCACTACTCTTGTAGAAGTCCAGAGTTCAGTTTCCAGAAGGCATGTTGGTTGGGTGGCTCACATCTCCTGTAACTCTGGCTCCAGAGGAATCTGGTGCCCTCTTCTGGTCTCCACGAGCACCTGCACTTATGTGTACTCACACATAATTACGAATAATGAATTTTTTTTCTAAGCAAGGATAACCAGGGCATGAGAGAGTGCAGAGCAGCCATATGGTGGGATGGAGTAGCCAGAGCCTACAAAGAATGCTTACAAATCTAACAGATGGCCTGACCACACCTAGGACGTAATCTGAATAGATGTTTTTTCTCTAAGGGAGATAATCCGGCAGCAGCACATGAACTGTTAAACATTGGAACTTCAGTTAGCTGGTGAGAGAGATGCAGCCACTTCAGAAACAGTTCACAACGACAGAACAGTGACCTCCTAAGTGCCCCGTATAAGCAGACACACACAGTGAAAACAGCAGCAGTCCACCCACGGAAAGGTAGAGACACACTGGGGTCTCCGCACTCGATGGAACCTACATGGTCTAAGGAGTGGAGTACTGACCCACTACAAGGAGGAACCTTGGGAACACCGCTGAGGGGAGGAAGCCTGGTACCAAATGGTTCTGTGTTATCAAACGGGCAAACCACAGGCAGGAAGTAGACTGTAGACCACCAGGGGTGGAGAGGGGAAGTGGGGAACAATTAATAAAGGGGACAGGGTTTCTTGGTGGGGCGGTGAGATCCTAAAGCTGGCTGCAATGGTGAGTGCATGTACTTTGTGAATATACTAAACCAAGAAACAGCCCTGGTAACAAACAGCTAACATCTGCCTGCTGCCACCTCCCAACCCCAAGGGCCCAGTCCACCGTCCCCTGCTGCCCCCTAGACCCACTGCAGCTGTCCATGAGATCTAGAAAGCTCCTTTCTCTGGGCTGCTGTGCATGTGGGTTGTAAACTCCCAAGAGAGATCCACCCATCCTCTGCCCTGGCACCTTCTCTGTTTCTCGGCTGCATTTGATGATGAAGATGTTGGCATAGATGTCTTCTACACACATCCAGTTGGACAGGGACAGTGTGGTGTCAGTCCACACCCAGTCCATGACGGCCCGCAGCTCCACCAGGAAAGGCACTAGACGGAACCTGCCGAGGCCAGGGGTCCTTTAGCAGGGGCAGCCTACACTGGCTTCTACCTACTTGCTCTTCATGATCCCTAGGCAGACCACACTCACCCCTGGAAAAGGAAGAGGTTTACATGATTGTACTTCTTGGTGAGGAAGTTGCCCAGGATACGGGTGGGGTAGCCGCAGCGGATCTGGTAGGCAGACAGGGCAAAGTAAATGCACTTCACGAAGTACCACAGCTGGGCCACTGCATTCTGGCTGAACATTCTGAATGGAACAGGGACAGGATGTCAGGGAGGGTGAACTTGACAGAAACAGTTCTGGAGGCCAACCCAAACTGTACCAGGCCCAGAGTGTCTAGTGCGTCAGGGCAGACCGAGGCCCCTGGGGGCCGTGCCTCACGTCACCTACCTCTCAGTGACGGCTGGCAAGATAAAGAACATCCAGAGGTGAATAGCCACCACCAGGACCACCTGAAAGGCCAGCTTGCCCAGTACAGTCTTGCGCAGGTAGAGGGCACGGTCAATGACCATGGTGCTGAACTGGACCAGCAGCATGAAGAGGAAGGCCTCCGGCACCTGGTCATCTGACAGCGAGGATGCGATGTCCGTGGCTGCCGAGTGCTTCTGTAGTAGAGGGTACAGGTTGTGGAGATGGAGCCGTAGCGCACCTGAGAGTTCTGAGCCCATGCACTCCAAAGGCCTAGAAGCCAGTCATCCACTCTGGGGCCCCAGGTCAACTTACCCCAAAGGCCCAGAAACCAAAGATGATGATGATGAAGTCGACGATGTCAGCCAGGAACATGAGCGCATAGACATCTGTGGCTGCTCGGTACTTGGTGTGCAGGATGTCATGGAAGAAACGCCGCAGGGGTTGATAGATGCCCTGAGCTCTGTGGATGGACAGTCTCAGAGGGAGGGTATCCAGCGAGGGACTACCTTCCTGCCCCGATGCCCACCATTCCCAGCCAGCTTACTCACAGTGACAGGCAGAAGCTCTGCAGCCGGCGCCCGGCTACCTTCATTCTTTCCTGAACCTTCAATCTTCCTCGAGCGTGATGGGGGCTCTTTCTCCCTGCAGCTTCTTTTTCTTCCTCCTCCTCTTCCTCAGCCTCTGTGAGTGTCCAGGGAAATGTCAGCGAACCCACCAGGGACTAGTTGTCCATTCCAACAAGCTAGCATCACCCCACTTTACAGACAGCACAGGAACCTCCCCACAGTCACCAGTGAGAGAGCAACTGCTGCTGTGTCCTTTCTTGGGGTAGCCTTGAGACTTCAGCCCTGGCCCACAGACATCTCATCCTGGGTATAGGGACAACTCCAAGGACAGATACAGGGAGAGTACTGAGCAGTTGTGTGCTTCCCAAAGGGTTGTCCTTGTGCTGGGCTGGCCATCTGTGTCTCCTCCCCTCCTAGGAATCCTCAGGGGTCTAGCCTGGACTCTCACCCATAGCTGCTGCTCCTTTGGGTCCTGGAGTCTTCTTCTTCCTCCTGAAGCGTATGCTGATGTGCCTCTTGTGCTGGGGCTTAGGGTCCTCTAGGGGCTCTTGGATCCCATCCTCAGATCTAACATCTCCTTTCCCTTGGATGTGGTCCCTGGGGGTACCAGCCAACACCAGCTCCTCGGGATGCCCAGTGCCTGCCTCGGGCTGCGATTCCAGCCTAGCTTCTGACTCTTCCTCAGCCTCCTGGTCCTTCTCACTACTCCTGCGGTGGTCCTTGGAGAAACTGTCCTCCTCATGGTCCCAGAGGCCATAGCACTGCGGAGAATATGGAGGAGCAGTCAGGACGCCAGCCCAGGCCCATATTTAGACCAGACCCATGCTGGGTCATTCAAGCATCCAGCCTCTGGGCTCGAGAATGCCTGGAGCTTCCAAGGAGCCCCTGCCCCCCCGGGACTGGCTTGTGGGCTCACCAGTAGCTGGGAGCGGTGGAAGAAGAGGGCCAGGAGCTGCACCAGGTCATACTTGATGTAACTGTCAGTTTTCTCAAGACCCAGGATACGGGGAGGGAAGTAGGGCTTGTTCTCGTAGCGCCGCAGCACCACGTAACTATTCCAGGGGAAGAAGCCGAACTGGAACAGGTACTTGGTGACCACCATGACCTGCAGGACAGGGCACTCAGCACGGGCCAGGTGGCCCCGCCCCAACCCTTCAAGCTGCCACCAACCTCAGTGAAGACAATGGCTGTCATCCAGAAACGCTTGCTGGGCCTCGGGATGGTCAGCATGGCCCACAGGAAAATGAGCATGGGCAGCACCAGGGAGGCAGCCGAGGCTGTCACCATGTGGTTGAGGATGATGATGAAGTAGCAAAGCAGCTCTGAGTGTGCCGCCACACACTGGTACACGGCTCTTAGCAGCCGCAGAGTCCGGCCCTGCTGTGCTTCAAACTCCTCAGCCTCCTCCAGCTCGCGGATGCGTAGGCGCCTGCCACAAGACCACAGGAGTTTGGGGGCAAGAGCCAGGAGCACCCCTAGGGTGCAGAGCCCAGCCTGCAGCCATGGCAACAGACAGACTCCAACCCAAGGCCTAGCCAGTTCCTGCCCCCACTTCACCCAGCTCCTCCCACTGGGCTTCCTGCTCAGGAGAATTCCCTTGGAATCCTGCACACAGCCTAGCCCTGTCCCACCTGTCCAGGAGCAGCTCACTGGCTGTGCGCATCCGTGTGCGAGCATTGGCTAGAAGCTCCTGGGAGCCTTCCAGGGAGGTCTCAGCCTGGAGGTCCCCAGTGTCAGTGATGATCTCCTCGCTGCCACTGCGGGTGTTATAGCCTGTGCTCAGGGGGCTGCTGGTATCGTCTGTCATGCTACTCAAAGGCTCTTCGGCTCCCAGCCCACTGCGGGAGAAAAGGTCACAGAGGGCCAATCCTTAGGCTCTGGAGAAGGACAGAGGAGCGGTGCCTGGAGAGTAACCAGAAGCAGCTGAGACTGAACAGTGTTAGACCCTGATGACCTGTCAGCAGCTCAGGGGTCAGTCCCTGCTTTGGGCCAGAGGACAAGCAAAAATGGGGACCCTGGCTCACCCCAGGCCCCTTGGGCCCTGCACCAACCTTGAGGCTGTGCTGGGTCCATCACGGGTCTCCGTGGGACCTGCTGGCAGCGTGGTCTCGGCTTCGCTCATGTAAAGCTGGTCTAGCACCCCTCGGTGTACCTCTCCACCCTGCAGAGAGCATGGAGAAACTCTCAGGCCCTTGAGATGGGCCCAGCTCTGCTCCACATGTGCTCAGCAGGTAGTAGGTATGAGCGTGGCCTTGACGAGGTATAGAGGAGCTTGGCCCAAGGGGCCCTTACCCGCAGGAGTTCCTGGGTGAGCAGGTAGCGCTCTGCACGGAGCACGTCGCTCATGGTGTGGTGGTGCTTTGTGAATGTGCACAGCCAGCGTGTTAGCCCGTCTACGGAGGCCTGGCCCAGCACCCACAGGAACTGCATGGTGTTCAGGACACGCTGCATCATATGGCTGCGGCCTACAAAGAGCAGGATGGCACTGGAGGGTTGGCTGGCCCCAAGGGCCTTCAGCCCCCTGGCCCCTCCCCAGAAAGCCCACATACCTGCTGGCATCTCATCCTCTGGGGCCTCTGCTGGCTCCACCTCCTGGCCCAAGTCATCACCTCCTGGGCACAGGGAGAATCAGCATCAGGGAGCCCTGCAGCCCCCCTACTGGAGCCCCCAAGCACACTAACTCACCAGAAGACAGTTGTCCCGCCTGCTCCTGCCGTGCCTGTTCCCGACGCTGCCTCAGCACTGTCTGCGCATTGGTTACCCATGCCTGGTATGCCATCTGCCAGCCAGATTCCTTGGTTAGCACCCTGGCATCTCTAGCTGAGATATCCATTCATAGTCCCCTCCCAAGGAAGAGGATGGAGGGACAGCCATATACTAGATCTGGTCGGTCGTGGACCAGATCCTAGCTCCTGCTCTCTATCCAGCTGTGCATCTTCACCTCCCCAAGCCCTCTCTGGAAATGGACTCCAGAGACTGTGATAGGAAGACAGACGTGCAGCTGCCCAGCATGACCTATCCCTCAGTGCCAGGGCCTCAAAGATGGACAAGGGCCTCTTCAGGTCCCAGGACACCAGTATCCATCAGACACATGTAGCCTTTCTCTCAGACCAGGTGGCAGTCATAGAGCCCCGGAGGTAAGGCCGAGGGTGTCAGAGCCAGAACTTTCATGAAATGTAGCGGAGGGGCATAGTTGGCAACCTATGAACCTTGCATCTTGTTTCCCTAGCTGCCTGGACAGGTCTGATGGGCTAGGTGGACTTCTTCAATATGCAGGAGCTGGACTCCGAGGCCCTCAGATGCCTGTCCCTCCATACTGCCCCACTCAGGAACTCCATCGACAGAGCAAGAGGCAAGGCTCCAACTCACCTGGAAGGCATTCTGTGCTGCAGGCCTGGGGTCCTCAGGTAGGGCCTCCTCTTCCTCCTCACTATCCGACTCAAACAGGAAGTAGTCCCCAGAGTGGATGACTATAGTCAGCAGGGGTAGGAAAGTGGATGTGTATGTGAGAGCCAGTCTCCATGGCAGAGCTGATTCCTCCCCAGCCAGACCCTGAAAATCCTGGAGTTCCTATCTTCAGTTTTGAGTTGGGTGGTAGCAGAGCCATGGTTAAGGATGACGTTCCCCCTCAGCATCTTCCCCCCACGTGGCCTGGCTTGAGTGCCTCCCTTCCCACTAGAACTATCCCATCCAGGGTTCAGCAGGATGGGGAAGGTGGTCCATGCACAGAACACAGGTCAGAGAGCCTGACATGACCAGACAGGACAAGGAAAAGCTAGTAGGCATCAGGTCAATAGCAGAAGTGCAGAGGAGTCAAGGCAGGGTACCTGTGGCGTGGTCCAGCCAGGGGCGCCACCACTGTCTCCGTGGCGGGGAGGAGCCCCCTGGGCTGTCAGGCCCTGTGGAGGAGCAAGGCAAGCGTGAACAGGCAAGGGAGGCTGTAGGGCAGCCTATCTTGGGCACAGGGGCACGTGGCAGAGACAGAAACAGACACAGAACTCCTGCAGTGACAAGGTTCCATGTGGTGCCACATGTCTCAGAGCCCTGGAGGGATGGAGAGGGGTCACAAGTGCAAGGGGACAGTTCCAGGCGGCCTTCTGGCCTGCTGGGACAGAGGGAAACACATCACATGGCACAGGACTAGAGGCAGGGTCCTGAAGCATGCCACTTACACACAGCACAGGACAGGGAGCAGGGTCCTGTGGCACATCACGTATATACGTAGCACAGTACAGGACAAGGGGGTGGGGCCCGTGGCACACCACTTGCACAGGTGCAGGGAGGTTCCAGCAGCATGAACATGCCTGGATGCAGTATGTGTGTGTGGCGGGTATCCTCTGAGGTTCCGGGTTTTGTCCATGCTTACCTGGCTCCTGGCTGGGATCCTGGGAGTCTGTGGACTGGAGTTGGCCACGGCTTGCCTGGCTCTGCCTGTATTTCTCCTGTTTGGCACGGATGCGTTTCATCCTGCAAATAGGAAGGAGCTCTGAGTGCCAGGCTGGCCAGAAGGGTCAAAGGGTCCCTCGCCCAGATGACACCTACTGTCTTTTCAGCTGGGCCAGGGACTTCTCTTCAATCTGGCGGTGGAAGTTGATGCTCTTAAGGTTGGCTGCGTTGTAGAGGGCAAAACCCCTGAGGGAAGACCGAGACCTCAGTGCTCATCTCCAGATGCACGGGTTTTCTCCACCTTTGGGATTGTCTAGGCTCAAGCCCCTGCCCCTAGGTAGCCCGCCGGGTCCTCCTACTAATACTGAGGCATGTGCTGGGAGACACCTGCCACCCGCAGCCATGAGAGAAGAAATATCTTCTGCCACCTCTTTTCCTGGGGTGGTAAACCATCACAGGAAGGGGCATTGGGTGGCAACTCTGGGGTAGGAAGATGAAACTGCTGACCCTAAGTTCAGCTCCAGGGGCAGAGGCCTCTGCTGGGAGCATGATACCATGTCACAGCCCTCCAGCTGGGGTACACTCAGGCCAATCCGGGCCACATGTTGGGCTAAAACACTGCAGGGCCACACTGTCTTCTCAGCCATAGGTGTAATAAGGGCAGCTCTAGTGAGATACCAAGGTGCTAGGAGTCCTTTGCTCTCCCTTTTGGTGACAGGATCAAGAGGAGATGTTATTCTAGGGAACCTGTGCTGAGGATGAGGGACTCTTCCCCACCCCAGGGTGAAGCAGCTAGGCAGACCTGGAGGCCTGCAGGGCAGTGGCCTTCAGCTCAGCACTGACATGCAGGAAGTAGTGGCTGAGAAAGACGCGCCGTTGCAGCAGCAGGAAGAAGAAGCAGACGCTGTCCCAGATGATACCAGCCTCCTCCACGGGCAGCAGGCAGTCCCGGTCTCTGCTCATCATCTCTTTGGCTGCGAGGCAGAGACCAGCATGGGTAGGGGTCCAGTACCAGAAGCAGTGGGAAGTCTTGTGCCTGCCCCTCACCCACGCTTCTCGCCCACTCACGATTGTAGTAGCCTTTTACTGTGCACACGAGGCTGAAGAGCTGGATGACCCAGCAGAAGTTGCTCTGCATTTGCTCCACGAAGACACAGGACAGGAGCTGGGGTCAGGAGAGGGGACAGGTTAATCCAGGGCTCCCGGGGAGGCCTGGGGCAGGGTTGGGTGGGCAGTCTGCTCACCGACAGCATATTCTTGGAGATGATGACCGTGACATTATAGAGGATGAGGCAGTCCCACAGCACGAGTTGGGCTCGTGTCTCCTTCTGGAGCAGGGTAGTGCCGAAGAGCAGCAAGTAGAAGCAGGCCAGCAGGTACCCCAGCCCAAAAATGCTGATGCGGGTGGCCCCTGTGATAAACACCACCACAAGCACCAGCCAGAACAGGTAGCGGAAGATGGCCACCTTCAGCATATCCAGATAGGACCTGGCAAGTGGGGATATCACTGAGGTTGCTGGGTCAGCCCAGCTATGCCCTCTTAGCAGGGTGCTTCAGAGTGGGCAGTGTGGGACCTACCTGCAGTGGATGAAGTTGGGTACAGGGTTGGGCTCCCCACGCAGGGGCTCCAGGTGGTCGGTGTTGATGCCTGCCATGCGCTGCCACTCCTCTGTCCGCTCGGCCGAGAACACCTGCCACTGCTGGGAGGCGCAGAGCAGCAGGAGGAAGTCACCTGCAGGACAGGAGAGCTGCTGCAGGGCGCGCGGCTTGCCCGTGAAGAAGAACGTACTGCCAGGGGCTGAGGGGCCGCTCCCATTTCACAACTGAGAAAGTGTCCATACATACAAGCTGGAACCAGGAAGGTGTCAGACTGAGGACCCACCGGTCTGTATGTATGCTGTACACGTGCACACATGTCAGGGAGCGTGGGCTGCTGCGGATCTCCCTGCACACTGTAGGGCCGTCCGTGTGCACACGGGTGACCACACAGGTCTGCACACCTGTGTTCACCCATACACTCTTGGATGTGTTTTAATTGCGTGAGGGTCAGACCTTCAGCCGCATCAGGATGAGGCTGCGCGGCAGCATGACTCTCCTATGGAGTGACACACCACTCAACTGTCAACACCTAGACAACGCGTCCCTTGCTGGTTCCAGGCAAAGGTCCCCACATCTCCAACAAGCACCCCGCCTCCATAGGGGTGTAGTATAAGGCCTGTATAGTCCTTACACTCTCCGGTGGGGTGGGCGGGTATCCTGGGGTGAGTGATGGGGTTGCACTTACTGATCAGGTTGGTGGAATTGGGGGCTCTGAAGAAGTCAGGCAGGTACAGCCACTTGATGAGAGCGGAATTCATGGGGATGGCCTGGCTCCAGCGCCATGGGTAGTCTGTGGGTAGGGGACACATCAGAAAGGACACAAGCTGGCCTCACCCCCCTCTGCTCCCAGGAGCCCCAGAGGCCAGTGGCTGTGTCACACTTCCAGCGTGGTTAGAACTTGTTCTCAACACCACTCACAGTCTCCAGAACACTGACCCACAGACGCAGAGTCCAGCAGGACATGATTGCTAGGCAGAAACTACACCAGGCTTCAGGGGTTGGGGAGGAGGGCAGAGGCGCCCACCAATGGGTCAGAAGGCAGACCATGGTGAGCCTCACCTGAGACAGGGCAGGTACCTCCCAAGGAGACGCCAGTACTTGGAATGAATTATGGTTCAAACAATTTCATAGCATGAAACATATAAAATAATAACCCAAAGCTGGAAATAATCTAGAAATCCTTCAACTATTATGGCACCACACACCCTGAATATTGTTGCTGAGGCAACAACACCTGGAAGAAGTCCACCTAAGTGAATAAGAACCCCTGAGAGACCCAAACACCTGAGGAATTTTGTCTGCACCCACTAAGAGAAAGAAACCAATCTCAACAGAGCACACTGCACCCTTCTGCTCTGGGACATGGACAGAAGATAGACTGATACCCGAGGAAGGGCAGGGCTGACTTCAGAGGGCTGCATTAAGGGGCAATCAGGGTGTTTGGCACACTTGTCAGGAACCAGGGCCCAAGCTGGGCAGTAGTGGTGCACACCTTTAATCCCAGCACTTGGGAGGCAGAGGCAGGTGGATTTCTGAATTCAAGACCAGCCTGGTCTACAAAGTGAGTTCCAGGGCAGCTAGGGCTACACAGAGAAACCCTGTCTCAAAGACCCAAAATAAATAAAGAAATAAACGAACCAGGGCCTTCTGTAAACTCATCAATCCTGAAGGATGGAATACCACAGTACAACTCATACTATATCAAAAGAAAGTGGTCACCAATCTGATTACAGTAGATGGCCAATTCAGGCATCCTTTCCACTATTGCTAGGAGTCTTAGAGACATAGGATGGGAAACTGAGGTCAGTATGTAAAATAAATGAAAAAAGTGCTATTTAAATAAAACAAACAAACAAATAAGTAAAAGAAAGTGGTCTAGGTATTGTAGGGAGACAGTGACAAACTGGAAGATCACTAAGTGAAGACCCCAGAAGGTACTGGGAAGAAAGGAACCAGTAAGAATCACAGAAAACCATGCTTCTGGTATGTACTCACTCATAAGTGGATACTAGATGTAAAGCAAAAGATAACCAGACTACAACCCACAGCTCCAGGGAGGCTAGCAGGGAGGAGCCTAGGAAGGATGCACGGATCCCAGCGAAGGAGAAATAGATGAGATCTACATGAGCAAACTGGGGGTTAGAGGAAGTAATGGAGGGCAAGGATGGGCGATGAGAACCTAGGGGAATGGGAGGTTCGAGCTGGAACAGGAACCGAGTGGGAGAGCAAGGAAAGAGATACCATGATAAATGAAGATATCATGGGAATAGGGAGAAACAGAGTGCTAAGGAAGTTCCCAGGAATCCACAAGGATGACCCCATCTTAGACTACTGGAAATAGTCAAGTGGGTACCTGAACTGGCCTACTCTGGTGATCAGATGGCTGAATACCCTAACTGTCATCATAGAGCCCTCATCCAGTGACTGGTGGGAGTAGATGCAAAGATCCATGGCTGGGTGCCAGGCAGAGCTCCAGGAGTCCAGTCGATGAGAGAGAGGAGGGATTTTATGAGCAAGAGACATCGAGATCATGATGGGAAAATGTACAGAGACAACCAGCCAAACTAGTGGAAACACATGAACTGTGGACCAATAGGAGCCCCCATGGTACTGAACTAGGCCCTCTGGATAGGTGAGACAGTTGTTTAGCATGAACTGTTTAAAGGGCCCCCAGGCTGTAGGATCGGACCCATCCTGAGTGCATGAGCCAGCTTTTTGGAGCCCAGTGCCTATGGTGGGACACTTTGTGCAACCTTGGTGCAGGGAGGTGGGGCCTGGACCTGCCTCAACAGAATGTACCAGGCTTTGCTGACTCCCCATGGGAGACCTTGCCTTGGAGGAGGTGGGAACAGGGGCTGAGTTGGGGGGGGGGAAGGCTGGGGGGCAGGAGGAGTGAGGAGAGGGGAATCTGTGGTTGGTATGTAAAATGAATAGAAAAATCTCTTAATAAAAAAATGAAAAAATGAAAAAAGAAAACCATGCTTCAAGGGAAGGAGGAGGCACCACTAGCTATGTGGACCATAGGTAGTGGACCACAGATAGTGACCTAGTCACAATAGGTCTGTCCCAAAGCTCTGTCTGAACAGACTGGGGCTCCTTGGCCAGGGGTTGATGTCAGGGCACAAGATGAGACAGGGGTCCCAAGAGCAGGAAATGTCAACATGTCTGGGAAGGCCAGGCCATGAGAGGGCTGGGAATGCCTGCGGCCAAAGCAAGAAGGTGTGAGAGACAAAGCCCACTGCAGTGGTCTCAGAGTAGAGAAAGGGAAAAAACAGTGGTCTCAGCACATCTGAATAAGCAAACAGAAGGAGCAATAGCTCTCTTTCAGAAGATGCTGAATGAGAAATGAGATTTATATAATCTTAAAGCATCCCCTTGTGATATTAAATAAGGAGAAAAATACAAATCTCATGGGAAAACCTGGCAGATGTCACTATAACTGAGTCACAAAGATTAAGGTCACCAGAAAGAAGACACAATACCCCCCAGGACACTCTCAGAACTTGTTTGAAGTGTTTGGAACTCTCCTAGGTACATAACCCAGGTAAGGGAGACATCCCAGGCAATCTCAAAGGGAGGAGAGATTGTCCATTCCTCAAGGACTCGGAGGACAAGGAAAACCCCAGGAATCACCCCAGCTGGCAGAGCAGGATGAGTCAGGATGCCTACTGGGTCCCCACAACCTGAGGCAGGAGGACAGACTGAGGACCTGAAACCCTTTCCACTCTGTTCAAAACAAAGAGGAGGGTGTAGCTCGGTGGTTGAGTACTTGCTGAATATGTGTGAAGCCATGGGCTCCATCTCTACCCCAAGGATGCTAAAAACAAAACAAAACAAAACAAAAAACAAACCTTAAACAGGTGGTTGAAAAATTCGAGCTCTCCCCTACAGAAAAGCTAGCGGAAGACTGAAGACACATGAGAACAGAAAGACAGACCATCACTGGAGCAGCAGGCAGGGTCACCCTGTGTTAAACGTTTGTCTGTAGCACCCAGATGTGGGCAGGCAAGGTTGCTCCTGAACAGGTGAAATGGACAAGCCTGGCTACAGTCATGGGCCACACCACCTCCACGGAACCATCATGAATGAAGTCCATGCACATAGGGGTCCCCAAGCCAAGCACTCCCAACCCTTGGGGCATGTGACAAAGCCACCAGCCTGGCTGTCCAGAAATGTCACAGGGATGGCAAAAGCTGGATGAAAGAGACAGAGAACACAGTGTTATGGAATAATACTTTAACTATGTCAAGATGTGTTACATTGGTTTATGCTGCATTTGTTGACATAGGTAAAGATGTGTTACATTGGTTTATGCTGCTTTTGTTTAGTTACATAAAGGTGTGTTGCGTTTGTTTTACCTTGCCTGCCTAAGGCACCTGATTGGGCTAATAAAAAGCTAAACAGCCAATAGTTGGGCAGTAGAGGGATAGGTGGGGCTGGCAGGCAGAGAGAATAAGGAGTAGGAGGAATCTAGGCTCCAGAGAAAAAGAGAGGAGGGAATAGGAGGGAGAAATAGAGGGAGATGCCCAGGGCCAATCAGCCAGGCAGCCACCAGCCAGCCAGACACTAGAGAAGGATATACAGAAGGAAAGAAAGGTAAAAGACTCTGAGGCAAAATGTAGATGAAGAGAAACAGGTTAAATTAAGTTACAAGAGCTAGTGGGACAAGCATAAGATGAGGTGGAGCACTCATAACTAAGAAGAAGTCTCCGTATCACGATTGGGAAGCTGGCTGGTGGCCCAGCAGAAAGCCTGCTACAACACAGGGCAAAGGCCAAACTGAAAACAGTGCAAGAACGAACTGGCGCCATTTTAATAGACCACACAGCTGACATCGGTGCTGCTGCAGGAGGCTGCCACGAGAGGCCACAGCCCTGCAGGCACACAGTCACCTTGCCCTCAGGAAGCCAACCTCAGGCCAGCACTGTGTGAAGATGTCACAGCTACGGCTCAAGTGGCCCAGAGAGAAGGTGCAGGTCACAGAGGATATAATGAGTGCCCTTGACAGGAATCTAGATGTGCCCAGGAAGGAAAAGCCCATGAGCTTCCATGCAACCACACGTCCCAAGGCCCTCAATCCGTGGCTTACCAATGCACAGTGCAGGTGGCATGCCCAGGCACAGCAGGTACTGGTACAGCAGGAACAGTGTGAGGAACAGACAGTAATTGGGCCAGAGGTGGGCGATGGCCTCACGGCGCCTGCGTGTCAGGATGGCCACCAGCCAGCAGCCATGTACAATCACCATGAAGTTCATGCGCTGCCCGATCACATTCACGGCCATCAGGAAGCAGATCTGGAGGGGATACAAGGGATGGACATAATGGTAGGAAGGGACTTTTGACCTGCTCCAGGTCCACAGGCTCAGAGGACCCCTGCCTTGAGGTCATAGAGTGGCCAGTCACCCAGACTACTGTCCTAGGAGGGCAGCAGAGGCGAGACACATCTCCACCATACTTCTAGGATTAGGTCAAGGCTCAGGGATGGGGGGGGCTCCATGGCTGGGGAAGACTTGAACTTCAGACACTGGCCAGCCTTGGCCTCCTCCTGCAGGGGGACACAGTATGAACTCTCTGGCCTTCCTGGGCACTGTGGCGAGCCTCTCAGCTAGCTCAGGGCAGGCTGTGGTAGAGCACTTAGACGTCATTACAGATGCTCCGGCGAGCCTCCCCGCCATCGGTCCTGACCAAAGGAGTGACGTGCGGACACCCAGTCTCACCTCCAGCCCGAATTTGTAGAAGAAAAAGTTGATGAAGTATTTGAGGCAGCTGAGTAGGTCCTGGTCCAGCCTCTGGCGGGTGCCGTCTGCGCACACAGCCTGGGCAGGCAGAGGGGCCCGCTGGTGCTGGCGGCGGTAGTGCTCTTGGCGCCGGTACACCACGGCCTCAAACACCAGCAGCAGAAGGATCTGCAGGTGGTTCTGTGAAGGCGGGGGTCAGCAGTCAGTGGGGACCATCAGGGACCATCAGGGACCATCCGCCCTGGCTGCCGGTCCCCACTCACCTGGATATAGCCCAGGTTGGGGAAGCCCTTCCGCACCCCGAACCAATTGGCGGGGTCAATAGGGCCACGGTACAGCAAAGACTGGTTGATCTCCATGGGCTGCAGGTTGGTACTGTTGGGGAAGGGCTGCAAAGAGGGGTGAGCATGAGCCTCGGGTCCCAGGTCAGGATGGAGTGGGGACTGTGGGTGCTATCTTAAACCCATCCCACAGCTGAAGCTCCAGGTGGGTCCAGGGTAGACAACAGCTGCCCTACCAGAGGTTCACAGGGCTGTCCGTCTTGGGACCACTTTGATGGGGAAGGGGGCAGGCCAAGGCCAGAGGTGTAAACAGAAGCCCAGAGAGAATGGATGGAGCCAGGTGAATATCTAGGCACAGCTGTCCAGAGCATCTCTCTACTCTCATCACTGGTCCAGTGTCTCCACATTCCAGGAGGAATCTCTCCAGTTGGGACAGCTCCTCAAAGGCCCCTGGGCCCCAGGGATGCCTCCCCATGCCTGTACCTCGGTGCAGTTGCTGGAGTACTCGTGTGGGTTGACGATCTTGAGCTGATAGAGCATCTTGCACACAATGATGATGCAGGTCCACACCGTGGAGAGGCAGGAGGCCATGGGCCGGAAGCGCGGGTAGGGCAGGGCAAAGGCCCACAGCACCACCAGCAGCAGGTTCATCACAGACACCTGTGGAGAACAGACGGCAGTGGACCAGGTCCAGGACAACTGCCACAACCCATCAGGCCGGGCTCTAGGGCAGCCAGCCAAGCCAGGCCACCAGTGACGCCGCTGCAGACAAGGAGACTGAGCCCAGAATGCTACACTCACTTCTTTCAGGGCCACCCAGACAGTGTAGAAGGCTACCAGCTTGAAGATGTGCAGCTCGAGCAAGCGCCGCACAAACACCTGGATGCGGGTGAGGACATCGGAGAAGCTGGCCGCTAGGTCCAGCAGCCGGTCAGCCACCAGGCCCCATTTGCTGGCTTCACCTGTGAAGGTGGGGGCTCCGTGAGGAGGGGCAGAGCCCGGTGAAGGGGTGGGCAGAAGTGGTAAGGGGTGGGGCTTAGTCAAGAGGTAGAAGCTCAGTGGGAATTGCTAAGAGGGTGGACTGTGAAAGGGGAGGGACTCAGTGATAAGGCGAGGGTGGGGTTCAGTAAGGAAGGGTAAGGCTGAGAGAGAGGGACAGGGCTTGGTGAGGAGGATGAGGCTCGGTGGGGATGGGGTGGGGTGGAGCTTGGCGAGGAGGGGCTTGGGCTCGAGGAGAAGGGTAGAGCCAGAAAGGTTAGAGCCCTTGGGGCTCAGGTGTGCCTTCCTCAAATCCACATCCAGGAGGTGGCAGAACGGAAGAGGCCCACTCCTTGACACCCTGTGCGCCTTGTGGGGCTGTGTTCTGCTCACCCTTTCCAGACTCACCCTCGGGGACCTGTGTGGCCTGGTGGGGCCCGTCCACGGCCGGCCCATCCACACCCAGCCCATCATCCCTGAAGACGTCCTCTTCCTCCTCCTGCGGCTGTAGCAGAGGAGCCTGGCTCACTGTGTCCTGCCTGGGGGAATCCGAGAGTCACTTCCCGCCTGTGTCGCCGTCTCTTCTCCCCCCGGGGCAGCCCCCACCTCTGCACAACATCCCCACTGTGTTTTATCTGTGGACGCCAGGCCAAGAAAACATGGACCAGAACAGCACCACGGCTCCTCTTCAAGCCGAGAAGCCTCAGCTAATCCTGTGACACAGCTCCCAATGCCACCCCTCCCCCAGCCCCACAAACTAAGAAAACCCACAGCACCCATGGCCCTCGAAGGCATGTGAACCTGTGAGCCCATCGAGGGCGACGGGTGCCCGGCGGGGGCACGTGCTCCAGGTCAGTGAGTTGCATAAAGGGCCGGTGGAAGTAGTGCAGCTGCAGGATGCAGGCCAGCAGGAAGAAGCCAGGGATGAGGATGCTGGAAAAGAGCTCCGACACGCTGAACTGCTCCAGGCCCAGGTCCCCCAGCCTGGCAGAAGACAGCCATCAGCACCTCACTCTGCCCGGCCCCAGACCCACGTGAACAGGGGCAGAGCCTAGGCACGGGGTGGGAACCGGGGGAAGGTGCCACGGCTGCCCCAAAGGGATCAGCTCGGCTGCGCCCGACTCACTGCTCATCCGTGAAGCCGGTGAGGTTGCGCCAGTAGGTGGGGAAGTCCTGGAACTGGAAGGTATACACCGCGATGAGCACCAGCATGGTATAGGCTACCACCAGCCACCAGAAGACACGGAGCAGCTTCCTCCACAGGCTGTAGTAGACCTACAGGTGGTAACCGGTGAGCAGGGCAGGTGTGGGGCAGGGCCCCACTCACTAGCCCTACCTGCCCATCACGGTGGGCACCTGGAACAAGGTGAGGCACAACAGGAAAAGGAACATGTAGACGATTTTGTAGACCACCAGGCGGCCAGCGAAGCTGACCACGATGAACATGCCGGCGCACACGTAGATCCAGTACTTGGCGTAGATGCCTGTGACCAGCTCCCCCAGGCTCCGCAGCAGCGTCTGAGTCTGTGTGGGCTCTGCAGAACGGGACAGCAGGCAGAGTGACGGCCTTGGCAGAGAGAGGACAGTGGGGGTGGAGGCCGCCCCCGCCCCACATGCTACTCACCTGTCTCTGCCACTGTGACCTCCAGCAGTCCAACAGGCACCCTTGCCTTCTTTAGCAGCTTCTCCTTCACAAACTGGCGCAACAGGAGCCAGAATGTGAGCAGGTAGAGCAGCTGTGGGGAGCAGGGGTGTCACCGAGGACCCAGTCCGTGACATAGGGCCATGGAAAGCCCTCGGCCCCTCCCATGGCCACGAATCCAACCTCACTCATATGTGTAGGCTTGCATGGCCACAGATCCACAGATGCACATGAAAGCCTCACAGACCCAGGTTCACAATCTCACATACTTCGGCCAAACTCACATGTTTACGCTCACATGCATACAGATACACATATAGGCTCACAGTCTCACGAGATACATTACAATCCATCAGCCCACAAACAATGGGCAGGCATCAAGACACTGTTGTACACCTGCCTCATGCAGGAACACCTGGGTGACTCAAGAACCAAACTGACCAGACACAAGTCACGGACACCCAGGGTCACATAATGGGACCCTGTCAGGCAGGCAGAATACACAGGGATTCCCACAGCATCAAGGACATGGAGATAGCATCTGCAACAGCACAATGCCAGTCACTCAGCAAACAGGCTTTAAACACATACACCACATATATGTATTTGGCTTTTTTTTTTTTTTGAGACAGGGTTTCTCTGTGTAGCCTGGGCTGTCCTGGATCTCATTCTGTAGACCAGGCTGGCCTCAGACTCACAGAGCTCCGCCTGCCTCCGCCTCCCCAGTGCTGGGATTGAAGGTGTGAGCCACCACACTGATCACAAATTCTATATTCTAGGGTGGACCCATAGTAACTCAATGTTGACCTAAGACATACTCTCCTATGGCCGGGCGGTGGTGGTGGTGGTGGTGGTGGTGGTGGTGGCGCACACCTTTAATCCCAGCACTCGGGAGGCAGAGGCAGGCAGAGCTCTCACGTTTGAGGCCAGCCTGGTCTACAGAGTAAGTTCCAGGACAGGCTCCAAAGCTACATAGAGAAACTCTGTCTGGAAAAACAAAAACAAACAAACAAAAAAACCAAAAACCATACTCTCCTACAGTCTCTACCTAATTGAACAAGTGACCAGTTAACACTATTATCCTCCTGGGTTCCCAGGCAAAAATCCCACCACTGCCCAGATGTGGCAGATGACACTCACCATGGCACCAAGGTCCAAGCAGGGGTAGCGTGTGTGCTCCAACCCCAGCTGGTGCAGGCTGACAGGGCCCAGGGTGGTGGGCAGCTCAGGGAGTTCCATGGCCCACACATAGCGCAGGCAGCAGAGTGTCAGCCCATACAGCAGGATGCAGGGTGAGCAGAGCATGGCCAGCTGGTGGCGGCTACGCACGGTCCAGATGAGGCAGGCCCAGAGCAGCAGCACGAAGGTCAACCAGCTGTGGTACGTGATGCTCCACACCTGGACAGCCAGGGCCAGTGAGCAGGGACTGCATGGGACACCTGGCCAGCTCCTCAGCCCCCAACAGTAAGGCCCCCATGAGGTAGCCCACATACAACATTGTGTATACATGCACTGCATACACATATGTGGGACGTTGGTGACTTCCACAGACAATTCCAGCACTGTTTCTAGTGACGAGACTGTGGGCCTCAGTTTCTGAAATAAACTACATCCCACTCCCCTGCATTCTATAAGAAATGACAGTGGCCCTTGGGGCTGCTCCTTACCATCATGGCAATCAGGGCACACACATAGCTCTGGTCCATGATGAGGCGGCCCAGGCCATGTAGTGGTGACATCTCTTTCAGCTCAGCCAGCCTGGAGCGTGCTGGGGGTGGGACTGAGATTAGCTACCACATAGGAACCCTTTGGAGTCCCTCCCTCCCCCATACTCAGTGTGGTCCTAAAGCATGGAGCGGGCCACCTGCACTTGGCTGGGCCTTACGGTGGGATGGGAGGCCCACCAGGCAGTCATAGTGGATGCTGGCCAAAACCAACAGAAGAATCTAACCCTTCTGGAATGTCATGTGTCCCTGGCCAGACCCTACTGGCCTCACTTTTTAAGACTCTGGTGCAGGAGACGGCCCTTTCAGATCTGTGACTCCCATGCATCACACAATGACAATTGCATAAGTGAAGGTCGGGAGATGTAGCTCAGTGGTACAGTATAAAGCCAGGCACACAAGGTCCCGCAGCCAATCTCCAGCATCAGAAAATAATCTCAACCCCAGAGTTCAAAGTAGAGGTCTGCAGGGTGGCTCAACAGGTTAAGGTGCCTGCCACCAAGCCTGAGGACCTGAGTTCAAGACCCACAGTAGAAAGAGAGAACCAAGTCCTGCAAGTTGCCCTCTGACTTCTACATGCATACAATAGCTTGACACTCTCTCCCGCACACACAAAATAAATAAATAAATGTAATTAAAGATTTTTTTTTAAAGTTCAAAATAAAGAAATAAGAACCCAGAAAAAGATCTAGCAGTCTCCACAGAAATGCAAATCAGTGAAACTCCAGGCCAACACTCCCAGGGCAACAGAGGCCCTTGGGACCCTGGGCCATGGGAATGTGAGACCTAGAGGGCCACCCAAAGGGTCTTGGGGACCAGCTACTGAGCCATAGACTGGCCCTGTGAGGTCTGGGCGTAAGATAAGGAGTGTGTGTATAAGACCTATGACCACCAGGGGGCAGTCCTAGACTTGCCCACAGAGAGATAGAGCAAAATGGGCCACTGCTAGTGAGTGTTCATAGGAGGGCATCCCCCTGGCCACCGGGCCTCTAACTCACCGGGACGCTGGCGGACAGGACTCTGGCTGGTTAGGACGTGCACAGTGCAGTTGTCAATGTCAGGTCCTGTGGACGTGGGTATCACACACTGCAGAAGACATGTGGGTGAGCTAGTGGCTGCAGGCCGTTCCCCATGACTTTGGAATACCCATGACCACCTGCTCACCTGGCTGGCATCCCTAGCCTGGGACTCTAGCTCCAGCTGGTCCAATTCCAGTTCATGTTCCTCATCCTCCCTAGGCGCCTCCTTCCTCTGTAGAGACCAGAACCCTGAGTACCAGTCCTGGAGCTGGGAGGGCCCCAGGATATCTGCCTCAGGACCTCCGCCTGGCCAGCGTAGCAGATGCCAGCAGAGGTGATGGCAGGGACTTACCAGGTCTGAGGGACGGCTCTTTCGGAGCTTCAGGAGAGAGGTGGCCGTGTAGTAGAGCAGCAGCAGGATGCCAGGGCTCACGTAGATGGGCCAGGAGTGGTTAGTGTTGAGCGCCAGCACGTTGGGGCTGGTGCAGTTGGGGAGGTCTATGAAGTTCTTGAGACCGAACACCCTGTTCAGAGGGAGGGCCTGTCACTGACCGCCAGCTTCGAGGGCGGCCGAGCCACGGCTGGTTGGGAAGGCCCATACGGAAGCCTTACCTGGCCCAGATGCTGCCAGGAGGCAGCACGCCCTGGACAAAAGCTGTCTGGTAGCAGTAGAGGCAAAGGAGATGGCCGGCGCCAAAGCAGCTCACCATGACGCAGAGTGTGTTGAAGCCCAAGGAACTGAGAGGAAAGTGGCAGGCCCACCACGTGCAGATGGCCAGGAAGACCAGCAGGTAGACACTGGAGAAGGCCGAAGGGTGGGCTATACCTACAGGGTGGGGGAGCACAGGCCCTCGGGGTCATGCCTGGCCTGGCCCACCAGGGAGCTCTGAGTCACCTCCCCATGCCAGTCAGTGTCAAGGCTCTACCCCTCTCTAGGGTACCTGCCAGCGCCAGCAGCACAATGGTCAGCATCCTTCCAAAGGCCATCAGCAGCCAGTGGGCTGTGACCCGGAAACGGGAGCTCAGCCACGGCCTGCGTTTGGTTGCCAGGGCAGGGGCTCCCTGGAGCCCCACCGCTGGGGCAGCATCCATGTCGTCGTCGTCATCCTGCTAAAGTCATGGGGAAGTGGCATCATCACCCCAAGGCTGCTCCAGCCTCATCTGCCTAGCTGAGGTAAGAGATACGGCCTGTGCCACAGCTGCCCCTCTGATGTTGCCCACAGCCTGACACCCTGGCAGAGCTTCCTCTCTGCCCAAGCCTTTCTCCCTTCCCACTAGAGCTCTGTCACTAAGTGTCACCCTTAGGGCCCCATCCACAATCCTGGCGGGCCAGGCACAGGCTGACCCGGCTATTCTGGAACACTCCAAGCATCTCTTTCTGTCCCATTTTGGGTCACGATGCCCTAGAAGCCAGGACAGCCTCCCAGACCCCAAATCTGTCCCTGAAGACCCTACGTCAGTTTTGTTTGGCTCCTGGGAAGAGACTCTTAGGAAGCAGGGAAAGAACATGTACACATGCATACCACATGCCCTACACTGCAGTTTTTAGAGCACCTTCAGACCCACAGTCCTTGATCCAGAGGTGGCAGGTGACTGCCCCAATCCCACATGTCAGGGAGAGCAGGGCTACATTTCTATCTTATGGGGCCTCTAGGGAGTGGGGGTAGGGGGTCTGCGGGGCACAGCAGCATGGGGACCTCCAGCTCTCCAACTAGTCAGTTCCTAGTCGTCCCACACGGCAGAGAAAGTGTGCCATGTCCTGAACTGCTGCTGACCTCTTTGACCCTGCAGAATGACAGCAGTGCCCAGCTACCTGAAAAGAAACAAGGCAGCCCCTGCCTGGGGCAGGAGACCGAGACCTGACAGGATCTGTTTTCCCTGGCACTGACGGAAGGTTTCCCAGAACAGAGCTGCATCCCAGGCCTCGGGGAAAGCCAGGGTATGGTGGAAAAGAACACAAACTGTCGTCAGCAGCCCCAGCTCAAGCCAGCCGCTGGCAGCCCATGTCCCCAGCTGTGCCTGTGGGAACAGTTGAGGGGTTATTGGGGACTTGGGCTGAGTGCGCTGCTCTGGAGCTAGATGGCATGGGCACCTCCCATGCTCCAGCTGTCTCTATGCTGGGGAGCCTGAGGAAAGTTGCTTAACCTCTCTGAGTCTGCTTCCCATCTTGCAAAGAAAGCTGTGGAGCCTGGGCATGAAAGATGAGGCCGCTATCAAGGTCCCAGGGATGTACTATTTATCATCGACTAGAAGCGGGAGGGCTGGAGGTCAGGCCAGGAGACAGAATAGCTAGTCCCTGAGCTCCCCTCTTCTATAAGCCCTTAGAAGCTGGAAGTAAGGCCAAAGAGGACCTGGAGGAGGAGGAGCTGAGGGAGAAGAGAGAGCTATACTCTGCTAGTCAAGGGAGAGGAGATGCCCCTGGGGTAGAAGATACGATGACCCGGCCTAGTCCTGGGAACCTCTTTTTGTTTGTTTGTTGTTTGTTGTTTTTGTTTTTTGAGACAGGGTTTTTCTGTGTAGCCCTGGCTGTCCTGGAACTCACTCTGTAGATCGGGCTGGCCTTGAATTCACAAAGATCTGCCTGCCTCTGCCTCCCGAGTGCTGGGATTAAAGGCGTGCACCACCACCGCCCAGCTTATGGACTTTATTTTTGAGACAGGTTCTCACTGTGCAGCCCTGGCTGGCCTTGAGGCTCTGGGAACCTCTTGAGAGCATTGTGACAAATGAGCAATTCTAGGCATAGGAAGACAAGGACAGCTGTGACAGAGGGACAGACGCCCCCAAGCCACCTGATCCTCACAGCTCCACCCAGCCCCCGACCTCCTGAGGCTTCTGGAGTCCCTTCCACTCTCTGGTTTCCTCTAAAGCCTAGCAAGTGTCAGGTGTTGATAAATGGATGCTGGGACCCGGGGTCTGAGAGCAGGGTGTGTGCCTGCCCCAAGACACCTGGGTGGCCATAAATCCTATCTCAGCTGAGGACCTGGGGGAACAGGCTAAGGCTGGCATGGTGCGGGAAAGCTGGACTGCAGACCTTGAGCAGGGTTTAAAGGTGCTGAGTGTCCAGCCGTGGTGCCTGGGAACAGCGTCAGGGAGCCCCTGTCTCTCCCTAAAAATAAGCTCGATGAGCGCCTCGGGTCATGCAGGGAGGCAACCGCAGCCTTTCGGGTTCCTACCCAGCACATTTCAGCTCGGCTGATACCCACACGTGACAGTTGCCAGAGTACAGACCCACTTCAGGGTTCTGTTGATTGAGAACTGGGGTCCTGCGGAGCAGGCCTCCCGTGAACAAAGCCACATGACTGGAAGTGGGAGAATGTGGCAGGACATGTTTTCCTCTCCCATAGTCCTCTTCACATGCTACCTGTAAATAGCCTCCAAACTTAACCTTGAATGTCTACGTTTGTTCAAATCAAAACTGTCAGAGTGAGTGGGGCTTCAGCACAACACCCTCACCAGGACGGCTGCTGCAGTGCCTTACCGGCTCCTGGGTGCGCTGGCTCTGCCGAGCCTGCCTGGTGAAGCGCGAACAGAGGCCGAGGCAAAGAGAGGACACCACTAGGACTCCCAGGTCAGGCGCCACCAGCCTGGTGGTGTTAAGGATGTCCTTGAGGTCGTTCAGGCCCAGCCTGTGAGGGACAGGGAGAACAGAGTGGGACAGGGGGATGGGGACATGCCCAGGCTATCCTTAGGACTGGGAACTCCAAAGGGAGGCTCGCAGGGGGTGAGGAAGTAATGAGGCTCTTACCTTGTAACCCCTATGTGTCGAGACACCTCCCAAAGGCTGCCTGTAGAGAAAAGAGTTGAGGAAGAGGTTCCAGGCCAGGCAGGATGCCCAGTGGTTGTTCTGGTGGAGGCTAAGGGGCCCCGTGGGCATGATGGCTAGGGATCTCACGTAGAACAGAGGATCAGTGACTCAGGAATGTTGAAAATGTCATCTCTTTTGTTTGTTTATTTGTTTTTGAGACAGGGTCTCTCTTGTAGTCCTGGTTATCCTGCAACTTACTCTGTAGACCAGGCTGGCTTCAAACTCACAGTGATCCTCCTGCTTCTGCCTCCCAAGTGCTAAGATTAAAAGTGTGTGCCACCATGCCACCATCACAGACAGAGAAACTGAGGCCAGTCAGGTACTCACGCTGCTTGGCTGGTCCATTGGCTATGAGTGGCAGGACAGAGACTCCCAATTGTGTGTGGGGGGCTAGAAATGGCCTGTGAAGCTGCACTGGGCTCCAGAGTGGCAGGGACCTGAAACCCAGGGCTTCTACACACAAAGCTGGTGTGCAGGCATCAGCCCCTCCCTGACTAGGAGTGGAGACACTGTCCCTGGGTATAGGGCAGGGACAGTGAGGAGTCCTCGTGTTATACAGCCACATGACTAAGCTACAAGCAGACACAGGAGGAAGATGTTGACAGGTGCGGACACCAGAAAGCCTGAGGCTGTTCCCACCTGATGCCACTCTGGGACTGGCCTGGCCCCACTGACCACGTCACTGCCAGGAATATGCGGGCTAGGCCATCTGGGTCACACATAAATCGTGGCCGGGCACCAGGGGCTGCCCATATTAGGTGAAGGCTGAGTGAGGCAGGGTGGCCCAATGAGGCTGGAGGCCTGAGGTTGCAAGCTGGCACCTCATCCCCTCTCTCCCAGGACTGCTGTCCTCAAGCGCCCCTCCCCGGCTCTGCTCCTCAGACACTTACAGTTTTGTTCCAGAAGCTGTTTCAGGTGAGGCATTGTGTAGAGGCATATCTGGAAGGCGAGGTGGGCCACCAGGAAGAGAAGGCTGAGGCAGAGTAGTGCACGAAGTAGGCGGCCTGTGTGACCTGTGGCAGGGTGGGCAGAGCAAGGATCAGTGTGGATCCTGCCTAGGCTAGCAGCCTCCTTGTCCGTGTGCCTAAGTCAGCATGGACACAGGGTCTGGGCAAGGGGACCAGCCGCAAGGAACCAAGACTCAGGGCACCTTCCAGGAGGCAGCGGGAGCCTCCAGTGACAAGAATAGCCCACGCAGGGCACATGTTCCCTCCTGGTGCCTGGTGCACTGTTGTAACCCTGGTTTATAGATGAGGCTGTCATCCCAGAATGGGGAAGGGACTGGCAGAGACTGTCTAGGGGTCTCTGGGGAACAACTCCGGCCAGTTGCTTCCTACTGTCCTGTTGCATGCAGAGGCACCCTGCCCCTCAAAAGACCAACACTGAACAGGAGAGACACCATTTAATCTTCTTATTTAGCTATCACAGGGATGTCAGTGCTAGGTCTTGGAAACAAGGAGGAAGAAACAAGCAGAGAATAGGAAGCCATTATCTACCACAGCCATGCCCACCTGCCCCTGCATAGAGGCTGGAAATGAGGGCATGAAGGAATTGGTATCCCAAAGAAGGGGCCTGGGTGGTGGGGGCCAGATGTCCCCAAAGAAGTGGGTGGCCAGCTGCCTCCATCTGGGGTGTTGCAGAGCAGAAGTTTCCACAGTCATACAAAGTCATGACAAACAGGACGCAGGCCCCAGCTGCAAGCCCCAGCCGCAAGCCGCACTGAGTGAATACCTGCCCTCAGAGATCTTATTTCACTGATTACTTCATGGGAAAGAAATAGGCTAGCAGTCAGTCATCAAACCATGGGACCCTGACACATGGGGACATACTGTGTTTGGCAGGCTATACACGCACACTAAGGGCGTTCTGCAGCCCTGTTCTGCCTCTAGCCACCCTAGCCAGCCCAGTCAGCAGGGAGGCCCTTGGCTGCAGACCAGGCTAAGTGGCCATAGCTGGTCAGGAGGACATAGGGCCCTGGTCCTTGCCTCTGTCCTCTGAGAGTGGGCGGGCAACTCACAGGTGGACAGAGACTGGGGCCAGCTTCTAGCTCTTCACCTGCTGGCAGTCAACCACTCCAGCAGTCCTGTCAAACGGGCCACAAGACTACTGAGGCCATCAGCATGGAAAGCCTCAGAGCCACATGTCTCCCATGAAGGCAGCCCAGCAGCATCACACCTGTCCTCTCTCTCTCCGTGGCTACCACTGCCAGTATGTCTGTCCTGTGCAGTTTCTTGGGCACAGTCCAAGTGTGTGGAATAGACTCAGAACTGACCTTGGCCCCTGCTGGGATAGCCTCATGGGTGACACCCACTCTTTTTTTCCTCCCTGTAGTTCCCACCCCAGAAGGTGCTGGGACTCAGCCACATTGTGCGTATGGCCAGGTGCCCCTCTCTCACTGACTCCCTGAGCTAAGCCTTGGGCACCAGAGAGCAGGGTGGTACTCCAGCTGTGGCCCAAGTACTCTCCAGTGCCCAACCTCTGGGAGGGCATCGGAGGACAGAAGAGACAAGCCTGACCACAGGACAAGACCAACACCAAGAGCAGCCCTGACATCAGGGCTGGGAGGATCAGGCCCACATAGAGCTCCAGTAACATTGAGAGGTGAAGGTGTGGCTGGTTTCTGCCAGAAGAACCAGAAAGGAGGGTCCTAAGGAACCTATGGTAGGTCCTGAGCACCAGGAAGGACAGTCGCCATGTGCAGAGGCAGGAGCTGTCCCAGCTCAGCTATGAATATTACAGCATGCACCGTGGAAGATCTGTCCTACAGGGCATGGTCCTTCTTGGAAACTACATGAGAACTACAACTGCAGGGGTTCCACCATGTCTCCACATACGGGCACGTCAGGATAGATATGAGTCGGGTGGCGGGGGCTATCAGAAGTGGCTCCCACTGAGATGGCATATGAGGGAAGAAGGCATGTGGTGGAGGGTGGTAGGTGATCTCAGTAATGGAAGAAGCCCCGTGGCAGTTAGAGGGCAGTGGGTCTCTGGGAGAGTTCTCCTGGGCCAGATCTTACAGAGGCAGTGGTCACAGCAGGGGCTGGAAGTGGAGTGAGGATATCTACCTGCATGTGGGGCCCAGCACCAGGAGAGAAAGAGGTGGCTCAGTGTGGCAGCCTCTGCAGGATAAAGCCCGACTTCTGGAATAACCCTGACTCCTGCAGGTGGCTGGATGGACGACTCTGGAAAGAGCTCTCCACCACCACCACCAACCAGCTGGGCAGGGGTCCTGCTGAGCCTGGGGGATCTGCACTCTCACCTGCGAGTCAGCCCTTGCTTGGTCCTGGCCACAACCCCTGAGGTAGCAGTAAACCCTGCCCATCTGACCGGAGAGTAAGTGTCGGCTCCAAGAGACAGATGAGCTCCCAGGCTTAGCCGCCCTCCCACTCACTGTCAGCACCCAGGTCCACACTGGGTCCTCCGTGGGCCCAGAATCTCAAAGCCCTGAGTTTCCTATCACATCTGACTCCTTTCCAGGCAGGGCCTCCTCTACCAGCCTGGCTGCTCCCAGCCGCTCCCCTGTGTGGTATTGTGTTCCCCCAAATATTGTACATGCTAATAAACTTATCTGGGGTCAGAGACAGAACAGCCACAATATTAAACATAGAGGATAAGCAGTGGTAGCACATGCCTTTAATCCTAGCATTCCAGAGGCAGAAATCCATGTGTTCAGGGATGCAGCCAGGCATGGTGACTCATCATGCCTTTAATCCCAGAAAGCGAGCCTTTACTCCCAGGGAGTGGTGTTAGAAAGCAGAAAGGTATATAGGTCGTGAGGACCAGAAACTAGCAGTATTTGGCTAGTTAAGCATTTGGCTGGTTAAGCTTTCAGGCTTTGGAGCAACAGCAGTTCAGCTGAGATTCATTCTGGATGAGGACTCGGAGGCTTCCAGGCTGAGGAAACAGGACCAGCTGAGGAACTGACAAGATGAGATAGCTCTGGCTTGTTCTGTATCTGATCTACCAGCATTCACCCCAATACCTGGCTCAGGTTTGATTTTATTAATAAGAACTTTTAAGACTCCTGTTACACCCCTGTCCTGGGGAAGAGAGTGCACTGGACTTAGCCAAGTTCATCCAAGGCCCAGGATGACAGCCACCTTTGCTCCTGGTCACCTTTCTTTCCTACCATACATTGGGCCCTGACCCATTGGCTAGATGGAAGAAGCGCATCGTCAAGGAAGGGACTGTCATCCCATACTAGGGAGATAATACCCCTCCCTGTCCCATTCCGGCAAGGAAGGGGCTCCGCACAGCAACGCATATCCACCAGCAGAGAGAGATGGACTAGTATGTGCGCTTCCTAGAAAAAAACAGGAAGTGAGCTGGGGGAGGGGAGGATAGCAGACAGGGCACCTGACCTATGGCCTTGACCCTGCTGGAACTCCTACATCCCCTGATCGGTCAGTGGAGGCTCAGAGGTGCTTCCCCATATTCTTGCCCCCTCCCCACCTTCTGGAGCCTTTCGTGCCCTGCCCACACTGACCGCAGCCCCCACTGGACCTCACTCGGAACAGACTCCAGCACTGCCCACCCCTAGGCAGAGGCACCGCTCCACGGTATTTCATGGGCTGTCGGCAAATACCACCCTTCTAATGTGAGCTGGGCCAGGGTGGGCTGCCCGGGGTCCTCGGGAGGGAAGGAATGTCTTTGGTACATCTGACTCCACACACGGAAATGGGATGAAGAGAGGACAGGGTAGGGATCACAGCACAAGTCTGAGCGGAGGCTCACCCAGCAAGGGAAAGAAGCTGGGGAAGGCCTCTCCCATCTGCTCTGGAGCAAAACATGGGTAAACCCAGAGACTAAGAAGCCACTTGTGACCCAGCAAACCTAAGCCCCAGTCTCAGGGTGCAGGTTTCTGTCCTGGGAGGGCAAGGCAGTCTGCTCACAGGCCTGGGACCCCAGTGTCATTTGGCTACCTACCGATCAACTGTTTTGTCACCCCACTATCCCTCTCCCAGTCACAGGCCTAGGAAGTTCACACGGTCCCTAACAGCTAAGAGCCATAGAGATATCCACAGGGCAGGGCTCAGGGCGTGAGAGGGCTTTGTAGCTTCCCAGGGCTGATCAGGGAGGGAGACAGTACGTCCAAAGCAGGGGATGGAATCTACACAGGGTGTGTGTTGGGGGGGGGATGGGGGTTACCAAGGGACTGGTGAGGCTAAGACTTGAGCAGGCCCCCTTGGGGAGAGTAAGGAATCGGGGGGTCAGAGATCAAGGGCAGCCTGGGAGGTGAACTCTGCCAGGGCAGGCAGTTGGGCTTCCTCGCTCTAATTACAAGCAGGTGTCTGAGAACAGACCCCACAACAGCATGGGCTCTGATGCATCCCAACTCTGTCCTGTCGTCCTGCCTGGGACACCCAGCCCTAAGCCGATCCAGCATCTCCTCTCTGTGCAGCCCAGCTTAGGCCCAGACCCTGAGAATCAGGCAGCCGCCTACGTGGGGAACAGGGCCCAGCAGTGTCAGACCTTCCAGGGGCCAGTGCCAGGGCAGCAGCTGCACAAATCATAAACGCACACAGGGCGCTCCGTTCTGCACCGCCGGGCTTCACATTTTCCTCTCACACCCGGAAAAACCAGGCAGCAGCATGTCCCTGAAGGGCCTCTGAGGCTGGACAGATAGAAAGATGGAGGGTCGAGTGGGAAAGACTTCCCACCCTGCCTTCCAAGTCTCCCGCGTGATCCCTCCTGCCTGGCTGGGAGTCTGTACCTCCCACGGTTGATCAGGAGTGTTTCCAGCTGCTCACAGGGCATGAAACCGTCTCGAGACAAGAGGTTTCCAGAAAGGACCTGGGGACGGAGGGGCTGGACTCTGTGGTGAGCAGAGTATGGAAGCTAGACCTTCACCAGAGGCTCAACACAGGAGAAAGGGCCCAGCGCTTAGGCTGTGGGTCTTGGAGGGATCTGGCCCAAGGCCCCAGTGGTTGTCAACACACTGCTCAGGCTGAACTCCCGAAATACCTGTCCCCGAATGCCCAAATCCTACCCATGCTCTACGACCCCTTCTGGTTCCAAAGCACCCTGAGCTGGGCAGGAGTTGCCCTTCCTGCTGTGCCCTCATTGGCAGAATGATGGACCCAAGGCATCCCTGCCCAATCTCTGCCCCCATGCACATGTGACTCACATGGCAAAAGGGACCAAGGCAGAGGTGGGGCTGATGTCACAGCCAACTCAACAAGGGGAGACTGTCTTGGACCATCAGTGACCGTCACCACAGAGCATCAGGAGTGAAGAGGGCTGCAGGGCCATGGGACATGGAAAGGATCCAGTTGGCCATGGTGGCTTTGAGGTAGACAGTGTCATGAGCCAGAGATGCCCCAAAACAAGACGAGACAGGAAGCTGATCCCTGGAGCCCTCTAAAAAGGCACAGCTGGGCTCACATCCTGACTGCAGCCCCAGAAAGGCACTCGGTCTGACCTCCAGCGGGTGGGTATGGCTCTCAGCAGCGTGGCTTGTTTCAGAAACCACTGTAAGCTCGCTCTCACTGGGGCCCCACAGAGCTAGGCGCACTGAGTCCAGCACCTCTGAGGGCAGTGCTGAGGATGTAAATGCCTTTCCTGGGCCCCAGGCAATCACAGCCTGCTCTGATCCTGGCTGACCCACAGACACTGGTTACTACACTTGCTGTGTCTCCTGGGAGCACGGTCTCTCACCCTGATGCTAGCGCTCCCCAGGTCACTGCCATAAACTGTAGCTCTGACCTCTCCATTCAAGTCCAGGAGACAACAGAGGGCCTTCTCTACTTCAGGAATGCAGGTCAACGTGGGGAGGGGGTCATTGAGCACTTACTGTTACTGAATACCACAAAACATACTCTGTGCACCAAGACCATAGATGACCAGAGCTAGTGTGAAGGGTCTCAGGAGGCCCTGCCACTCTGAGACCTGCCTGGCCTGTGGTCTTCTCTCCAGGACAGTAGCAGCCTCTCCCTAATGGACAGGACTCTGGGGCTGGCCTGCATACTGTCTATTGTTTGGAAGGCACAAAACAGTGAAAGCTATCCCTGCCCAGCTCAGACCCTGATGGAGCCCACAGCCGTCCAATTCCTTACATAGCAAGGTGGTATAAGGTAGGGCCTGGCTTTCCAGAGTGAGAGTCGAGCTGGCCAGAGCCTCCCCAGACAGAAGAAGCAATGGAGTCAGTCCTGGGAGCTTAGCTGGAAGATGGTATGGACCCCAGTGCAGATCCCTAAACCTTCTACCTAAACGGGACACCAGGACCCACTAATTCCCACTGCCTTCAAGAGCAATTGAGCCGGCTCGCCACCCCACTCCCCACCCCCCACCCCCGTGACAAACAGTCAGCAGGACAAAACAAAGCAAAACAAAACAAAACAAAACAAAACAAAACACCTGAACTGGCTACGAGTCTGCCGTGAAGAAGTAACCCTCGGTCCGCTCAGTAGTTACCAGGCTGCTAAAATGGAGTCAAGTCTGTGGCTATACAGTGCTTATCCAAATACCCAGCCCCTTACCCTGTGGTCAGAGTCCCCCAAGGAGCTCGGCTCCACCCCCGCCCCCGCCCCCGCCCCTGCCCCTTACCTGGTATGCTGTGTCTTGAGGGGCCTGGAAGCCAGGGCAGCAGCAGCAGAAACAGCAAATAGACCAGTGAGAGAGCATTGAAGCGCAGCAGGGAGGCTGGAGGAGAAACAGATGGTTAGGATGTACGGCGGCGGCAGCAATACAGGCAACCCTCACCCCGAGGGGCGGGCATGGGCAGTGCTGCCCCAGCGCCCCTTCCTCACCCCTGTAAGCCTGCATACCCAAGGCCTGTGCACCACAGGCAGAAAATCCATGTTCCCGTCACCAGGCACACAGGTTGTTCCATGATACTACACGATTCTCCCAACACAATACATGCATTCACACGTGTGTACACACAAGGTTCTGACCACTCAACACACTCCTACACACACAGAACTCTGGTGTCTGCTCCTTCTTAACTTGCTTTTCCTTCTTTTTAAAGTGTTGTCTATTGATTGGCAGGCAGCTCAACTGATGTCTGGGCCCACCAACGAACATGTGGGAAGTTACCGGGACACAGAGGCTTCTGGCACCCCTCCTGGGTCTCAGTGATGGAACTAGTTGAGCAATACTTAACCTAGCTTCCCAGCACTCTGCTGGCAACTGCACCCCTGCCTGTGCCAACATAGAGCACAGCTTCCCTCTGGTAACTTCCCTAACACCCATGTTGTCCTACACTGTCCCGGTGAAGTCCGCCAGCGAAGCCAAAGAACCTGAGGTAGAAAGCAGAAACGTGGCTGGCCCCTTACCAAATGAGTCGTTTTCTTCCCAGAAACATGGGCTTTTTTTCCCAGGAGACAAGGTTCTAAGACCCTGTGCAGTTCTCAGCCCCAGGGGTACTAGGCCATGCTACCTGTCCTTGGGAGTACATAATGAGCCAAACCAAAGAGATTCTACATTCTGCCGGACCCCAGCCACACACAGCGCCATTCACAAACTCGAAGCCACCTCCTTGCCCCTTCTACGACTCAGGCAATTTCAGCCTATAGAAACTGACTGCCCAAGATGGGTAGGGATAGCAGAGCATGAGCTAGGAGCCAGGGTGCATCACGAACCTTGATCCCCTCCTGGACAACACAATCCTAGGACTGGACTGTCCAGCATCATCAAACCTACTTCACTATCCCACTGAGTGGTCTCCTGGGGGCATCCTCCATACTCACACTCCCCTAACAACAGCTCTGGACAGCCAGGGCAGACCTGAACTTGGAGACAGAAATTGGCCACAGGAAAAAAAAAAAGAAAAAGAAAAAGAAAAAGAAATTGGCCACAGAAACAGGCTCTGCTGGAAGGATGTGGCAGGAACCCAGAGTGTGCAGTGCATTAAAAAAGAAGCTGAGCCAGGTCACCTCCTCAGGGAATGGAGAACAGAGTGACATTGCCCATTTTGGGTCAGTGACTCCATGAAGAACACTCCTCTGTAAGCACATCTGAATTCAGCTTGCACCCTTCCCAAAGCCCCCCAGTCTTCCTCCAGGACCACAGTGGACATAGGATGTACCCAAACTTCCAGGGGCACCTGCTGCTTCAAGGAGGCTGAGAGTTTTGGCTATGGGCAGCACTTCTCTTGGCTCCGAAGGGCCTCCCTGGAGTCAGGGTGTGGTCTTTCTCCACTATATATATTAGCAACCATGCACATCTCAGCTCTCTTAAATCTGAAGTTTTCAACAATAATACATTTTTAAAAAATCAATCTTCCTGGCCCAAGAGGCAGGAGGGAAGTGCATTTATGGCAAAGCTTTCCAAAAATCCCTCTGCTTTTCAGCCGCATCAGGGCAGTTCCACCCGTCTTAAGAAGGCAGCACTCTCCCCTCACACCATCGCGATGGCTTCTTCTCCAGTCAGGTGGATGTCTACCCAGCTGTCCGTTCACTCATCCACCTGTCCACCTATCTATCCAGCCGCCTGCCCACTCATCCATTCATCCACAGGTCCCTGAGAACTTTCTCCCAACTCTAATGTTACAGGTCCTGTGTCTGAGTTCACTGGTTTGAACTGATATACCAGGAATGCCAGCACTGAGCCAGGGGCAGGGAGCTGGGGAGAAGAATCAGTCAATAAAGTGCTTGCCACATAAGCATGAGGACCTCAGTTCAGATCACCAGAACCCACATAAAGAGATGAAAAGCCAGGCTAGGGACATGACATGTCTCAGTGGCTTGCCACACAAGCCCGATGACCTGAGTTTGAATCACCAGGAGCTGTGTAAAAGCCAGATGCATTACTACACACACCTGTAATCCCACTGTGGTCCTGGAGGAAGACGGGGGAGCTTTGGAAAGGGGGCAGGCTGAATTCAGATGTGCTTACAGAGGAGTGTCCTTCCTGGAGTCACCAACCCAAAGTGAGCAATGTCACTCTGTTCTCCATTCCCTGAGGAGGTGACCTGGCTCAGCTTATTTTTTAATGCACTGCACACTCTGGGTTCCTGCCACATCCTTCCAGCAGAGCCTGTGATCCCGGTGCACCTGTAGTCCTGGTACACCTGTGATCCCGGTGCACCTGTAGACCCGGTGCACCTGTGATCCCGGTACACCTATGATCCCGGTGCACCTGTAATCCCGGTGCACCTGTAATCCCGGTGCACATGTAATCCCGGTGCACCTGTAGTCCTGGTGCACCTGTAGTCCCGGTGCACCTGCAGTCCCGGTACACCTGTGGCCCCAGTGCACCTGTCCCAGGAGATGGGCAGCAGAGAAAGGAGAATCACCAGAGGCTGTCAAGCCAGCTCGCCTGGGCAAAAGCAGCAGTGAATAACAGACAAACCATGTCTCAAACAAAGTAGGAGGTGAGGACCAACATGCAAGGTTGCCTTTTGATGTGCATGTGCATGCTGTGACATGCACACACCGTGTTCACACACACATGAACTAAAAGATACACAGACACACTTAGATTATACAAGATAGATCGATAGACAGAGGCATAAAAGGCTGTGTGGTGGTATAGACCTATAACCTCAGTGCTGGGGAGGTTGTGGGAAACAGCAATAGGTAGATCTCCAGAGCTTGCTGGCCAGTCTAGCCAACTGATGAACTCCAAAAATAAATAAGGTGGAACACGGATGAGGAAGACACCTGGCTTTGGCTTCTGGCTTCCACAAGCAAAGCCCATGAAAGGCAGCCAGCATGGTGTGAGTACCAGGAAGGCTCCTGGAAGCAGAAGCATAGGCCCTGGGGGGCAGGAACAGCTGCTTTACCCGACAGCCTGCTTGTCAAGCTTAAAAGACAAACCCTGAGGCTCGCTGTGTGTAGTGGTGGTGGTAATGGGGAGGGCTCGAGTTCAACTGCTATAAGGTTTGATGGCCAGCAGTGACATCATGTGAAGATGTGCCTAAGGCCACTGCACTATACACTCAAAAATAGGTTAAGATGGTAAACTTCAGGGACGTATGTTTTACCCGAATAAATATGAATAGTGTTCAAAATCTGTGAAGGATTCCAGAAGGCAGAGATCCAAGATGGCAAAGGGTAGGAACAGGTCCATGCCTAGTCTACTGGCAATAAGGAAATGAGAGATGGGCCAATGAACTTGAGGTCTGGCCTCCCCACCACTCCCAACCCCAGGTGGGGCCAAGAGAACCCTAAATAAATAGCTATATGTGCCAAAGGTAGGAAATTCGAGGTGAGGCACCAGATACCAGGCGGAGGGTAATGCCCTGCCCCGAGGGCCATATTCCTTGCCTCAGCCACACAGGTGAGCTTGGGAGAGGTACAAGCCCTGAGTTCTTACCTTTCTCCTCTCTTTTCCTCCCTTCCCTTCAGTGCAGAGCTGGCCCATCACTGCACATTTAAACAAAGGCTACATCTAGAGACTCACCTTCTAACCCAACACAAGCCAACAGGCTCAGAAGGGTAGAGGGCAAACCATGAGATTCCAGGGTCTTGGTTTGTTTTGTTTTGTTTTGTTTTTCGAGACAGAGTTTCTCTGTGTAGCTTTGCGCCTTTCCTGGAACTCACTTGGTAGCCCAGGCTGGCCTCGAACTCACAGAGATCCGCCTGGCTCTGCCTCCCGAGTGCTGGGATTAAAGGCATGCGCCACCACCGCCCGGCTAGATTCCAGGGTCTTGGATGCCAGGGTGTCTTGGAAGGTAGCCGCCCATACCGAGAGCAGCCACCCTGCTGTGACAGACTCTGAGACTCAGGTGCCTGGGTCTGGCTAGTCTCCCTGATTCTATCTTCTGCCACCGGCCCTGTGAGGAGGCTGGTCTGAGCAGACAGGTAGCCGTGTCTGGAAGATGTGAGCAGGGAAGGCTGGGCCTGTGGCTGCAGGGCCTGCTGTGGACGGAGCAAGGAAAGAGGCTTTGTGAGCTGATTTCCAGCCATCATTCCTCCCAGATTATCACGCCTCAAGAGCTGTATGGGGCAAGAAGCCCGCCAGGAGAGCGACCCCTGGGCCAGCATGGAGCCAAGGCAGAGTGGTGCGTTCAGAGGAAGCCCTGGCTTCTGGGAAGGGAGGAGAGAGTACTACCATAGCCAGGCTGTGACAGGGTACCCGTGTTCCCAGGTGCTCCCCTGTCCTGGTGGGGTTATTGGCTGAAGCACACTGCTGGGATTGTCATAGCCGTGACTTTAACTGTGCCAAGGCCAGAGGTGAGGCACCGTCACAGGCGGCCTGGAGGGGCCAGCCTTGCTCTTTCACTTGAAGGTTAGCTGCAGCTCCATGGCTGGAGGGGTCACGGGGACAAAGACATTCCTAAAGGAGTATAGAGCCTAAGTCTGCTCTGGTGGAGCTGCTGAGCAGAGCCTGTGATTTCACAGGAAACAGGCCTTTCCTGAGCCAGCAACAACAGGACAGACAGAGGCAGGAAGGGCCCCTTGCAGGCCAGCACATGCTTAACCCTTTACAGACTCTCACCCTACAGCACAAAGCTGGAGACCCTTGCTAGCATCCACCCTGGGTCCTCAACCAATGGCTGCGGGTACTGAAGTCCACAGGATGGTTCCCCTGGCCTCTGAGTGACCCAGAGCATAGCTGACCTTTGCCCTTAGTGGGAACTGAGTCAGGAAAGGAGGGTTAGGGGGTAACAGGACCACACACGACTTCTAGAGTGTTCCACACAGAAGGCTGATTACCACCCCTCTTTCCCACTGTGTGCCGGAAGACAGGCCTGCAGATAGGGCTGTGAATGGGACCTCGGTTACTCAAGATCCTGTGACTATGTCGTTCCTAGCAACATCCCTCAGCCTGGCCCAAGTTCTAGGGAAGAGATGAGGATCCATTGGGCCTCCTGGACTCACCACTCCATGCAGGCTCTTTGGGCAAGCTGCTCCCCACCCAGCTCTCAGTCCCCTCTGCGGTGCAGAGGGAGCCAAGCAGGACAGCACAAAGAACCATCATGCACGGGCATCTCATATACCTCTGCTCAAAGAAGTCTCATGGTGACCCCAAGGCAAGTGCCAGACTCATTTGTAAATGGCTCCGGAAATGGAATGCAGCCTGAACCATGAGGCCGAACTGCTGGGAGCTTCCCTTGCTACAGCCAGTGCTAGACAGACAGCAGGAAAGGTGTGGAGAGGCAGCAGCCAGAAGGACCCAGAGACAAACGGGTCCCTTAGGGGCTGGGCAGCAGGGGCAGAATATAGTGAAGTCTCACACAAGGTATCCTAGTCTGCACTGACAGGAAGCTGACTCGCCCAGGCAGAGACAAGCTTCTTGTGTGAAAACAGTATGGAATCCTCAAGGGAAGGTTGGGTGTGGAAGACACTCCAGCCTTAACACCACGGCCCAGCAGGGACACAGGGTTGAGTGTCTCATATAATTCCCCATCCCACCTGCAGAAGAGAGGGAATGAGGAATAGATGGCCTGCCCTCCCAGCCTCTAGGCTACCTGCCTCTGAGAACAAAGCAGAAGGTACACAAGAGGAGAGTACCTCCAGGCCAAAAGAAAGTGCCTGGTGGGAGCTGGGCAAAGGCCCTGGCAGAAGGGACCAGGCTAACCCAAAGAACTGCAACCCATTTCTAGGGCAGGACAAGGCAGGGCCTGTCTGGGACACTGGGACAACCAGTCTCAGCCCTGGAGGAAGTGGTGTCTAGACTGGCAAGGAACTGTAAGGCAGATCAGGGTCTGGAGTCAGCCAGCCCTACAGGATCTGGCGTCCCTAAGGCCAGCAGTCTGGCTATGTGACAGCCTTGTCCAGGGCTGAATAGAGCCTCTTCTAAGAAAACTTGGGTCCCATAGATGGGCACGCTGTCTAGAGAGCCGTAGCTGCCAGGCTGAGAGAACCACTGCAAGGTGTGCTAGGGGCCCAAGAGTGGCCTATGCCCCCAGAATACTCCTTCTTGGAGGGACAGCATCTGCCCCATCCCATGGCATTGCACAAAGGCCTGTACAATGCCACACTCAGCCAAGCATCTGGCACAGTCCAGGGGTGGGTATCAGTCCCACAAGTATCCCCAAAAGCTGGGGTCTTCAAGGATCAGAGACAGGGATCACAGGAAGCAATCTCCATGTTCCGAAGTCCATCTGATCAGTGTCCTGACACATCAGTGGCCAGCACTGACCACCACTGGAGCTGAGCAGCTGACGGATCATTAGGACCTCTGAGCGCAGTCCTGCCCTCAAGCCCTGGGCATCTGCCCACACAGTGTACCACAAAGAGCCTAGTCACCAGTGGCTGAACTAAGTGCCCTGGGTGAGTCCCTGTCCCTAGTGTGGTTTGTGTGTACTTGTGAGAAGGAAGAAGAACGAGACAGGCAAAGGATCTTTCAGGACTAAGGAAAGACCAGATTTTCAGTTCAGACCCACAGAGGCCAGGCAGAGTCCTGGGGCAGGAGGGAAACACACGTGCAATGAGGGGCCACAGCAGCCCAGGAGCCCACGGTGTGCCTTTGGGGTGAGTGGGACTGTGTCTAAATGACTTCTGAGAATGGCCACTAGAGAGGGCTCTGGTCACTGTAACCTGCACACTGGGTGAGGCTTGCTGGGGCCCTTCAGAGTGGAGGTGAGGATATAGTCCACGCTGGACACAGCAGGGAGGCAGGCGGTCAGAACGAGGTGATAGGAAGAGGTATGGAGAGCAGGACTAGAACACCCAACTGGACCCAGCCCTTCCTTTTTCCTCTTCTGTAAAAAGTGCCCAAGGCATGGTGCCAAAAAAGGGCTGGGCTCCGAACCTGGCTGTGCCCACCCCTGGGGCTGGGAGCCAGAGACAGTAGGAACAGGGAGCCTATGGGGGACCCCAGGACAGTAAGTGACCTTGGCCCACCTAGCTCTACTCCAGCAGACGGTCTGGGAAGCAGGAAAGTCCAGAGCCAGTCCATGTGAGTGTCACAGACTCCAGCCACCCCAGAAGACGCCTCAGGGAGGCCTGGTCAGCTAGTTCAACCATCTCCATTTCCCTAACCAGCCAGGTGGGATAGGGCAGGGGAGGGATAGAAATATGTCCCCTCCATCCCTTGGCCTCATGCCCACAAACAACCCAGGCTGCTTCCCCAGGCAGGGGCTGCTCTGGCTTTTCCTCCTATTGTCAGTAAGGGACGATGGTGCTCACAGCTCCAGGACAGGTGCAGGCCTGATTTCCTGCCCGGCATTCAAGATCCTTACTGTAGGCCCCCATGTGACCACCTAACCTTGTGGGCTTTCTGTTACTCTTCTACAAGCCAATGTGCTGTCTGTAGCCCAGCCTTGGCTGGGGCAGTGCCCTGGCCTCCCCTTTGTCTTCCTGTTGTCTATCAGGCAGCTCACCGAGGCTGGTGTCCATCACGCTGGCCTATAGAAGCTCATATACGACTGTTTTTCCTCTGGCCTCTGCCAGGAAACAGCATTTTGAAAACAAACAGCTCACTGTCACCACTCTAGGTAACCTGGAGAAACACAGCTGTGGACCTGCAAGAGGTGACAAGCCCGGCAACCAGGGCAAAAAATCCAGCAACAGCCTTCGTGTCCACCGGTATCCGAGACCGTGGGGCATAGAGCAGCAGGGCCCCCCACAAACGGGGCACACCCTGCAAAACTGATGCCCCAGGGCACGTGGACGCCTCACAACTGTTTGACAGCCACAGAGAAGGCCAACCTATCTCACATTGCTTAGTCGCTCTTCAAAAGTCCCACCTGCCCCTACCTGGGGGGCTCCTGCGGGCATACTGTGCTAGGCACAGCACCTGAGAGGTGGCACACACTTCTGAGCAAACGATACAGACAGGGTGAGCCAAGTTCACCCATTGAATCCTTTATGTGAAAGCTAAAAGTAAACCACAGCACTAGAGAAATGGATCAGCAGTTGGGGATTTAGCAAGGCCCTGGGTTCGGTCCTCAGCTCTGAGAGAAATGGCTCAGCACTGGCTGCTCTTCCAGAGGACCCAGGTTCAGTCCCTAGTACCCACATGGCGGCTCACAACCATCTGTAACTGCAGTTTCAGAGATCTGATGCTCTTTTCTGGCCTCGGCAGGCACCAGGAATGTATGTGGTGCACAGATATATATGCAGGCAACACCTCCATACACTTAAACCAAAAATTTGAATTGAAAAATAAATAAATAAATGTAAACAAGAAACTGCCCACGTATCTGATCTTTGTAAGTAGACAGAAAGGCTCAGAGGGTCCCCATGACCTCTGCAGAAGGGGGCCCCGGGTCTTCTCACTAACACCTCTCCTTGGGGCTGGTAAAATGGTTCAGTGGGTAAAGGCCAAGCCTGATGACCTGAGTTTGATCCTCAGGTCGTACACAGTGAGAGAACTAACTACCAGAATCTGTCCTCAGACCTGCACAACCATGCTGTGACACACCGATACCACACACCTATACGTACACACATGATAAAATAAAAATAAGTATAATTTTTTTAAAGTTGGAATTTGACATCTCCTTTTCTCAAGAAAAGAATGCTGCCACAGATTACTAGAGTGGTTCCCACATGAACTGACTGGGAAAACAGTTTTGTGGTCAGGCTGAGCCGACTGGCCCTGTCTGTCCTTCACAGAGGTGGATAGGGCAGGGAAGGCCGCAAACTGTCTTCCTCCCAGAGCACACAGTGGCTACCAGACTGGCATCCTTCCTAGTTGGGCCTGGTGGCTCAGGCCTGAGATCCCAGGGTGCTCAGGCAGGAGACTCACAAGTTCCAGTCTCGCCTGGGATACCCAGCAAGACTCTGCCTCAAAATAAAAAAAGGGCTAGAGCCGGGCGGTGGTGGCGCACGCCTTTAATCCCAGCACTCGGGGGGCAGAGCCAGGCGGATCTCTGTGAGTTCGAGGCCAGCCTGGGCTACCAAGTGAGTTCCAGGAAAGGCGCAAAGCTACACAGAGAAACCCTGTCTCGAAAAACCAAAAAAAAAAAAAAAAAAAAAAAGGGCTAGAGACCAGGTGTGTGTGCCTATAACCTCAGCACCTGGGAAGTCAAGGCAGGAGGGTCGGGTGAGGTCATCCTTAGCTATCTAGGGAATTCAAGACCAGCTTGGGTTATACAAGACCCGACTGGAGACCTGGCCCGGGGTGTGGTACGGTACTTGCCTAGCATGTGTGAAGCTCCAGGCTCAACCGCCCAGTCCACGAAATACATATTGAGTAAACAGAACACACGAGAACCCAGATCTCCAGACCTAGGTGAGCACCCTGCTAGATCCTGCCTTCTGCTATGCCAGCTGGCTATACGGGGTGCCAGGGAGGACCAGATAACTGCTGCTGAGCAGTACAGCTACAGGACTAGGGGTCCTGATCCACACCCTGGCTGCTCCCCACAACCGCTGGAATTCCCGGTTGCCTGTCTGCCTTATTTGGCTGGGCTGCAACCATAAACACTTCTGTGTGAGGCTTCTGCCAGTGGGTGGGGCCAGGCAGAGGAGGAAGAGGAATGGAGAGGACGTGGCAGAGGATTCCGGAGGCAGCTAGGTCAGCTCTGCTCTTTGCTGGAGCAACTCAGACTATGGTGTCAGTGGAGCTCAGTGGCCACACCTGCCACCCCCAGGGAGGCAGAGGACAAAAAGTTAAGCCAAACCAGGCCCAGAGGGTTCTGGTCAATCTCCCTTCCTGGAAGAGGAGGGTTAGTTCAGTCAGCTGAGGGCACATGAGGAAGCCAACTGCCCGGATATGTCCCTAAAGCTTGGGATTAAAGCTCGTATCTGGGTTAGTGTGTGCAGAATGGCCAGATATCTTAGCCCCTTGAGATCAGGCCCAGGTGGGGCTAGCAGGAAGGAGGGTCAGGCCTCCTCTGCAACTTCCTCTGGTCATTTGAAGTTGTCCTCATTCCTCACTTGTCACCTCTACAGCCCCAGGCAGACATTGAGCCTGGCAGTCATGTGAGCGCCCCATAAGAAGGCCACGGGGACCTGGGCTCCACCTTCTACACCCAAAGCCCACCCCACCCACACCAGCAGGGACCTCTGGCCCTTGGATATTTCAGAGCTGCCTACAAACTGTTCAGAGATCTATTTGATCTGGCTGGCCCGTCCATGGTGCCATTGCTGACCTGCGCTAGAGATGATGGCTGGAGACAGGGAAGACAGGGAGGTTGAGAATGCCTAGCTCTTCAGGATACAAATTAGCCTTGGTGGTGCACAGGAATGGTTTCAAAGCACATTGGGGTTATGGAGCGCTAAGCATGCCAGGACTGATGCCCACGGGAGAAAGCTGAGACAATAGGGCAGAAGGAATAGGCACGTGGACCAGTCCCAGAGGAGTGAGCAGAGGGGTCAAAGTAGGAGCTGCCCCAGCCTGGGCAGCGAGGGTGGAGAGAGGCACAGGAACACGGTGTTACCTACTTGGAGCCCAGCCAAACAGCCCAGGGCTCTTTGGAGCATTTAATTACCACGGGGTTCCGGGGGTTTAATTAATGCCGTGTCTGGAAGAGGTGGTTTCATGGCTCATCTGACCTGCGCGGGGCAGGTTGAGTCATTCTGGTTCTCCCTCCGCACCACAGTTCAATGGTCAAGGCTGAGGGTGGTCTGGTAGGAAGAGTAAGTACAGTAGGCAGAGGGACCCATAGTCACACACTCCAGTCTGGACAGCTAGCCACCTTCCTCTGTCTCCCTCAGCCCACAGTGACCCTGTGATACTTTGAGGAAGCTGCAGGGCCAGAGAGGGCTGGCCGCAGACAAGGTGGCCATGCAGGTGGCAGCAGTAGTCCCAAGCTGAAGATGGACACACGGAGGAGGTGGTGGGAGGGTGGCCACTGCCCAGGGAGCTGGATGTGGCCCACCAGGCACTGGTTACGAGCCTCTCAGCTTCTCACTAACCTGGGGCAACTCCTCAGCACCCACTCATAGGTGACCAGAGCAGAGCTGCTGAAGGAGATGGTTCCCCAGGAGGCCAGCAGGAAACGGCTTGGCACTGAATCCCAGCTCACAACCAGGGCTCCATCAGGCAGAGAGGGTAAAGATAACACAAGCTACTGCTGGCAACCTGGCAGCAGAGACCAGTGGACGCAGGGCTGTCTGCCTCCCATCCCAAACTTCTCAGGCCACCCAGAGACCAGAGATACAGAAGACGGGAGAGGAGACTTGACCGTGATAGACTCCCTTACAGCAGAAGCCAGGCTGGTCCCTGTTAGGCGGCTATGTCCTGCCCAGGGACCCTGCCCACAGCCTTCCCCACAAAAAACCACACTGTCCACCATACAGAGGCATAGTCTGTACTCCACGCTAGTCCCTTGGAGGTTTGGGACTGCAGCCACCCCAAGCTGACCTACCCACGGGAGACACCTATCCACAAAGTAAAAGAGAACTTCAGGGCACAGGGTGGGCCATATTCCGTATCAGCCATCCAATCCTCGCCACCCACCTGTGGGTCTTTCCCTTCCAGGAGGGAAGAAGCCGGACACATCTGCAGCCATCTCTATGGGCTGCCGCAGGTAAACAGGCCTGGTGCAGCATGGGCAGGGCCCCAGAAGTACATGGGTCCCGGACAGTCCTTATCCTAGTTGGGAGGGAACGAGTCCTGCAGAACTGTCTCTGCTAAAGGGGACACCCTCCTCCCAGAACCCCTGCAGCTCAGTGGTCTTTGGTCTCAGCAGGAAGACTAGGAAGGAAGGGGCCACTGCTAGCCCTGTACAGTGTGCCATTATCAAACTTAGCCTCAGACCTAGAACTGTTCCCTTAACATACTGTGAGTTCTCCGGAGCCTAAAACAAGCACAATAAGCCACCCCAGAGCCTCTATGAGGGTCAGCCCTGTCCACAGCCCTCGCCTGACCACAAGTCACCCCTTCCCAGATCCTCACTACTCAAGCCTCTCAGGGAAAAGAGCTCCCACTACCTTGAAGGAAAAGTGTGTCTGGGCCTCAAAGCTGAGCCATGAAGGGCACAGGGCTGACCTGCAAAGGCATCACATGATTTACACAGGGCAGACAAGTAAGGATCCAGCAGTCTACAAAAGGCTTTTCTGGGTAGAGCCTTCCCTTCCCTACCCAATGCATTCTGTCAGATGAGGGAAACTGAGGCACAATGGGCATGGCCCCTCCACAGCTTCAGCTGTTCTAGACACTGAACTCAGACTAGGATTGTCTGAAAAAACAAAATTCAAACAAACAAACAAACAAACAAGAAACAGGCCAGGGCACTATCAGTTCCTGGATCCACTGGCAACAAGCACACATGTGCCTTGGGCTCTTTCCTCGGGACACACAGACCCTGGGACCCCACTAGATACAGCCCACTTGGACATTCACATAGCCCCAGGTTATCGTAGTCAGCACATTCCAGTTCCATAATTCTCCAACTACAGCCATCTGAGAGCATCACAGTGGGTGCCATGGAAGAGACACTGCCCCAGGACCTGAGTTTGGGTGTGGGGCCTGATGATACCCCATGTCCCAGGTTGTGATTCAAACCTGCCCAGGGCCCAGCTGGTAAGTATAGCACAGTGAGCAAACAGTAGCTCTTGAATGCTCAGTGATGGCATCAGTTGGATCCCAGGAGCCGCGGGGGCTTTGGTGACGGCCTGCCTGAGTATCTAAGGGGCTCCTTGGTGAGCAGAGCAGGCTCCAAACTGACGGGTGAGCCCCTGTGTCTCTACGAACCTGGAAAGGGCAGTTGTAGCCCCACCTCTTCTCTCTCAGGGAGGGGGTCGTCTAAGAAGACATGTATGGGGAGGTCTCCTGGGCAAAGTGCTGAGCACCTCCATTCACTTGCTGGGCGGGGAATGGGTCACCACAGGCAGTTTCCCCATAGAGTGGACAGCACATTCCAGAAGCCTCTTGAACCACACTGATTAGCATGGAAGGGCTGGCCTTGAGCTCTGGGTAAACAACACAGCTCCTGATCTGGAGGCACTGCCCCCAGAATTCCAAGCTGCCAGAAGGCAGGATTTCTCACTGCCAGCTCTAAGCAGGGTACCTGAGAAGGGCGGAGAGGCTTTGAGAACCTAGACAACAGTTGGGGTTCTGCAGCTCCAGCCCCCTAGCCCTCTCTGAGCCATCCATCACCACACCCCCATGCTCATATTCTGTAGCATATGCCTGGGCCTCACAATTCTCACAGCAGAAACCTACCTAAGGCTGACATTAGATAGGGACTATGAGTCAGTATGGGAGCCAGATCTGCCACAAATACAGGTCAGGTGTGGTGGTGCACATCTATCATTTTGGTACTAGGGAAGTTGAGGCCGGAGAATTATTATGACTATTTTTTTTTTCAGCTTAAATGAGATGCAGGCAGTTGACTTTTTATTTTTGGTCTTTAACGGCCGAGCCATCTCTCCAACCCAGGAACTGACTTTAAATGCAGCTTGTGACCTTGGGCCAGAAAAGCACGTGGATTTTCCCACATTGGTATGTTGGGTTCTAGTCTGCCACTTTCATTTCTGTGAACATATCTCAGTCTGTTTTTCCCTCTTTCTCCTCTCCCCTCTTCCTTCCTGCTTTCCCTCCCTTCTTCCCTCTTTTCCCCTTCCTGTTTGTGTTCTTCTCCTCTTCCTCCTTCTTATTATGACTTTAAAGCTAGCCTAGTTTACATGGAAAGTGCCAAGCAAGCTTGGGATACAAGTTGAGACCCTGTCTCAAAACAAACAAAAACAATGAGAGTAACCTCAATACCCAGGGCACACTGGTTCTGGGACCCTTGAAGGCCCGGAGCAAGGCGCTCATGCCCTTCAATAAAATGGTTTGCACAGAACCTATGGCCATCCTCCCTTCTCCAGTATTCTTAAGTCACCTCTAGATGACTTACAATACCTAACACAACATAAACGCAGCACAAACAGTCATCAGGCTTAGCTGTTCTGAGAATAATGACAAGAAAAACAATCCGAACAGTTTAGTGGAGAGGCAATTACCATAACCTCAGAGCAGAGGAATGAGACTCGAGGTTCACAGATGCAGAATTTGCAGATATGAGACCTAACAACACAGGAGTTTCCCAGTGGGTCATGTGGCTACATGTAATAAGGAACAAGGAGAGCCAGGCCTGGTGGCACACGCCTTTAACCCCGGCACTTGGGAGGCAGACGCAGGCAGATTTGAGTTTGAAGCCAGCCTGGTCTACAGAGTGAGTTCCAGGACATCCAGGACTACACAGAGAAACCTGTTGGGGGAGGGCAAGGAGGAGCAAGACAACCCGCCTTTAGGAGTCCATGGTTTCCCAGGGCCATGGTGGACAATAAACCAGTACATATAGGGAGCGTCACAAGATGGGCTCCCTGGGGGCACTGAAGCGACACATGGTGACAGGATGGGCCTGGACTGTGGGACTTCAGCAGACAAAGCTTCAAGTGTGAAGGGGATGGGGCAGAACTTGCAGTGAGGCACGTCGATCACAGAACAGGACCCCTCCCTGGGCGCATGGTCACGTGTCCCACTATCTGTCCTGCTTTGCCCAGGTAAAGCATCACCCATCCTATAGGGCATAAGTCCTCAGGGTGGGGTTTCCAGCCATGTCTCACATGAGAACCCGTGGAAATGTGGAAGCTCAAGTGTCTTCGTTGCTTTTCTCTTGCTGTGATGAGACACCATGACCAAGGCAGCTTACAGAAGAGAGTTTAGTGGGGCTTACTGGGGGTTAGAGTCCCTGACCATCCAGGCAGGCACGCAGGGATGGCGCTGAAGCAGTAGCTGAGAGCTTACATCTGATCTAAAAGCATGAGACAGAGAGCTGACTGGGAATAACCTCAAAGCCCACCCCAGTGACACATCTCCAACAAGGCTGCATCTCCTCATCTTTCCCAAACAGTTCGACCAACTAGGAACCAAGTATTCAAACACGTGAATCTATAAAGACCATTCTCATTCAAACCACTAAACCTAGGGTGCTCTCCCTGGCTCCCTTGAGGAAGAGAGACAGGGTACAGGCTACGCTTCTAACCAACTAGTTCTGCCTGCTACAACCTGTATAAATGCATGGTATTTATTACCAGCACATCCCACAGCAGGCTGCCCAGAGCCACAGCTGCCGGCCAGACAGGGAGACTACAGCCAGCTCTGATTAACTCCACTAGCAATAACCTGTAGCAGTTTGTCCCAGAAAGGTAATGGGCTCCACAGGAGCTCTGGGACCTGGAAGCCCTTTGGCCACCACTCGTTAGGGCCATGGTTTCCTTCAAGATGTGGTACCTGGCCTAAGCAGCTCCAGCCTCCTCATATTTCCATGTAGCTTTGGCTGAGATTCCTCCAGGTTGCACACTGACTCAGACCACTGAATCAGCCCTGTGATTCACCATAGTACCTCTTGGCCCATTCAGTCCACCTTATGTAAGCTATCCAGGGCCTGGTCATAGGCCATCCAGCTCTCCAGGGCCTCCCCTGCACCTTGGAGGAATGTTACCTGACTGCCTATTGCTGCTAGCACAGCAGGAAATAACCACCGGCCCAGTAAGTCCCTGGTGAGGGAAGTCCCCTGGCCAGGCACCCCTTCCAGCCCAGGCATCTACATCACTTCTGTGTTTTCAGCAGGAAAGTGGCATCTGGTCCCCTCACCTCCCAGCCACGCCTTGTGGCAGCACAGGACATATGGACAGACAACATAAACAGAGATGATAGGTAGCAGATGTAAAGATGATGAATGGATGGACAGATGATAGACAGACGACAGACAGACTATAAGCAGATAGATGATAAAGACGGATATAGGAACACACCTTTCTGAAACTGCAACAGGTGACCCCCTCCCTAGCACCAGCACCCCAGCATGGCCTCAAGGGGGAACAGCATGAGATGGGCCCAAGGACGGCCAGCCAATGGGAGGCCTGGACCCAAGTGCTGCTCTCAACAGCTGTGACCACAGGCAGGGTGGCAAAGTGTTGGGCCTCGCATGTACTGTGGAAAGTGGATAATCTTGTAAAGTGACCAAGGGGAAAAAAATCAACAATATCAGCTCTAACAACCAGCTTGGTGGCCATACCTGGTCCCACCCCCCAACAGTGCAAAGATGGCACTGAGGGCCTGCTGAAAACATGGGCCCAGCAAGCCTTAGTTTCGCCCCTTCATGAAAGACCCCTGGCCAACTCTCAGAATACTTTGTGGTCTTAGTTTTCGAGATTTTAAAATAAAGAAGAAATGAGAGTGGGACACACTCGCTGCTGTTACACCTTCTCCATCAGAACCAACTGAAGCTGGTGCTGTCCACCTGCCTCCCACAGTCCTCTTGCCCCTGTAGAATCCTCCCAGGGAACTGCTTCTGCACTGAGACTTTGCCCAGGGTCCCTTCCAAGGGCATTCCAGGCCTGTGGCTGCAGGGCGTTTGGGACTGGAATAGACGAAAACAGCTGGATTCCTGGCCTGAAGAGAGACCAGCAGAGCCTGGCAGGAGAGCTGTGTTGCCCAACCCTCGGCGGCCATTCCAAGGCCAGGATACAGAGGCCACAGGAGCCCCAGGCCTGCGGGGAGGGGACTGGTGAGCAGCCCAGTCCACCACAGCCACAGAGAGGCTCTCTCTGGCTCTGATCACCATCCCCTTGAGGATGCTGGGGTGCTGAGTGGGTGCTATCTATTTCTTGGGAAGCTCCACCCCGACCCTCGAATCTCAGCGCCTCACAGCAGCATTACCAACTCGCAGCCGAGGAGCAGGTCTCACACTCACAGGATGAACCTGGGATACCGGGGGGGGGGGGGGGGGGGGGGGGCACTACCGCTGTCCCCACTCGTGGAGAATGAACCACGCCAGGAAGGACAGAGTCATCTAGAAATACACCACTAAGCCAGCTTCAACCTGTCAGAAGTGGAGTGAGGAAGACTGGAACCCGGCTTCTCCTGGCTTCTTCTGTAGGACCCACTCAGCAGAACCCTCACACCGAACACACTCCATGCCTTCCGTCAAATGGCCGGACTCTCCTAACATGGGCGGCAATCCGTACACATCACTCCGGGTTCAGGCCACAGCCTGGAGATTCTTCCTCAGAAATCCCACAGTTGCTTATACAGCAGGCGTTGTTACTCTACATCTGTGACTCTGGAGCAGAGGGGCCCATGAACCCTAACTCTGTGCTCAGTGATGTGTCCTGGGGAGGGGGCTAAAGTATCGGAGGCACGAGGTCAGTCATGCCCAATGACCCAAACCCTTCCTCCCACGCTACACCATGCCTGGCCCTTGAACACTGCCAGAAGATCCCCACAGAGGCTTTCTGGCTCCAGGGGAAGCAGTGAGCTCCCCTAGCCAGCCAGAGAAGCTGATTAAGAAGCCACTTAAGAGCAGAGTGCGGGCTGTGCCCTGCATAGGCAGGCAGGGTGGGGACAGGGACAGTGCCGGCCAAGGGCTATATGTTCAGTTCCTGGAAAAAGAGGGGTGAGAAAAATGACGGGCGGGCGGCCCTCCTACGGCCACATCCTGTTTTTATGGAAAACTAATCTAATTCCTGATGGTGAAGCCAGCAGCAGACATCCCCTGGGGGTCTCCAGGGGCCTCGATGTCAGCACCACAGGGTGAGGCCCCTCTGCCCAGTGTCCAGAGTGGCCACCCTCCCTGCCAGCCCCACCCTGGAAGGTGGAGTTCCCATCTTAGCCACATCCTCCCCTCCCAGAGAGAAGCCGGATCAATAGGCCTTCCTACCAGTGAAATGCAGGCTGATTTTCATCCTCAGGCCAAGCTTGGGCTAGCCTAGTCTCCCATGGCCTCAGTGAGTCTAGGGAAGGGGACAGCTGTCACCTGAGGATGCTGCTCAAGACAGACAGGTCAAAAAGTACTGGGGACATTGTGTGCTCCCAGGACCTGGGCTGTGTATGGCAGCCCCATAGCCAGAACAGGCTTGGCCAGAGTCCCGGCTCAGCTCCTGAATGACCTCCGGGCCTTAGTTTCCTCATCTGTGAAGTGGGTCAGCAATCCCATCCGCTTCAAAGATTACAAATGAGAACCACTGCACACACTGTGACATGCTGACAGCTTGCTGTTCCCCCTGCAACCACACTAAACTTCCTTCTTCACCTCCGGCAAACTGTTCACTGGGTATGCATTCGGGGCTGCTGAGCCCCTGAGCAGCCTGAGAAACACCAGGCCAAGGAATTCTGAGATTGACTACTGACTCACATGGCCTTTGACCACAAAGAGCCTTTCTTGGCTTCCTGTGGGCCTCTACTGGTCACTCTGAAGGGTCAAGGCTGGGCTTGGGCCCTTCACAGGAAGGAAGAGGCCCGAGGACAACAGAACCTGCTGCCCTAGCCCTGGGCCAGGCTGCTGTGGTAACAGAAGAAACAGGTGAGCTTCCTAAGGGGCTATCCATGGCAAGACACCTGTGGGGTGGGTGGGGCCAGGGCAGGCCTCAGTTTACTCCTCTACTCCTCGAGTAGATAGAAAGGGGGTGACTGGCTAAAAGGCTTACCACATGCTGCTTCCACCGGGGCTAGTGTGGGCAGAGGGTCATGGACAGGTCACCGTTCCCAATAGCAGACATACTATGGTTTCTAAGACCTGTTCCAACATCAGGGCTGGGGGCAGGAATGGACACTCACTTCATAGCCAGGCCTCACTAAAGGGAGTCTGACACCTCTGGCCTCCTCCCTGCTGGGCAGGAAATTACACTCGCGCTAACCCTGATGGCTGAACATCTACCCATCACTTTCCCTTTCAAAGATGCATGGTTTGGTCCTCACAGTCTAGTATAGATTGAACCTGCTAAGCCCAGAGGGAGCTTACAGTGCAGACAACCATGAAACATCCAACACTCGGTTTGCATCGTGTATCTCAGGGCCTCTGCAGCTAACACCAGTTGTAACCAACTCCCTGTGGCTGGCCACATCCTATGGTGACCTTGCTCAGCCTCCCAGGCCTGTGACCTGCACAGCAGGGCCGAGGATAGCAACTGCTATCTGAGGCTGCTCGGACAATGTAGGGATAGCACAGATGGAGTTTAGGGCAAACATTTGGCCAGAGGGCCTCAAAGTGGATGAAGCCATAGAGGGCACATGGCCTCGCTTCTTGCTCAGTCAGTGAGTTCTAGCTCAGTCTCTGAACTGTGGGCTGCCTTGAGCAAAGAAGTCATCAGACTTGGCAGCAAGTTCCCTTAGCTACTGAGGCATTTCACTGGTCCAAGCCCATTTTTAAAGATGAAGGATTCAAAGTGTAGAGAAGCTGTGTAACTTGCCTACAAAGGTACCCATCAGCAGACGTCCAGTACCACCCTGTCTCCAGGTACAGAGACACCAGATGACCTCCTCACCTGGCCAGGCATCAGAATGCCCCAAGGCACATGCCGCCAGCAGGCAATGGTATAAGCACGTGGCTATTCTTTGCCATCCTCAAGATGCACAGCTAACTATAGCACATGCAACCTGGCCTGAAGAGTGGGAGATCTGGCCCGTGCACCAGCCCTGCCTCCTCTCAAGATGGATTTTGTAAGGCATTTCCACCCATGTAACCTGAAGGGCTGTCCCAGAGAGGCGTGGGGCCAAGCACTGCAGCTGATAATCTTACAACTGAAGACTTAAAAAGACTGGCTGGGGGAGGGAGTCTCCACCACAGAATTGTTACAGTACAAGGCACCTGCTCCAGGTCCTGCTGGCCAGGCACTCGGCCCCACAGGCTCTGTGAGAGGCGTCTCATAGTATAGGCAATGCAGCAGACAGTGTTTTTGATTGCTGTTGTTGTTTAGAGACAGGGTCTCATTATATTGTTCAGACTAGCCTGGAACTTGCTAGGTATACTAGGCTTAGGCTGGCCTGGAACTCACAGAGATCTACCTGCCTTTGTCTTCTAAATGCTAGGATTGAAGGCATGTGCCACCACACCAAAACCTGCAGTATTTTTTGTTGTTTTTTGAGACAGGGTCTCACACTGTAGCCCAGGCTGACCTGGAATTAGGCAGTCCAGGCTGGCCTTAAATTAGCAGCAATCCTTCAGCCTTCACCCTCCTAAGGGTTGGAATTATAGATCTGAGCTGCTATGCCCAGATGACCACTTTCTTTTTTGTAAAAAAAAGATTTATTTATTTATGCATATGAGTGCTCTATTTGCATGTATACCTGCATGACAGAAGAGGGCATCAGATCCCACTATAGATGGTTGGGAGTCACCATGTGGTTGCTGGGAATTGAACTCAGGACCCCTGGAGGTGTAGCCAGTGCTCTTAACCACTGAGCCATCTCTCTCCAGCTCCTCCCCCCCAACCCTACTTTCAAATAGGTAAGGTTCATGGCCAACAAGACGGCTGGCTCAGAGGGTAAAGGTGCTTGTAGCCTAAGTTTGATCTCCAGGACCTATGTAGTGGAAGGAAAACCTGACTCCCCCAGGTTGTCCTCTGACCTCCACATGCACACCTTCCATCCACACACAGTCACATATCAAAAAAAATACAGTTTTAAAAATTTGAACAGCTGGGCAGTGGTGGTGCACACCTCAGTCTCAGCACTTGAGAGGCGGAGGCAAGTGGATCTCTGATTTTGAGGCCATCTTGGTCTACAGAGCAAGTTTCAGAACATCTAAATAAATAAAATAAAAAATTTAAACAAGGAGGGAGGAGAATCTACAAAAACGTAGTTTGTTCAAAAATGCAATAATGATATATAATACCTTATGTGCTAATTTGAAGATTTTATTTTTATTTTAAATTATGTTTATACGTGTGCATCTATGTACGGGTTTGTGCACATGAGTGGAGTCCAGAAGGAAGTGTTGGATCCCCTGGGGCTGGAGTTACAGGTGGTTGTGAGCGGCTTGATGTGGGTGCTGGGAAGGGAACTCAGGTCCTTCAGAAGAGCAGAGAGTGGTCTTAACCACTGAGCCATTCTCTAGCCCTGTATATGAATTTTAAAAAATAAAGGATTATGTTAATTTTTTAAAGGGATGAAGGGTTGGAAACTCAGAGAAGCTATGTAAATTGCCTAAAGGCATCAGCAGCACAGCCAAGAGTCAGAATATCTGAAGATAGAGCCAGGGGGATTCAACAAGAAGCCAAACCTGGGGACAGCCCTCAGCCTGCCGCCTACCTTCCAGGAGGAAGAGATTATAGGCACTGCCAACCACAGTTCTAAAGTGCTATGCAGAACCCCAGGGGGCATTTGTGGCTAGCCCCCAGCAGGAGCGTAACTCAGAATACAGTTCAGTGAAGAAGTGACTCTTGGGTCACAACCCTCTTGGGTCACAACCGAAGACCTGGGGATAGCAGGGGAAATGGATGGCCTCTGTTTTTATACTCACACCATCAGGTCCTGGCCACAGGCAGGTGGGCTGTGTGATCTAGGATATCTCAGGATGGTACCTGAGCCTGAGTCTGGTCGAGGGTGAAGTCTCTGGCTTCTGCTCCATAAGATGGTTGGAGATACCTCCTCACCATCTCCTGAGACGCCCTGAAGTTCCCACCTAGGTCTACCCCCCTATAAGCTGGTGCAGCCACACTCAGTAGGGCCAGTCTTCCTCCGGTGAGTGAGGGGAAGGACCACTGTGTCTCAACACTCCCTGCCTCACTTGGGGCCAAGAGCACCTCTACTTCCTCACTGGTCTCCCTGGAAGGGCCTGCCATCTCTGGAATGTAACTCAACCTGCTGGTCCAGAAGCTCCAGGGAGCTCAGAGCTCCATATCCCTGAGAGCAATGATTATAGCTCCTCCCACAGCCCCAAGGCCAAGGTGTCTTCAGTCACCTGGGTCTCTCAGGTTGAGTCATAGCTTTACCTTAGACTTCAAGCCCTGTGCTTTGTACAGTTGAGGGGGAGCTGGAGGAGAGGTACAGAGGGGCCTGAATGGGGGCAGTGGGAGAGGTTTGCCCACCCACTATGAGACAAGGGTGAGATGAGGAAGAGGAGCCTGCCTTGAGATTCAAGGGGACAGGTCTTCACAGCGAAGACTCCGTGCTGTATGGTCCTGCAGAAACCCAGCTTCACCCCGGAGTGCACAGTGAAGATGATGGCTGGTGCTTCCCTGGCTGAGGGAACACATCCCAGAAGGTAGGGGATGACCACTGACCATCAATGTAACAGCAAAGGAGACACCTGGTGTCCACCCAGGCTGTCAGAAAGAGGGTCCAGCCCAGGAACATCATCCCATCCACAGCAGCCCGACCACCACACAGAGCTGCCCCCACCACATACTTCATGTGTCTACTCTCTAGGCTTGTTTTCACTGTGAGAACTGGGAACTGAGGCAGGAGGCCCTTACAGAGATCTCAGATCAAACTGCTCAGAGGCTGCTCAAGGGATCCAGGTTCCACCAAGCCTCCCCCAGGCAGTACCACCCTTTGCTCATCAACAGCTTTCTTAGGTCCCTCTTCCCACAATACTGTGAGCCTCTCCCCCACACTCCTGATCCTTAGAGATTAGGGCCTACCCAGCTGTCCTCCCCCCACCCGATGGAAAGGTCTGTGCCCATTGATAAGGTCTGTGTGATGGTTGGTTTTAACTGTCAACCTGACATAAGCTAGAATCAATCACTCGGGAAGAAAGCCTTAACTGAGTTGTCTAGATCAGGTTATCCTGTGGGTATGTCTGTAGGGGAATGTCTCGATCATTACTTGGTGTGGGAAAGAACCAGTCTACCGTGGATAACACTGTTTCCTAGGCAGAGGGTCCTGACCTGTATGAGAGAGGAGAATCAGGCTGAGCACAAGCAGGTGACCGTGCATGTATTCAGTTTCTCTGCTTTTGGCCGTGGAGTTGACTTCCCTACAGTGATGAACTGTAACCCGGAATCATGAGCTAAAAATAAGTCCCTTTCGTCCCCAAATTGCTTTCTTGTCTAGATACTTTATCACAGCAACAGGAATGAAATGAGGGCAGCTTGAGATGTGGTCACCATAGGACCATGTCACCAGGCAAGCCTGGACAGGTGTGACCTCTGCTGACAGTCCCTTCCCACCTACAGGATGGCAACTGACCCCACTAAGCCAACACAGGCAGGAAAACACAGATGCGTGGTGCCAGGTAGAGGCAGGAGTGTCCTTTGGGGCTGTGGATATTGGAGGCCCAGCCACTGTCCCCAGGTCCAAGCTCCAGGCAACATGTCCAGTCACCTTCACATAGTGGAGTAGAAACAGGGACAGCCCTGTAGGGCCAGCCAAGGACCATGCTGGATTTGGGGAGACAAAAAAGGAGGCAAGAGGTTGCACTCAGACCCCACAAAGCATGCCTTCCCAGATAAGCACAGGGCCTGAGAACTGAGGGACAGCTCAGGTAGTTAGCACACAGCCTCTGGGGAGACTGGGGGCCATGGACTGCTTGGGCTCCCTAGAGAACCCACAAGACATGGGTCATCTGAGTGCCCGGATGACAGGACAAAACCCACACTTGTGCTTTATGAGCCCCTGGTGCTACTGTCCCTCAGACTGAGGCCTGGGGGATCTGTGCACAGGCACAGTGCAAAGCAGGGAACATAGGCAAGGTACAAGGATAGCCACTGCAGTCCCTAGGAGCAAGGACAAGAGGAGTGAGGACATTAAAACAGAAGGCCCCAGGCCAAGAGACCAACAGGCCACCTTGCAAGGATGGAACAAGGACCTTCTTCAGGCCTATGAATTTTAGAACAGGAGTGAGTACAGGGACAGAAGGAGCAGGCATTCTGACAGCAGGACCAGGCCCCTGGGGAATGAAGTGTGACCCAAGGACTGAAGGCCGAGCAGGTGGAGGGGGTGGAGGGGGTGGAGGGAGTGGGGAGTGAGGGAGGAGCGGGGGCAGAACAGACATTCCATAAGGCATCCAGGCAGGTGGTAAGCAGGACAAGGTCCAGCCCCACAGCAAGGCAGGGAGAGCCACATGGCTAAGGAGTGAAAACATTCTTGTGGAAAAGTAACCATCTACACAGAGCAGGCAGCAGTCCCACAGGTTACCTGGATACCATCTGGATTAAAAGAGCCTGTCCCTAAAATGACACCATGAAGACTAGAATAGGTATGCCACATGGGCACAAAAACACTCACAGTTGATGAAAGGCTGAAATGTCAAATTCGTAACAAACTCCAAGGATCAAAAATAGAGGAAGCCAGGTGTGACACACAGATCCTTAGAGATCCACACTCCTATAATGCAGCCCTCGGGTTTGAGGTTAGCCTGGGCTACTTAGTGAGATCCTGTCTCACAAATAGGGCTAAGCATGTAGCTTAGTTGGTCATCTGCTTACATAGCATGCATGTAACCCTGGGTTTGATCCCAGTAATGTATAAGCCAGGCATGGTGGCACACATATGGAATCCCAGCACTCAAGATGATGGTTAGGAGTTCAAGAACATCCTCGGCTGAGACCCTGCCTCAAATATAAAAAACAGGGCTAAGGAGATAGCTCAGTAAAGTGATTTACCGTAAGCATGAAGCCCTGAGTTCAATCTCAAGAACCCACATTTTTAAAAGCTGGGTGTCCTGGTGTGGCAGCAAATGCCTTTAATCCCAATACTTGAGAAGTAGATGATCTCTGTGAATTTGGGGCCACCCTCATCTATACAGCAAGGTCCAGTCGGGCCAGGGCGATATAGTGAGACCCTATCTTAAAAAGTAAACAAAAAAGTTTAAGCTGAGCACAGCAATGCACAGCAGTGCACAGCAGGTATGGAGACAGTGAGGAGTAACTTCTGGGAGCTTGCTGGTCAGTATTCCCAGTCCAACTGGGACGTCACAGACTGCTGAGAAATCTCTCAGAAAATAAGGTGGCCGGCTCCTGAGGACAAACACTTGATGTTGATCTTTGTCCTCCTTGAACACACACACACACACACACACACACACACACACACACACACACACACACACACACACCCTAGAAGAAAAAATGAAAGAAAGAGAAACCAAAACAGATTACTTAGTTGTTGTTTTTTTTTTAATGGCTGGAAGACATGAAAAGACACTTCACAATGAAGTCAGAAAGGGTCGCATACTAGGCCCAAGTGACAGCTCAGCAGTTTGCTTCACAGGAAGCAAACTGAAGCCACAGGAGTCCCCTCTGCACTAACTTGTACCTAGTTGCATCAGGGCCTCACTCATGTGGGTAGGACCCAGAGGTTGGAGGCTGCTTCTGAGTTTACACACACACCTTCTTCTCCGGCCAGAAAGGGTGGCCCTGTCTATGCACCTCAGGAAGATGAAGTCCTCTCCCCACAGCCACTTCACGGCATACACAGAACAGTGAATAAATGCTATTGCATGTGTGGAGAGTGTGATCAGAGGATTTGGAGTTCCAGGCCATCCTGGGCTATGTGGTGAGGCCTTGTCTAAAAACACAAAAAAGGAACGGTAGCACACAGCAGCTGGGATGAGTCTCACACACCTGAGCAAAGATGACAGACATGCACATGACCAGTGGGCTTTCTGAACCAGAGCGGGAGGGCAGCATGGGGGTCCCTTCGCTGCCTTGTTCTGGAACGGCTGTTTGGAAATCTTCAGCTGTCGAATCTCACCAGGCAGTACTACAGAACTATGGGTTCCACTGGGTGCTGGTAACACTTCAGGTGGAAGACACGCGGGGCTCTGTGCTGGCCTCAGTGTTCACGTGCACCAGAAACTGGGAGTGGCAGAGGGACCCCACACCTAAGACAGCCTGGGCCAGAGCAGGTCCTACAGACGTTTGTCAAGTGAATGCCAAGGGCAGTGTCTAGAGGACAGGTGAGTAGATATTGGGGGAGGGGGAGCAGAGTGACCCAGCCCTGGATGAGAGTGAGGTGTCTGGAAAGACATCTTAGGGGACCCACCCAGGAAGGAAGAGCAAGGGAATTGCTGGTGGGACACACTGAAGGGACCAGGGCTGGAAGACAGGGCTGCTGGAGCAAAACTTTGGCTCTCAACAAGGACTACGTGTCCCCACAGTCCTACACACCTTTTCATACTCTCCTTAGAAACCAGGCTACCTGGGCTGGGGAGACGGCTCAGTGGGTAAAAGTGCTTGTCACTCAAGCCTGATAACCTGAGTTCATATCCTTGGAATCCATGTAAACTGAGGCCTGTTGTCTGTAATCCCAGCACTCTATGGTGAGAAGAGAGACAGAGACAGGAGAATCCTCCAGAAGCTCGCAAACCAGCTAGCCTGGAGTACACATATGGTGGCAAACACAAGGTAGAAGGTGTGGACCAACATCCGAGGCTGTCCTCTGACCTCCACATACTCGCCATAGCGCACACACAACCTCACACATGAATACGTACACACATGCACATTCATACACAAAAATAATTTTTTCAAGGAAAGCAAGGGCTTGCCCACTTAGAAGCCACACTCTCCCACACCCTGTGGCACATGCTGCCATGGCTTGGGGAGGTAGGTGAGACTGGAAAGTCAAAGGCCCAGGGCTCTCATAGTGGACGACACTGCTCTGGGGACTTCTCGGAGGAAAGGACACTGGCATGTGCCTGGGAAGACAGGGACAGCAGTGGGTGCCACGAGCCTCAGTAGCCATAGGCAGGGGAGGACTTCTGGATTCCCATGGAGCTAGAAGAAACCATGCAGAAATGCACCCAAGAGACTGGCCATTTGAGGCAGCCAGTCTATATCAGAGGTGAGGAAAACAGTCCTGGCCCCACTCACACACAGAGGGGACAGGGCTGGGCGAAGAGCCACAGCCCACAAGGCTGTTGTAAGCCTGCATGTGACCATCTCACTGTAGGTGATGTAGGGAACAGGAGGCTGGCCAGGACTGGGTGTACTCAGCTGCCCACAGAGTGACTTCACCTATCCACAGAGTGATCTTGGGCAACTGGGATTACCAGTCCACTTGTTCCTTCATAAACAGGACAAGAAAAACCCTCCCCAGGACAGAGACCATGGCACAAAATTTAGCACAGAGCATACAGGAGTCATGTGGGTCACGACTGTCACCAGCCCTCAGACATGCTACTGAAGGAACAGCTGTCAGGCTAGTGATGGTTTCACTTTCCTTTTAAAGATTTTGTTACTTTTTTAATTTGTATGTGAGGGAGTTGGGGCGGGGGGGGGGGGGGGGGCACGGGTGAGTGCGGGTGCCTCTAGAGTCCCGAAGAGGACGTCTCGATCCCTGGGGCTGGAGTTCTAGATCACTGGGAGCAGGCCAGTGTGTGCTGGGAGCTGAACTTCAGTCCTCTGCAGGTATAGTACATACACACTCTTAGCTGCTGAGCCATCTCTCCAGCCCCTCATTTCCCTTTAAAACTCCCTGTAATGTTGTCAGGATGATGCTGTTAAACAGTGTCTTAACCATAAACAGAAATCAAGTAAATGAGAGAGAGAGAAAGAGAAGGGAGGGAGAGAGAGAAGGGAGGGCCAGGAGCATGCTGGAGCCACAGCCCAGAGGCAGACAGGCATGCTGGGAGCTGGGGTGCAAGGTGTCAGCAGACAGACAGCAGGTTTCAGGGGTTCCAGGAGGTGAATACTAAACCCTATGCTTGCAGTCTCCAAGGCTCACCTCAGACCATTTGTCCAGAACCCTCACCCTCAGGTCCCCAACAAGCACAGGCCTTCAGTGCAGACCCTGGGGATTTACTTGCTCAGCAGTTTTAATTCTCTTGCTGAAGAGTCTTTGGAGGATGGCCAAGGCTTGGAAGATGGAGGTGCCTGCTTCACCCTGGAGGAAAACCAAGCAGCGGGAGGAGGCCTAACACACGCCCTCTGAAGGCCTTAACCAGGCTGATCAGGAACACTAGCTGGAAGGTTCAAGGCCTGGATGGGAGGTGTGTTGGTTTGAATGAGACTGGCACCCATAGGCTCATGTATTTGAAGGTTTGGTTCCCAGTTGGTGGACTGTTTAGGAAGGATTAGGAGGTGCGGCCTTATTGGAAGAAGCGTGTCACTAAGGGTGGGCTTTGAAGTTTCAAAAGCCCACACCAGGCCCAGTCTTATGCTCTCTCTCTGCCTCCTACTTGGTGGATCAGATGTCAGCTCTCAGCTACTGCTCCAGCACCATGCCTGCCTGACACCACGCTTCCCACCATGATCATCGAACCCTCTGAATCTGTAAGCAAGCTCCCAACTAAATGTTTTCTTTTTTAAGTTCCCTTGGTCGTGGCGTCTCTTCACAACAATACAAGAGTAACCAAGACAGGAGGCCACCCCAGCCAGCTTCACGTTCCTCAGAGCCCAGCAGCGACTCCCTGGGCCCATTTTAGGCTTCCATTCAACGGCAAAGAAAACCACAGGAGGCCGAGGTGGCCACCATCCCTCAGCAACCTGAACCCAGAGAAAAAAAACGGTCTCAGCTATATATACTTACAGAGAAAAATAGCGTGCACATTGCAGCCTGGTAAACAGTCGTGGCTGACCCTGTCAGCCTGTTAGAGAGGACCAAAAATACCCCTTATAATTATGCTATTAAAACATGCCAGAAGAATGGACCCACCCCACTCAGCAAGGGTTCCTGAGATGACTACAGGGAGTCAGGAGGTGGCTGCACATCTTGGCCAAGGCGTCTGATTATCACCCAGGAGGCTGGGCTGCTGGTCAGTTACCCTTGTCCCCTACAAGGCGACGCTTGCTTCCCCTCTGTGGCCAGTTCCCCCAGGGACCAGTGTGAGTGGCTACCTGGGTATATGTGATCTTCATGCATAAATCCAACAGGACTCAGTGTCCAGCCCAGAGAAACGCATGAAAGGACAGAGGTGCCCTTGACACCAGAAACCTAGAAGCAACTGAAGGGAGGGACCTAAGGGGGAACCCCAAAATAACCATGGATGTTCCAACCCTAAAGGACAAGGTGAGGTGACAGGACAGTAGCAGGAGGTCACGTGCAGCAGATGCCACTCAAGAAGGACCCGGGGCAGGACCAAGCCCTCCTGGGAACAGGGATGGGAGTTGGAAATTAAAAGGGTGAAAGCGGACTGAGTGGTGGAGGAAGCGGTGGTGGTGGTGGTGGTGGTGGTGGTGGTGGTGTTGGTACACACCTTTAACCCCAGCACTCAAGAGGCAGAGGCAGGTAGATCTCTGAGTTCCAAGCCAGCCTGGTCTACAGAGTGAGTTCCAGGACAGCCAGGACAACAGAGAAACCCTGTCTTGAAAAACCAATGAATAAATAAAAGGGTTAAAGCGGAATTTACGCTCAGTTGACCTGAGCTTTCAACCTTCTTACACCCAGTCACAGTACAAAAATATTTGATGAAAAATTCCAGAAGTAGACATTTCATCAGTTTTAAAAATATTTTATTTGTTTGTATGTGTGTGTACATGGGGAGTGCACATGTACTACAATATATGTGTAACTCAGAGGACAACTTTTGGGAGCCTTTACCCGCTGAGCCATCCTGCCAACCCTTAAATAACTTTTTTTGGAGACAGTGTTTCACTATCTAGTACTGGCTGGCCTGGAACTCTGATATGTAGAACCAGGCTGGCTTTGAACCCACAGAGATCTGTCTGTCTCTGCCTCCCTAGTGATGGGATGAAAGGCTTGTGCCACCATACCTGTCTTAATAACTGTTAATGCCAAATATGGTGGTAATTATTTAATGTTATTATTAGCTCTTGTGGTTAACCTCTGTGCCTAATATGTAAATCAAACCTTATCATAGGTGTATATATAGAGTGATGGATGACATGAAGAGTTAGTTTGGTACAATGGTAGGTTTCAAACATCTCCCATAGGTATTTGTTTAAGGAAAAACAATTCACTGACTGTACTTCAAGAGGTCCACCAGGGTTTTTTGTCTGCTTTCCTGGTGCTGGGGACTGAATCCATGATCTCACACATCCAGGCCATCACTCTATAACTGGACTATTCCACCAGGCCCTCCTTTTGCTTTTTACTTTGAAACAGAGTCTGGTAAATGACCCATACAGTCCTTGAACCTATGATCCTCCTGTCTCAGCCTCCAGGGTAGTTGGGATTATAGGCCTTGGTCACCAAGACAGGCTCCACCAGGAGCATGTACCATACAGATAAGGAAACAACTATAATTGAAAACTTGGCTGGGGGGCATCCTCAGGCTCCACCCAGCCCCCACTCCCTGGCTCTTGCCCCTGGAGGCCCCTCTGCAAAGAGGGGGCAGGTCCAAGGAGGGCTCTTCTGGCCCTACCCAGCCCCAGTACCACTGACTCTAGCAGCTCACCACCCACCAGGCCCTAGCTGGTCTCCTTCTAAGGAGGCAGAGGGCCCTGGAATGCTACAGTGACCTCATCCTCTAGCCTGGCTACCTATCGTCTCCCTCCAGACTAGCGAACCCTCCATCCTATACCCTCCTCTTCCTGCAACTCATGGGTTTCCTCAGACTGTTCTGTCCAGATAGAGGAGGGAGCAGACCACTTTGGAAGGCACTTCTGGAGTGCTCCACTTAGAGGCACTGATTGTTGGGGAGACCTGTTTGGAATATCACTATTAGGAAGTCCTTTGGGATGGCACTATTGGGGGGCCCTGTTTTGGATGCCATTCCTGGAAAACACCATTTTGGATGGTATCACAGAGCCCCTTTGAGGGGAGCTAAGGGAGACTGTTTGCAGGTGTAACTGCTGCCTTTGAGCCTCGCTCTACCTATGAACAGCTGCAGGGGCTCCCAGTGCCCTCAGGCCTGGTCAGAAAGAAGTGAGCACTCTTACCTCTATCACATTCATCAGTCCCGTCCCCCACCCCCACCCCCACCCCAATGCCCAGGCACCACTGGCCTGGAACCAGAACTTGGCTCTTGGCTGCTACCCAGTACTTTGTCCCACAAGACCTAGATGAGAGGACGCATGAATGAACTCAGAGGGTTCAGGAAGCTGCACGCTATCTGAGTGTGCGATGCAGGGTACAGGGCTGCAGACCCCCTTGGGGACAGGTCCTATGCATGGAAAGTGAGGGCACCAGTGCCTACTTTTCCTAAGAAGCGTCATCTGTGCTGAAGGGAAGTCGGTAGTGAGAAGCCCCATTCTACTTAGCTCCCGGGAGACCTGACCTAGCCACTGATGGCCAATGACTGGCCTCGCACAGCACACATGGGAAAGCACTCAGGGGCCCCTAGCCACCAAGACCAAGAAGGAAAGCGCCGGAGGAAGGACTGGCCTTTCTCCAAAGGCAGCTGACCCATCCACCTCCCCGGCCTGGGTGTGAGAGTCACAGCCCAGGGACCAGAGATCAGAGTCTGGAAGTGGTCTTAAAACTTTTATAGCTCCATTTACAGGAGAGATGAAGCCTAGAAAGAGGTTAAAGGCCAGGCAAGTTCAGAGCGAGACGAAGGCACGGGATGCTATCTGCTGTCTCTCACCCAGACTCCTCCACCCTCGGCACATGCTCCAGCAGACTCCCTTTGTCCTCCCAGCGACCTTAAACAGGTACCTGCCAGCAAAGAGGGCAGAGGAAGCTTCATGTCGGGGTTGTCCCTTCCCATCCATATGCTCTCGGGCCTGCGAATCAGTTCCATCCATCTATCCTAATCCTAAACAGCTGCATTCTGACATGGAGCCCAAAAGCCAACGGTACGATAGAGGGCAGGCGTGAAAGCTGAGCTTTAGTCACAAGAAGAAATGTATATGAAGAAGCAAACATCCAATTACCCACTTCTAAAATAGGTAACAGAACTGAAAGGAGACCCGGAGCTGCGTGGCGGCAGCTCACATGGAGCCCTGCCCTCCCCAACCCCGACGGTAAGAAAGCAAAACTCAGAACTGTCAGTACATGCAGGCAGAGCCACCGCCCAGGAAACAGCCCGGGGCCAGGATCAGAAGCTAGCACTCTGCCTACCCCAGCGAGGTCACTTCCTCTGCAGGACCCTCCCCCTGACTGCCAGTGACCACCTGCAAGAAGACGATGGTCTGACGTGTGATCTTCTCTCAGTTCTCAGAGGGTCCCCAGCTCCTCCCCTAAACATACCGGGACCTAGCCTGCTTACTCATTCCCTCCCAGACCCAGCATGGAGGCAGGGGCCCACCCCTCTGCCAGGCCTGGTTGCCAAGGCTCAGCAGGGAGTCCCCCACAATGCTGCCGGGGGAAGTGAGACCTCACCCATTCTGTGGCTACCAGGACTGCAGCACCAGGAGCGGGAAAGGCTTGGTTCTCTGCCATCTTACTGCCCTTCCTGGGCCTGAGTGTCAGCAACAGATCTGACCACTGAGTGAGGACTGACTGAGGTATGTGTGCTGGGCAAGCCAGATACCTTCCCACCACGGACAGTTAAATGGTGACAATGAAAATATACTGAGAAGAAAGGCATATCCCCACTGTAAACAGTGATACTTCTCAGAGACGATCACTCAAGCCCAGGTGCCACTCTGTCATGGATGTGGCAATTCCCCCCATGCTATGGCGGGTGCCATGTGTTGGACCCTGAGAGCAGAGACCATGTTGTTTCACCACGGGTCTTTCTCACTGGTGTCCTCAGTGAGCTTTCTTACTACCTGGCTCTTGCTTGGTATTTAAGTTCCTGGCTCCCCTGTGAGGCCAAGAGGCAGGAGACCTGGTCCTTTCTCTCCCAAGCACAAAACACCTCTCCTAGACCTCTCTGGAAGCTTCCATCCCTGGGCCCTGATCCCTAGGTCTCCAGGTCACCAGGTAAGTCTGCCTGAGCTGGTCACTGTTCCCTTGAGGCTGGGGCATCATCACCTGGCTTTTCAGGTTGTCATCCTGTTAGGGGAGGGACAAGGGGGCTGAACCAATCCAGGGTGACTCAAATCTCTGCGAAGGCCTGGGCCAGCACCCAGCATACAGGATGACTAACCTGCGAAAGCCTGATTTCCAAAACACAGGATTCAAACTGTTCAGAGGGTGGAGGGCGAGGGAGCCCGCACAAGAGATGGAGTGAATGTCCCACCTCCAGCATGAGGTCCCTCAGAGACGGCTATGCCCCATAACAATGAACAGAATGCCAGCATCTCCTGTGGCACCATGCAGCGCTCTTGGCTGACTCTGTGTCCCCTGCCCACCTCCCCCGGCCTAAAGAAAAGCGTTAATGGCCACGCTCACACCCAGGCTCAGAGTCAGGGTAGGTGTGGCCTGTGCCTGGGTATGTCCTCATGAATGGACTTTATTGGGGGGACAGTTTGGGCCTAAGGAAAGACAGCAGTGTTAGTCATCAATATTCTTTTGAAAGCTCCCTAGGTGACTAACACACAGCCTGGGTGGGAACCCCCTGAGCTGGCAAAGCCTTGTTCACATCCTAACCAGACTCAGACTGGAAGCTTCCCCTGCCACCCACGCACTGCCACTGAAAAGCTAGGGGACCTCAGAGCCCTGACTGATCCTCAGGGGTCACTGATCCAGGTTGGACCCGAGCTCACAGTCGATTTCAGTACTGCCCATGAGCTAAGAATGGTTTGTGCATTTTTTAATGGCTGGAAAAAAAAAATCAGAGTATTTCATGATGTGAAAACATTCACCATCTGGTCTGTCAGAGAAAGCTCTGCCGACTTTGTTTAAGAAGGGCCCTGTCTGTGCAAGAGGACCTCTTTGATGAAGATGAAACCTTCCCACACAAGCCCACCTATTCCCTGTCCTGCTTTTCATGTCCCCAAGCACTGACAGACAGTTATGGAGCCTCAGGTGTCCTGAGAAACAGCTCCTGTTGCGGCTATCCCCTTAAGAAGGGTACCTGTCTTCTACACTGTCCTCCACCCATTCAGCTTATTTTTATAGTCTACAGGCCAGTGAGGAAAACAAGCCACCCATGTGGGCCCTGGACCTTGGCTCTCCCGAGACCTGGCTGAGCTGAGGACAGTGTCCCCCGGCCCCTCCTTTCCAAGCTCAATGGTTTTCATTGATTCCTGCCTTGAAAATTTTCCCCCATGTCTCACCACATTTTGGTGCTACAAATCAAAACTCAGCCTGTCTGGAAGTCACAGTACAGTTTGCCCAGGATGCCTGACACCCCAAGAGCCTGTTCCTAAGACATCTACCTAAAACAGGGTGAGCAAGCAGTGGTGTCCCTGGAGGAACTGAGGGGATCAAACACACACACACACCCCACACACACACACACACCTCCAACAGATGGATTTCACATAGGCTGATAAACTTTCACAATGCAAACCGCGCCATCTCTCTGTGGGCTAACTTAATCTGGGCATGGAGAAGGTCACATGTCTGGGGTTTGGGGTGACTGCTGGTATGGGGGGGGGTGAACAGTTGGGCACGGTGCCCTGGGTGAGGCTGGGAGAGCTGCAGAGGAGCCCAGCACCTATGGCACAGGAAAGGAGCTCTTTGCAAGCAAGGGACACATGCCCCGGTTGGGGATCTCCAGTTCTGACACCAGGCCAGAGACTTCTGGGGTGCCCTGTGTCCCAGTCCCTCTGGAAGGTAACCAAGTAGGGCATGAGAAAGACAGGAGCTCTTTCCAAGGCATAGGGCAGACAGCCTCGGTACTGGGACTAAGAACACTAGGGACTGCGCCTAGGGCTGGAACATTGTCAGTCCTGGTAGGAAAAGTCGGACTTGAAAAGCTCCAGGCAGAACGCCGCCTTCTCCCAGATTGGTCAGGAAGTCGTGATGCAAGTTTGACTTTTTTTTTTCTTTCCTTCTTTCTTTTTTAAACACGAAAGAGACTAGAAATTCGCGCTCCCCTCACGCCTCAGACGCGAACAGCCCCTCGCCTGGGCCTCTCCTCCTAGCCCGCGCGGAAACGCCCAACGCTATCTGGGGCGCTCGGGGACCCGCGCCTCACCGCGGCCGGCCGCGATCCCACCCGGTGCCCGGGCCGGGCCCGCCGAGGTCGCCCTGCGCGCTCACGCCTCAGGAATGCGATCGCCCTGGGCCGCGAGTCCCGGGGAATCTCCTCGCCTAGGCTCGCCCGCGCGCCCCCTCGCGCGCCCCCGGGGGGCCCCCCTGGACGCAGCCTTCCGGCCCGCGCCCTCCACTCACCCGCCAGGAGCGTGCAGGGCAGCAACAGCCAGTAGAGCCCGGCGCCCAGCACGTGCGGCTCCATGCCCCGAGGCCCGGGGACCGCCCGGGGTCGCGCCGCCGTGGCTAAGGGGAGGTGCGGGGGCCGGAGGAACCACGCGCCATGGCACTCAGGGCGGGTCTCCACACGTGGGGCGCGCCGCGGCTAGGACCTCCCGCCGGCCTCGTCCTCCGGCCGGGACCCGGGCCGGCCGCGCCCTCTGGTACCGACGGCCGGAGCCCGCGCGCGCTGAGGTGTCAGCCCGCCCCGGGCGGAACTCCGGGCGGCTCTCGTAGGGCCGCGCTGGGCCGGACGGCGACTCGGCGGCTCTCTCCCTGCGCCCGCCTGCGGGCCTTTATAAGCTCGGCCCCCGCCCTCTCCGGAGTGCCCGCCTCCGCGCTTCCCTCGACGGCCTGGCGCGCCCAGGCACCCCTCGCTGCCCAGCGCAGTCCCCGCGCGCGCCGGCTCCCCCGGCCCGGTGGGTGCCGGTGAGCCGGAGACCCCGATCCGGCCGCCTCCGAAGACCCCCTGCAGCCCAGTGCGGTCACTCGCACCGTGCCGGGATTGGGGGGCGCTTCTCCCCGGGGGACCCGAGCCTGGGACCCGGGGTTGGGGCGCTACAAAAAGACTTGCAAGGCCTGACTCCCCTGACCCTCTGTAGCACCCACCGCAACTGCGCCCCTCGTAGCTGGAGTAACTTTGCGCTTTGCTCCCCAAGTCGCGAGGGCGCAGCGCCCCCTGAGGGTTGTCTGTTGTTTCAAGTTCTCCACTGTGGCAGCGGCGGCCACGCTGGCCAGGACTTGGTGGTTGGGGTGAGAGACACTACTGCCGTGGCACCCGACAGCTGCATCGCGCTGTGGTCTGGATTGGGGCTTTGGGACTGCTGCCAGTCCTACCTGCCCCACTGGGTGGTTTGGCCTTAATCAGTGTGCTATAGATGGTACCCCATGCTGCCAGAGCACCTGCTGCCCCCTTGGTGCCCAGACCAGGTCTGGGTCCTGCACGTGCCGGGTACCTCACCCAAGCCGTCTTGGTTTAGCTCAGTCTTCCGTATTAAGGCGGACAGGAAAGAAGAAAGGGGGGAAAGCCCCATGATTGTACAAGCGGCACCAAGGTCAGCATGCCCAGACTCCACTGCACTGGGGAATAAGTGGAGTTAGGAGCAGAGGCTGAGGGACCAGGAGAGATGGTGTGACCACCATTGAGCCTCAAGGCACCAGCGGGCTAAAGTCAACCAATCACCACTTTGGAATCTTCAGTTCTCCAAAACCAGCAGCAATGCAGGCTTTCCCTGGACGGTTAGTGTTCAAACATTGACATTGTCTCCAACACTCACTCCCCTCTAGTCTGAAGGTTCTGAAGGGCGAGTGCTAGTGCTGCCGAGACATGGGAAAGGTTCTGAAACCCATCCAAGCCTTCTTCTAGAGTAGCAGTTCTAAACCTATCCGTCGTGACCCCTTTGGGGGTCAAAGGACCTTTTCACGTGGGTTGCATATCATATATTCTTCATATCAGATATTTACATTACAATTCATAACGGTAGCAAAATTATGAAGTGGCAATGAAATAATTTTGTGGTTGGAGGTCACCACACCATGAGGAACTGTATTAAAGGGAGGCAGCATCAGGAAGGTTGAGAAGCACTGTAGAACTGAAATGTTTGTGTCTCACGGCTGTCAAAGTAGCAAAAGGTGAAAAAAAAAAAAACCTGAAGGCAGAACTGTCAAAGAAACTAAAATGTATCCTACAGTGCTGTTCTCTGTAGCAGTTACAGAGTAGCTAAAGACTCCCTGCATTGTAAGATACGGTGTTACCATTGGAACAATGGTGCCACCCTCACATGCAACAAGCATGCTGCCTCAGCCTGCATGCAAGCCTCCTACCCTTTGGTGTCATAGTCAGTCACATACATGTGTTACCTCGGCCAAATAAAATGGACCAGATCCTTAGTATGGGAACTTTCCTACTTGCTGACTGCCAAGAGGGAGAGCCGGAGCAGGCAGGACCAGGAAGAGCCTGTCTGGTCAGCAGCCCTAGCACCTCGGTTCACTTTTCTCCCTCTCCCTCTTCCTCTTTCTTTAGACATGGCTTCGAACTTGCTAGGAAGCCAAGGCTATCGAACTTCTTATCTTCCCACAGCCACTTAGAGGTGTGTGGGATTGCCGGTGTGCCTTGCCGGAGTTTATACAGTGCTAGGGATCGGTCTCCTAGGTGGGGAGGATGGAACAGGGCCAGAGTAGACAGAGGGATTCAGCTCTGCCGCTAGGGTTTCCGCTTTGTCTGAGAGCCGATCCAGTCATCCCTACTTGTCTATAGTGGAATGTTAATTCTATGCAGAAACACCCCAAGTGTCTATTAGTGGGTGAATGGGTGGGCAAACATGAGCCATCATGCAGTTGAGTATTACCTGGTTATAGCAGGGGACCAAGTTATGGCACCACTACAAACTAAACATCTGGAAAACACTGAGCCACAAAGAATAAATAGTGTGTGATTCCAGGGGTTTGTGTTTGTTTGTTTTGTTTTTTATTGTTTGGTTGGTTTTTGAGTCTTCAAAAACCAGTTTTCAAGCAGAACTTGGAATTGGAGTACTGAGAACAAAATTATCCAAAAAGTAGAAACAGACCAAAGATCCATCAGCTAATGACTACTAGACAAACTATCTATCCAGTGCCATCTGGCTCTGTTTTATTTTATTTAGTTTTTTCAAGACAGGGTTTCTCTGTGTAGCTTTGCACCTTTCCTGGAACTCACTCTGTAGCCCAGGCTGGCCTCGAACTCACAAAGATCACCTGCCTCTCCCGCCCCCCCCCCCCAGTGCTGGGATTAAAGGCATGCATCACCACTGCCCAGCTTTTTTTTTTTTTTTTTTTTTGAGACAGGATCTCACTATACAGCCTTGACTTGACCAGCCTCCAACTTAGAGAGATCCGCCTGCTTTTGCCTCTGAGTGCTGGAATTATGCCTGACTTTATATAAAAGTATCTAGATTAGGTCAGTTCAGACACGGAGAATAGAAGACTGCCAGAGTAGAGTGTGGGGAGGAAAGAAACTGTTAATGGGAACGTAAAAGGCTCTAGAGCTCGGCATGGTAGCACAAACCAGTCATCCCAGCTCTCAGGAGGCAGGAGAATTGCAAGTTTGAGGCCAGCCTGGGCTACCTTATCTCCAAAAATGAAGAAGGAAGAGGAGGAGGATTTTGAAAGTTCCTTAATTGCATACTTAAAAATGGTTAAAATGGTGGAGGGTGGAGGTCCATGCCTTTAGCCCCAGGTCTCAGGAGGCAGATACAGGCAGGTCTCTAAGTTCGAGATCACCCTGGTCTACAAAGCAAGTTCCAGGATATCCAGAGCTACACAGAGAAACCTTGTCTCAAAGAAAGAAAAAGAAAAATGGTTAAAATGCCAAGCCGATGCGGTGTGATTTACTATAGCAAACGGGCTTAAGAACTCCAAACCTGTTGACACATTTTCAAATAGCACATCCTAAGCCCCAGAGGCAGCCTGTGTTGCCGACTTCTCTAGCATCTTGCTTCCTTGGCTCCTGGCCAGCAGCTGTGATATTTGGGGAGCTATTATTTCAGTTCCCTGTGTACATTTCTGTCAAGTGCCAATCCCCATTCCTGGAAACAGAAAAATTCATCAATCCCTGGAAAGGGGGCTTGTACCTGCCTTTGCCTGCAGATCAAGGACTCTTCCTAAGGGCTGTTTTGGCCTGGACACAGAAACAGGCTCTATCAAGATGCCACCCTAGCAGATGGCATTCCCATCTCCTGCCTCCCTCCATCTAGGGTCAGCAGCTGGTGGCCCCAGAAGGCCTCTCCATATTGAGAGGACTCATGCTGGAGAACATACCTGGAGCTATCACTTGCCCTCCTGCCTTCACACAAGCCAACCAGCACACACGGTTATAGACACCCTCACCTTCCAGAGCCTGGCAGTAGTCCAGAGGACTGGCCTTTCCCACTCTTTCCCACTTGAAGACCTGTCCCAACTTTGTTCCTGTTTGTCATGGCAGTGGACAAGGGTCTTGAGGACCTCAACTTCATGTCTATTATTTGAAGTTGTATCTAGAATCTGCCTGCTGCCTAAGTGTCAGATGGAGTTAGGAGGTTGGCCATTGGAATCGAGCAGAGTGGCGCACACTGTGAGCCCAACATTCAGGTGGCAGAGACAGGAGGATCACAGCAAACTCAAGGCCAGTCTGGGCTCCAGAGTAAGACCATGTCTTAAAAGAAGTAAAAAAAAAAAAAAAAAAAAAGCCGGCTATGGTGGCACACGCCTTTAATCCCAGCACTTGGGAGGTGGAGGCAGGTGGATCTCTGTGAGTTCAAGGCCAGCCTGGTCTACAGAGAGAGTTCCAGAACTGTCATGGCTACACAGAGAAACCCTATCTTGAACACCAAAACTAAAACCAAAACCATATATATACCATATATGGGATATGCCAAAAAGCTGAGCTGGCTTATAATCCCAACACTTGGATATTGCGGTAGGAAGATCAGGAATTCAAGGCCAGCCTAGGCGACCCGAAACTCAGTCTCAAACAAACAAACAGTTAAGGTTCTAAAGGCCAGAAAGATGGCTGAGCTCAGTGAATAAAGATGCATGCAATGGGACCTACCTCAACTGAGTGTGCCAGGCTCTGCTGACTCCCTGTGGGAGTCCTTGCCTTGGAGGAAGTGGGGATGAGAGGTGGGTTGGGAGGGGGGAGGCTGGGGGACGGGAGGGAGGAGAGGGGCACCTGTAGTTGGTATGTAAAATGAACAGAAAATTTCTTAGTAATAAAAAAATAAAATAAAAAAAAAGACCTGTCGGGCGTTGGTGGCGCACGCCTTTAATCCCAGCACTCGGGAGGCAGAGGCAGGCAGATCTCTGTGAGTTCGAGGCCAGCCTGGGCTACCAAGTGAGCTCCAGGAAAGGCGCAAAGCTACACAGAGAAACCCTGTCTTGAAAAACCAAAAAAAAAAAAAAAAAAGACCATTAAAAAAAAAAGATGCATGCAGCTAAGTCTGATCACTCAAGTTGGATCCCTCAGAACCCACACTGGGAAAGGAGAGAACTGGCTCTTAAAAGTTGTCCTCTGACTTCAACCTACATGCTGTGGCACACACACACACACACACACACACACACACACACACACACACACACACACCAAATAGACGTTTTTCAAAAAATAAAGAAAAATAAGGTTGGTAGTAGAGACCCCTCTGGGAAGCATGCCAACAGGGCTTGTGGCCAGGAGCCTTTGGCAAATTACTAACAGGAGTGGGGTGGGGGCAGGGGCGAGTGTTCAGCCCACACTCATGTGAAGAAGCTGGGGGGAAGACAGCCAGATTAGTCATCGGCATTTTCCAAATGAGTTCAGCACCAGAAGGGTGTCTGTGGTTATACCAGCCCAGTCTAGCAGTGAAACCAGATCAGGGCTGGAGTGGGGATTTGGGAAGGACAAGCCCAAACCAACCAGAGAATGATGGCCCAGACCCAAGCCCGGAGCTGCACTGAACCACACAAACATCCCAGTGAGGTTGTTTCTAGACAGGCCATAGAGGAGCTGTAACAGACGACCTCTGTCCAGCCTTCCAAGGCCGGGAACCATGGCGCTGTCTCTAAGGAGCAACTGTAGCTAAGTGACTCTCTCAGGGAGGGGGCAGACTTTCCAATAGAGGCCAACACGGGACCCAAGTGAGCCAGAGACAGTGAGTGCTGCTGTTAGCTCTACCACCTGCTCTCTAGCCTGGCAAGTGTTCTTGGCCTCTCCACGGCCCCACCGCACCCCATCTCCTCAAGGTCTGGCTCCCCCATCCTGGCCCTTGGAGGCAGGGAACCACAGCATGGCCTCTTCCCGGCCTGATCAGAGCCAGGAGGGAAGGGACAGGCCTGTGTGCAGACTTGGCTACCCCTGCTGCTCAGCCTTTTCCTGCCCACAGCTGGCTGTGGAGGCGGGGCCCTGTGCAGGGGTGGAACTACTCACCAACTCAGCCCCTTCCTCCTTTTCCGGAAGCTCCAGGAGGGGTTACAAAGAAAAGCCTGTCCCCACGCTGGAAGCCTCTCCTATCTCTTCATGACCTGTTTTCTTCAGGCTGAGGGTGCCCAGGTGTCTCCCGGCCCCTGGGGAAGAAAAGTTACCTCCTTCTCAGGGAGGGGCAGAAAGCACACCTATGCTGGCCACAGTGAGGATAGCCTTCTTCCTGTGCCCCACGGGCCCAGGTCAGGAGCAGAGATGAGAGGAAAGGACTTGGGCATCCAGGCCCTAACTGCTGATTGTGTCGCTCCTGTCCTTACAGGTGACAATGACCAGTACTTACAGATCACACAGTAACCAATCTTTACGTTTAACTACCATGCGTCTGCACAGTAGCACCTCAGAGAGCACCCAGAGTGTTTCCCTCTGTCATACAGTCACCTGGATGCCGTTTATGAGCCCCTTAGCTGCCCTGGTCACCACCATGTCTGCACATCTAAGGTGGATGAAGCCTGTGTCAGCCCTACCTCCTGGGTGTAACCATGATGACCATAGATCTGAGAGCTTCTGGGCTATCCCAGTGACTTGGCATGCCCAGGGCCAAAACAGAGAATCACAAGTTCCGGGCCTTTGACACCACTGCAGATGCTAACTACCAAGCCCAACCAGCAAGCTGCACACCTTGTATCCACAGACAATAATGAGTTCATACCAGCCCCAACTCTAACCATGCCCCTCCTACACCTACTTTCTGCTATAGGTCTTTGTTGGCATGGAGAATAAGATGGCTGGGACACACCTGTACCCACATGCCCATTTCTAATGGGGCATGGCTGCCCTTTGATAGCTATGGGTAAATACCCACGTCCTGAGTGGTGGCCAGCTCTTTTGAGTACTCTTGAGTGTGACTGAGTGCCCAGCTTCATGGAGATCGCCCAGCCAAGACCAGCCGCTAGGGCCCTGTCTGTCCTGCTTGGTCCTCCTCGCTTCTCACACTGTTCCCTGAAGAACTGGCCTCAGAAGAATCCTTGCCAAAGCCTTTAGCTCCAGCTCTGCTTCCCTTGTGTTCCAGGTGAAGAGTCCCCAACCCTTGGCTTGGGCGTGCCTCAGTGGTCGAGTGTTTGCCTGCCATGTGTGTGACACTGGCTTCCATTGGCGTGTGTATACACCGCCCTGTCCCCTGACACAGCCCCTACTGTTAGGTGTCAAAGGAACCCGGGACAAGTCTCACCCCACCCTCTACCCTAATCTCCCTCCTAGGGGCTGGCTCCCCCACTCCCCCAGGAGGCTTCTGATCCTATACAACCTCAACCATTTTGGTTACACACTCTCTTGACCTCCTTCTCTACCCTTTTCACTCTGCGACACACACACACACACACACACACACACACACACACACACACACACACCGCCATGGCCCAGTTCAGCCTGCTGTCCTGGTTCAGTCTGGATCCTTCCAGACGCCTCTGGCTGTGCCCTCCCTCATCTCTACAGTAAACCTCCTCAACTATACCTAGGAGGGGTCATGTCCTCATATGTTTTCATCCACCTACTACAGCAGTTGCAGAGGAAGGTAAAAATAGACCTCAAAGCCGGGGTCCCTGCAGGTTCAACACCTCACTCCTGAATGTAGCATTCCCAACTGCAGCTATCTGTGGCCTCTCGCTCTCCCTGAGGACCTCTCTCTCCCCTCTGGATTCTTTGAGCCCTCCACTGCGCTGGTCTTTAATTATGGTGGGTTTGTTGTTATGCAGGGGGAAAACAGGGCCATCAGTCACCAGGCCCAGCGCCTCTGCCAGCACCTGGCATACTTCACTCCTGCTGGCCGTGAAGGTTTCCCTACTAAAGAAAGACTGGCTCATTGAACACCCATTACCTCAGCCCTGAGCTGGCCTTTAGATAGGTCACTGAGAGATAAAGTTCCCTGCAGGGCTCCTTCATCACCTCCTTGTGCAGGGGCAAATCTGAGGGCTGAACCAAGTCAAGATGAAATATAGATACCCTCTCAGAAACCTCTCAGGCACAGCTTGGTGCAGGAATGCTGAGAATCCCCTCCTAGATTCCAGGTCGGGGATGGACGGCCTGGAAGACCAGAATGTGCTCTCAGGGGTGGGGCCCATGACTGGCTCCTTCTGCCATCTGCCAGTTTATGCCCCTCCCAGGGCCTGGGACCTTCCTCTTTCCCTCAAGTGTGTCTTTCTCTTCCTCCTTACCACAGACAAGACTTCATCAAAGGCCACTAAAGGTCACAGGTCCAGCCACATGACTTCAAAGCTCAAGTGTCCCAGTCTAGAAAGTGTGCTGCTTTCCCAAATGCCTCACCTGTCACCGTGGCACATCACATTTGCCACCATAACTAACTGTGGGTGGGTTCTGTTCTTCAGCACTGCCCAAGAGGCAGGCCTACACAGGCTTATAGATCACCTACTGAGGCAAGTGGGTGAGCACTTTGTCCAAGAGGGGTTGAGTTTCACATCTGACTTCAGGTTTGTTTTGTTTTTTGAGACAGGGTCTTTCTGTGTTGTCCTGGCTGTCTTGGAGTTTGCTCTGTAGACCAGGCTGGCCTCAAACTCAGAGATCCACTTGTCTCTGCCTTCCGAGTGCTGGGATTAAAGGCACGCATCACCAATGCCCGTTTTTTTTCCCCTTTGTTTTTGAGATAAGAGTCTCACACTGTAGCTCAAACTTGAGGCAATCCTCCTGTCGTCTTAGCCTCCTGGGTGACTTTCTCTTAAATGCTATCCACCCATGAAATAAATGCTGTGGGCTTTTCCAGATAATTCTATCAGCTGCTCTCTAGCTCCCAGATCCATGCAGATTCACTGCCAGAAACAGGAAATCAAGCACTTCATATGGACTGGAATGTTCTAGGAACCAGGGGATCATGGGAGCTTCTTATAATGTAATAGACCTTATACAGCCAGCCTCCCAGAGGCTGCAGATGCATAGGCTATTTAGGCTTGCTGGGACACTTAAAGCGGTACTCTAGAGAGGTGCTCTGTGAGGTCTGCTGGACCTCCAGGAGCTTCTGCTCTTCCTCCGGGGACGATGAAGGCTTGGGCAGAGGAGCAGCAAAGCAAGAGCGGCCCAGGCGTTCCTGTTGGAAAGGGTGCAGGGGAAGGGACGTGGGGATGACCCTGCTTGTCTCACCGTGCTCAGGCCCTGGCTTCCTCCTAGAAGCTCTGTGGTTTGGGGAAATATTGGAGTTACTGCCAGGGCTTTATTGAATTATTCAGACAGTTTCAGGTTTTGTTTTGTTTTTTTGTAATTTTTTTATTTCATTTTTTTCTTTCCTTTTACATACCAATCCCCGTTCCCTCTCCCTCCCCTTCTCTCGCTACCCCCCCACCTCCCCCCATCCCACCCACAACCCCTCCTCTTAGAGGGTAAGGCCTCCCTTGGGTAGTTAACACAGGCTGGTATACCAAGTTGGGGCCAGACCTAGTCCCTCCGCCCTGCATCAAGGCTGAGCAAGGCATCACAGCATAAGGAATGGGCTCTAAAAAGTCAGTTCACATACCCGGGGTAAGTCCTGGTCCCATTGCCAGGGGACCCACAAACACGTCAAGCCACGTAACTTTCACCCACACTCAGAGAGCCTAGTGCGGTCCCATGCAGGCTCCCCAGCTGTCAGTACAGAGTCCATGAGCTCCCACTAGCTTGGGTCAGCTATCTCTGTGGGTTTTCCCATGATGATCTTGACGCCCCCTTGCTCCCATAATCCTTCCTCCCTCTCTTCAACTGAACTCCAGGATCTTGGCCAAGTGTTTGGCTGTGGGTTTCTGCACCTGCTTCCATCAGTCACTGGATGTAGGTTCTATGATGACAATTAGGGCAGACACCAATCTCAGTATAGGGGAAGGCTAGTTCAAGCGCCCTCTCCACCATTGCTGAGTCTTAGCTGGGGAGTTTCTGGGGTTCTTATAATTCAGAGACCCTTTGCCAAGAAGGAGAGGCTAAGTATGTGGTCATTGGTGGGGAGCAGGTGGATAGAAACAGTGGGGGACCTTAGCCCAGCTGACCAGTGGTCCTAAAGCAGGGCACCTGCGCCCAGAGCCCTGAGATCCAATTGCTGCACCAAGTACGTAAGTATGTGACCTTCCACCCAATTGACCAGGCTCTGCAACCAGGGCCCCATGGCACAGCTGGCCCTGTTAGCTGACTGTGCAGTTAGTGAGGAGTCTGTGCCCATGGAACTTTTACAGCTCCACCTGTGGTCAGGGTGGGTTGCTGTCTAGGCTGCCACCGTAAGTCATTTCCTGCTGACAGAGTCTAGGTTAGTCTTATCACCATGCCCTACTTCCACCAAGCTTTGCAGCGCCATTTGAAGTAGGAGGTACAAGAGAGGAACTGCGTGCCAAGAGGTTCAGCGTTCTGTCGAAGGCTATTCAACCAACAGAGATGGAGCTATAAACTCAACCAGGATGATAATGGCAGTGGTGAAGACGGTGGTCTGACGAGGAGGAGGATGGTAATGGCAGTGATGGTGGTGATAATTAAGATGATTTTGGTGGTCAATAACAGAGAAAAATGTCAAATGTCTCATTAAAAAAAAATTCTATTATCCAGGTGTAGTGGCGCACGCCTTTAATCTTAGCACTTGGATGGCAAAGATAGGCAGATCTCTTGTGAGTGTGAGGCCAGCCTGGACTACATGGTGAGTTCCAGGACAGCAAAGCCTACATAGAGAGACCCTCTCAAAAATAAAAGGAAAAAGGTGTACACCTTTAATTCCAGCATTCTGGAAGCAGGTCGATCTGTGTGAGTTCAAGGCCAACCTGGTCTACACAGTGAGTTCCAGGACAGCCAGGGCTATGAAGAGAGACCATGTCTCAAACAAACAAAATAATAAATTATTTATTTATTTTGAAAGACACTTGGGGCATAACTGATACAACTTAATTACTATAAGTGTTGGGTTTTTTTTTGGTTTTTTTTTTTTTGTCTTGTTTTTTGTTGTTTAAGACAGGGTTTCTCTGTGTAGCTCTGGCTGTCCTAGAACTCACTCTGTACTTCAGGCTGGCCTCAAACTCAGAGAGCCAGCTGCCTCTGCTGGGACGAAAGGTATGCACCACCACCACCAGGCTATTACAGGTATTGCAACCTGATGCTCAGTTATGAATCCTCGGTTACTCTTTCAGGGGACCCAGTTTTGATTTCCAGCACCCAAACGGCAGCTCACAGCCACCATCTGTAATTACAGTCCCAGGGGATCCAACATCTGGCCTCCACTGGCAATGCATGAATGTGGTACACAGACCTACAAGCAGGCAAAAGACCCATATAAAAGCAAAGACAAAACTTTGACAAAATGATTGCCACCTGATTCTTACTACTTTTTGTAATGTACTAGGAAAACTTGAAAGCACACAACTCACACTGCATTTCTATTGAAGAGGGCCATGTTAGATGCCCACATAAGGAATGCAATGGTTACTTGTCAGCTTGACAGAATGCAGATCCACCTGAGAGGCAGGCCACTAGGCATGCCTATGAAGAACAATCTTGACTACATTAATCGGGGTTAATTGGAAGACCCACCCACTATGGGTACCATCATTCCCTCGGCAGGGGATCCTAGGCTGTATAAGTAGAAGAAGCAAGCTGAGCACTAGCATCCGTTAACTCTTTGTTCTCTGGGCTTGACTCTGGATGTAATGGGACCAGCTCCCTCTCAAGCTCCCTACTGTTGTGACTTCCTGTCATGGCAGACTGAAATCTCAAGCTGTGAGCTGAATAAACCCTCTCTCTCTGAGCTGCTTTGTGTGAGGGTATTTGATCACAGCGACAGAAAGGGAACTAAGAGGGCTAAGGGCAGAGTCAGCCCTCTCCCCATCTGATACTTCCCGAAACCAAGTGTGAGAAGAGGGCTTTGTCATCACTGAGGTAAAACAAGGCTCAGTTCCTCCTCCCCCAGGTCCTGCAGGAACCTTGCTGTGAAGCAGGTTCCACAAGACAAGACGCCCTGGTGCTGACCAGGAGACCGAGTCTTGGAGGGAGAAGAAACTGCTGGTGTCGCTCAGCCTGCGGCCAGCAGTAGCATCTTCTCCATGGATCCTGCTCTAACGCATCCACAATGGATTCTAAGGTTGTCTGGCAGACAGGGAGCCAAGCGCAGATCAATCCTGGCCAAGACCCAAATGCCTTCATTGAAAGTGAAAGCTGCCTGTCTCTACATGGCCTCGAACCTCGAGTTAAAAGCCAAGACCACAAAAAGCTCCTCCGTGGCTGCAGGTGACTCACAGATCCTCAGCGGGTCCCCGAGGAGTTCCATGTTGGTCCAGCCATCCGTTACAGTTTCCTGTCTGGGAATGTGAAGGAGAGCAGCAGATGGAGAGCTGGAAGTGGGAGGAGAGAAGGTGCAGTTCCCTGGCTCACCAGCTGCATGCCTGGGGCCTCGGCTTCTCCACCTGCACATCGGTATGACCCAGGGAAGCACTCGGAGTGAGTCAGAGAAGCCACTCCAACAACAGGAAGCAGGGCTCTCTTCAGCAAACCTGGACAGAAGCCATTCTCTTTCATTACACAAAGTTGAAGCCAGTGAAATGCTGCACAGTCACACTTCCTTGTCCTTGTTCCTCATGGATGGCACTGGGATGTAACCGAAGAGCAGAGTCGAAGTCATTCATTCTGTGCCTGAGGTTGGAGCTTGGCAGGGAGCAGGGCTCAGGGAACCACAGTGGGTTCTAGGGAAGTTGGGCAAGGCCAGTGTTAGGATCCTGCCCTCACTACCGCACATTGGGGTCTTGTGTCTTACATCATCAGCGGGTGCTGGCGACTACGTATCTGCCTTAAAAAGCCGGACACGGACCCCCACCCTCTCTGTTCCCACTCTGCTCCCGCCATCTTTCTTTCTCTCCAGGCCTGGCTCTCCTCCCTCCTACCCCCCTACTTCTTTCTAATGAAGCTCTTTGTAACTCTGGTAGTCGTGGCCCTGGCCCGTGACTTTTCCGCCAGTAACCAGCGCCACTTCCAGCGCCATTTATCATAACCATCAGCCAGAACATGGCTATCGTCAATACCGAGGACCTATGACAACTCTAACCATCCTCAGGTGGTGAGAAAAAAACGATGATGGTCTTGATGAAGATGAGGGTGAAAGTGGTGATGACTTACTTTTTCCTCTGTTGCAACAAAATACCCATCAAAAGCAACTTAACAGGATTGAGAATCACCATGGACACACACCTCTGGGTGTGTCTCTGAGGATGTTTCCAAAAGGGTTTAACTGAGGAAGAAGGACCCATCCTGAGTGTGGGGGCACCACTGTATGGACTGAATGAAAAGAAGAAAACTGAGCATCAGTACTCATCTCTCTTGACTGTGGCTCACCACACCCAGCGGGCGGCCTCTTGTTCCCACTGCCATGCTTTCCCTGCCTTGATGAACTGTATCATCACACCATGGGCTAAAAAAACAAACTCTCCCCTCATCAAGTGGCTTTAATCAAGCCTCATGTGGATTGTTTTTTTTTTTAAAGACAGAGTCTCAGCCAGGTGGTGGTGGCACACGCCTTTAATCCCAACACTTGGGAGGCAGAGGCAGGTGGATCTCTGTGAGTTTGAGGCCAGCCTGATCTACAGAGTGAGATCCAGGATAGGCACCAAAACCACACAGAGAAACCCTGTCTTTTTTTTTTTTTAAAGATTTATTTATTTATTATGTATACAGAAGTGGGTGCCAGATCTCATTACAGATGGTTGTGAGCCATCATGTGGAAGCTGGGAATTGAACTCAGGACCTCTGGAAGAGCAGTCAGTGCTCTTAACCTCTGAGCCATCTATCCAGCCTGAGAAACCCTGTCTTGAAAAAGCAAAAAAAAAAAAAAAAAAAAAAGACTGGGTCTCTTGGACAGCCAGGGTTACATGGAGACCCTGTCTCAAAATAAGGGGGAGCCGGGCGGTGGTGGCACATGCCTTTAATCCCAGCACTTGGGAGGCAGAGGCAGGCAGATCTCTGTGAGTTCGAGGCCAGCCTGGTCTACAAAGCGAGATCTAGGACTGGCACCAAAACACCACAGAGAAACCCTGTCTCAAAAAAAAGGGGGGGGTGTCTCTCTATGCAGCTCTGGCTGACATGGAACCTGGTCTATAGAGCAAGTTCCAGGACAGCCAGGGCTGTTACACAGAGAAACCCTGTCTGAAAAAACAAGAAAGAGGGAAGGAGGGAAGGAAGGGAGGGAAGGAGGGAGGGAGGAAGGAAGCTAGGAAGGAAGATCAATCCCTCATGGACATGCCCAGAGGCATGGTGACTCTAAATCCAGCCAAGCTGATGATGAAGACTAACCCTCACAGTTGGGCAGGCGACACAGTTCAGATGGTCGAGTGTGTATAATGCCTTGGGTCCCATTCCTTATCACTGCAAAAACAAAGCAAAGGGAACCTATTCCCAAACCCCCGAGTTGCTGTGTCTGGAGTTACACCTGTTTGCTTGCTGCCTTACCTTGAGAGAGGCCAGGAGCACACAGGGTGGTAGGCAGTTCCTACCCCCAGAGCAGTCTCTAATCCTAGGAGAACATTTGATTGGCTCAGCCACGCATCACTTATCTAATCAGCTGTGGCCAGGAGGCAGCTGGCTTTGTCCTGTCACTGAGGCAAATCAAGACTTTCTGAGGGGCTCCAATGCTGAGTCATCCCAAAGGCCTACTTTGCAGGGGTGGCCCCAAATGTAGAATGGTTACTATGGCCACTCCTAAGCATCCAGAAGGGACGCTGGCCGTGAGGCTCCAGGGCATACCACATTCATACTCAACTCATGAGTTGAGAGCACCAAGTCTCGAAACTCTCACTACTTCAAGTCCTGGTCCTTCATCCCACAGCCCCAGATGCATTTTAGACTGATGCTCTGGACTGTACATGTCCCCACCTCCTGGGAACTATCTTTCGGTCCTTACAGCTAACCAGGTCTCCCAGGTCCTGTTTCAGCGCTGTCCCCTCCCCCCAATGCCCTCCCTCCTCCTGGGGAGCCACCTTTGCCTAAAACGGGCATGGCCATTCCCTCCAGGAGTGTTGGGGGCATTGGGTGGCGGTGACTGAGGAAAAGAGGTGATGAGGAAATCAGTCCTTCGGCGTGGCTTTCCTGATTGCCCATGCCTCTAGTCCGCTTCCTACTCTGGAGCCCCTCCCAGAGCCGACCTCTGCACTCCATAGCCCGGATGTAGCAAGAGAAACGAGATGCTTTTGGAGCCTGTTCAGCTGCGTGAGCCTTCCAGGGTAGATTCATCGCGCGCCTGGGACCAAATACTCAGCAGTTGCTTGTGACTCAGATCCAGCTACTTTGCTGGCTTGCGAGACCAGGCTATTACTCTGCAAACAGGAGCAGAAGTGTCTTCTTTCACCCGATCGCCTCTTTGCCTGGCCAGGAGCCACTGGCTCGTAGGCGCCCCACTTCGCGCTGCAAGAGACGTGGATTTGAGACCCCCTACGCGCCAGAGCCCAGCTCGCGCGCGTAAATGACAGACAGCGCATGTGCTATGCCGCACGTCAGCGCGCCAGTGGTCAGGAGTCCAAACCATTCCTGCCCACCCCCACCCCCGGCCGCTCCCTTTCTCGTTTGCCCAATCCAAAGGTACGGCAGAGGTCCGGCGTGACGCATGCGCGTCTTGGTGCACACTAGCGCGCATGCTCTGGAGTGTGCACATTTTTTTCCCCCCTCCGAGAACTGCGCTTGATGGTACGGCCTGGGCGGGGCGAGGCAGAAGCCGCGAAATCCGCGCGAAATCCGCGGGAACTAGCTTTTTGGCGCCATGGCGCAAAGTCGTGTTACCGATTTCTATGCGCGCCGTCGCCCGAGCCTTACTGCTTCGCGGGCCAAGTCGGCCTGTCTCACCCCGAGCCCCAGTGGGCTTGTGACCCCCGAGTTCACCCGGAGCAGCAGCCGCAAGCGTGCCCGTCCCGCCACCGAACCCAGGAGCGACCAGCCCGCACCGCTCGCGCGCCGGAGGCTGCGGCTTCCTGGACTGGTGAGGCGCGCGTGGGACCCCAGAGGACCCCTGGTTAGGAGAGGAAACCCTGGCTATCGGGCACTGAGGCAGGGGACTGGGCGCCAAGCCCGAGGGAGGAGTAGAGTCTCGATCAGGCTGGCTACTCCTTTCTTTCCTCAGGGGAACCAGCAGCCGCGTGCAAGAGGGGTCCTGGGCTTCCTGGGAGGCTGCAGCAGGCAGGGGTTAGGGGTGGGTATTCCGCAAAGAATTGGGCTGGAACTTCTGAAATGGAGAGAAAACACAAGAGAGTCAGGCCTGGAAGCTGCTTCAAGGAGGAAGAGGCCCCACAAACCAGGTGGATCTTTCCTGTATCATTAGACGCCTCAATTGGCAGGCATTGCCCTAGAGCCTGTCTCCAGCCCTCCGGGCCTAGTGAACTTACAACCTGGTTCTTGCTCTGCAGGCCGGTGCTCCTCCTGCAGAGCAGGTACCCCCACTCCCACCCCCAGTGTATTGATCTGTGGCTTCTTAATGACCAGGACTCCTGCTCCAGTTCCCCAGCTGATCCCAGCTCTCCAGCTGACCCTGGCTCCCCAGTAAGCCCATCTCCTGTCAAGAGAATAAAGATCGCCACTGTTTCAGAAGGTCCAGGCCTTTCTGCCACAGCCCAAAAGCAGGACAAGGTAAGGCTGGACTGAGGGTGGGCCGTGGGCAGGGTGATGGATAACGGGTAGAACTGACAGCACCTCTTGTCCCTAGGTCTCCTCAGAGGATTCGATCTCTGAGCTCCAGTCCTGTCTGAGGCGGGCCCGTAAGTTGGGAGCCAGGGCTCGGGCCCTGAGGGCCAAAGTCCAGGAGAATGCTGTGGAGTCTTGTACGCCAGATGCCAAGGTGCCCACAGAGCAACCATGGTGAGTCCTAGTGGGCCACAAGACAAGGTCCAGGGGAGGACAGGCTGTTAGGCACTGTAGGGCTTGAGTGGGTGGGTGGCCTGGGTGCCGTGACTTCCAGGGAGACGATTAGTGTGGCCACGAAGCTGGGAGCCAGATTGCCTAGACATATATACAGCACATATCTACACCTCACCAGCACTATGCCCTTCTCCCCCACCTGAAAAGGACATGGTCACTCCTGTCTTTGGCTCCTTCTAAATGCTATGGGCAGCTGTGGACGCTGTGCCTGTCTATGTCTTTATCTGGGCAGGCAGGTGAGGCAGAGATTATGTGTGGATACTGTCCTCACAGGCAGCGGCAGATCTGCAAGGACTTTGCAAATGGGTAGTTAGTTTTGAGGCTTTGGTTGTAAAGGGCTCTGTTACCTTGTTGTCCGGTGGTGGTGGTGGGGTCACATTGTGTGGTTTGGTGGTCTAATGAGACTGTTTCCCGTTGACAGTGTCGAGAAAGTCCCTGCCTACCAGCGCTTCCATGCCCTGGCCCAGCCTGGTCCCCCTGGCCTTATCCTGCCCTACAAGTATCAAGTGCTGGCCGAGATGTTCCGTAGCATGGACACCATCGTGAGCATGCTTCACAATCGAGCTGAGACTGTGACCTTCGCTAAAGTCAAGCAAGGTGTCCAGGACATGATGCGCAAGTGAGTGGGGAGGGAGGGCGGGTTTGGTTGCCCTCGAAGTCTGCTGCCAGTCTGCGTGGTCCTTCTGACCCAGCCCTCTCTTTCTTCTTCTCTAGGCGCTTTGAAGAGCGCAATGTGGGCCAGATCAAAACCGTGTACCCCACATCATATTGCTTCCGCCAGGAATGCAATGTCCCCACGTTCAAGGACAGCATCAAGAGATCTGATTACCAACTCACCATAGAGCCCTTGCTGGACCGGGGTGAGTCTTGGTCGAGGTTCTGGGTGTGCTCACTAACCTTGGCCTTGGGGGTGAGCATGAGGTGTTGGTATCAGGCCTAGTTTTGGGATTTCAGGTGGGCAGCTGGATGGACCTGGGCTCACCGTGTTTTCTTCTTACAGAGGCTGGTGGTGGTGCCACGCAGCTCACAGCCACGTGCCTCCTGCAGCGCAGGCACATCTTCCGACAGAACCTGGTGGAGCGAGTCAAGCAGCATCACAAAGTGAGTGCTGGGGTTTGTGGAGGCCATTGAGCAGGTTCAATCCCCCTGTAAGCGGACAGTGGCCTTAAGTGCCCTGCTCCCCGTTCAGTGCCCCCGTCCTCACTGCAAAGACAAAGATTTCTCTTAACCCCTTGCTATGGATATCTTAAAATGTGAGGAGGGTTGATTCCGTTGCTGACACCTTCTGTATAGGCTGGAGCTGGGGCAGAGCTGCCTGGAACCCAAAAGCTGGGGGGTTCAGGATTTCCTTGAGACCCTGAGAGAGTTCTCATGCCACTGTCAACCATACCTATATGCTAGGAACGCGCCTCTTTATACCTGGCCGTTTCCCTAGGCAGAGAAAGGCTAAGTTGTTTGTTTGCCTGGGTTTTTTTTTTTTTTAGCTGGGATTGAATTGAGTAGCCCAACGCTCTCCTTCCCCTCAGGCTTTCCTTGCTGCACTGAACCCCCCCATGGCCGTGCCTGAAGACCAGCTGACCCGCTGGCACCCCCGCTTCAATGTGGATGAAGTGCCTGACATTGAACCAGCCGAACTGCCCCAGCCTCCCGTCAGGGAGAAGCTCACCACCGCCCAGGAGGTGTTGTCCCGAGCCCGCAGCTTGATGTCACCCAAGGTGAGGCTCTTGAGCCTCTAAAATTCATCCCTTTCTTCTCAGGGAGTATGGTCAGCAGCCTGACCCCAGTGGGTGGAGGTAGTAGCTGAGTGCCTCTGGGTTTGTTACCTGATCACTTTCTCAGCTAAGGGCACAGAAATAAGATGTGCCCCGTATTCTCTCACACTCATGCGTGTACACACACTCACCGCAACAGCTCAGCTGGCTGTGTCTATCTGCTGGGACTCCGAGACTAGGGAACTTGGCCTGGAGAGAGGGGATTCCTGGATGGGCAAAGGGCTTCCCCTCACAAGGCTGGGGCAGTTAGTCACCGTTTGTGACATCTGTCCTGTGCCTACTCTGCAGATGGAGAAGGCCTTGAGTAACCTGGTCCTGCGCTCAGCCGAGCCTAGTAGCTCTGGGTCGCCCTCTAGTCCAGCACTCCCAGCCACTCCACCAGCCACCCCCCCAGCTGCCTCTCCCAGTGCCCTGAAGGGTGTGTCCCAGGCCTTGCTGGAGCGGGTAAGTCCCCGGTCATGGGGAGGGGGCCTTGGTGACAAGAGGGGGGCCTTGGTAACCATTTGCTGCTGACCCACTTCGTACAGATAAGGGCCAAGGAGGTCCAGAAGCAGCTGGCACAGATGACCCGGTGCCCGGAACAGGAGCTCCGGCTGCGGCGGTTAGAGCGTTTGCCAGAGCTGGCCCGCGTGTTGCGTGGTGTCTTTGTGTCTGAGCGCAAGCCAGCGCTCACTATGGAGGTGGTCTGCGCGAGGATGGTGGAGAGCTGCCGAGCTGCCCTGAGCCCCGGTTTGTACAGAGCAAGAGAGGGCTGAGGGTGGGCGTGGTCAAGCTCACCGTGTCCTTGGCAAGAAGCTGGGTCCATTTCTGACCAGGGACAGTTTGCTTGCCACGGACTTGTTGGAATCCCAGTTTGGCCACCTCAGGCCTCATCTCTGCTTTCAGGCCCTGCTCACCAGGCTTGGAGTATGTGTGTCTTGCCCTTGCTGTTCATTCCCCCTGGTGCTTGAGAGCAGTGCCCAGGGACCCCCAGGCCTCTGCTTGTCTCCACTGCACACAGCTGTGGTTTAGCCTTGAGAAAGGCCTGTTGGGGGCGAGGGTGGGGGGTGGGGTATAAGGCACCGGGCTGGCTAAGTGGGCTGAGCAAGTCATCCAGGCCCCGTGCTTAAACCCACAATGCACTTCTGCAGGGGAGATGGAGAAGCACGTGTTGCTCCTGTCTGAGTTGCTGCCAGACTGGCTCAGCCTGCATCGCGTTCGGACTGACACCTACATCAAGCTGGACAAAGCCGCTGACCTAGCCGGCCTCACCGCCAGGCTGACCCACCAGGTCCACACTGAGGGGCTGTGACCGAGTTCTTCACCGGCTGGTCTGTTCCCTTTATCAATACAGCACGTACGCGCTTCCCTCTCCGTGACACAGTCTGCTGCCAGTATGGGCAGCCATTGTGCCCATGGGTCTCACGAAGTGTTGGTTCCCGAGGCTTTGGTACCCCAGGCCCAGCACTTGTGTGAGTGTTGGGGAAGTAGACTGGGGAGCCGAGTATGTTGGATGTCCATCCCACGAACTACTCGTCTAGTCAAGGTCCAGAGGGAAGCCCTAGGCTAGCCTCGCCTGCTCCTCCGTGCTCATGATAGCATTCTTGCTTAGAGCCTTAAGACGCACACAGAGAACTTGGACTTCTGGCTACATTTCACAAGGACAGTGAGTTCTGAATGGCAGAGTGAAATTGGACCTTCTGTATATAGTAAAATCGTGTAAATAAAAGTACTACCGAGACTAAACCGAACAGGTCACCATAAAATCCCTTTAAACAATGCCCTGCTGTTGTGCCGTGTTTTCTTCTGTGACTAGCAAGACCAGGCCAGTAAAAATCGGGGCGAAAGCAATCATGCTGGGGGTGTGGATGAATGGCAGAGGGCTTGTCTGGCACGTGCAAGGCTAGTTCTGACCTAACAACTTGGTACTGCTGCTCAACAAAATAGGATTTTAAGGTGGTTACTGTACAGTGCCCTCAGGCCCCCAAAGAATGGCCTAGAAAACTTACACACGTAGTCAGCATCAAAGGGAGACTGCTTCCTAGGGGGCTGTCTATGGCTTCTGTACAGAGCTGAGCCTGCTGCTTTCAGGTCCGTAAGCTGACGCTGGGCCCCATCTCTGCCCCCTGCCCCCTATCACGTCAGCCGTGGAATGGGATCCATGCAAGACAGTAAGCACCGTGTGTAACAAAGCTGTTTATTGATCTTGCTGTGCCATAACCTACAGCAGCAGCACAGCTCTGCTTCAGGACTCAGCACATACAGAAAGTGCGAGGGCCCAGGTGGTCGGTCCATAGGCATGGTGGCCCAGGAAAGGGCAGCTGGTGGCTCACAAAGGTCACTTGGGTGCCAGGGCCGAGCCGCTGTCCAGTCATAGAGAGAGGCTGGGGGCGGGGGTGCAGCAGCTATTCCAGCCCCTTGGTCATTCATACTGCAGAAGAGAGAAGAATGGCACAGGCCCTAGCTTCTCTCTGCCCTTCAGCGAGGTCAGCTCCACCAGGCTCACGCACTCCACCACCTCGGCCCGTAGCTGGCCCAGCAGCTCACAGGCCGCACGCATGGTTCCTGGGGGCAAAGGGACAAGGAAAAGAGAAGGTAGGGTGGCTCTTTGCCGAGTCAGCACCCCAGATAAGGCTTGTCCCTTTGGAACCTGTTTATGCTGTGGAGTGGCTCTTACCTCCAGTGGCCAGGAGATCATCTACAACGACCACTTTCTGCCCAGGTTCTAAGGCGTCTTTCTGGATTTCCAGTTCAGCCTGCAGACAGGAAGCGTTAAGTCTAGGAGCTAACAAGTGACCACCACCCCTAGCCTTTCCATGTTTCCTGGTGGTATAAACCTGGCCCGATGTCTCAACCTCTGAGCTCCCAGCTGCTCCTAGACAGCCACCCACTGCCCGGTTACCTTGCCATACTCCAGAGCATAGGAGACTGACACTGTGGGGCCCGGCAGCTTTCCACGCTTCCGGATGAGCACACAGCCCAGGCCCAGCTCCTGCGCTAGGGAGGGCCCAAACAGGAAGCCCCTGGAGTCTAAGCCTGTTAGGGAGAGAGAACAGCATTGGCGGGGAATACTAGACCTTACTAGCTACAGCTAGAAAGCTGATGGCTATTGGGCAGCTTCTTAGCATTGGGGGTGTTACTTGCTTTCTGTACAGCTCAGGGTCACTTAGGGTGGCTTTTGCCACCTCTCAAAAACATCTGCCCAGGAGCACTCTACAGTACGGGGGTACATGACCCGGGTCACCTCTGAGGAGGCCTGAGCTGTAGCAGGGAGGAAGCATTCCCTAATTCCTGGAGCATGGTCAGGGGGTGCCAATAGGAAGTGACATGGGCATCAGTACTGTGGCTCCTGAGCACTTGCCTGGGCTACCCTGTTCTCTGGGGTTCTCACCCTCTGGGACATGTCCAACTTCCCTGGTGGACATTCAGCTACTCTAGGGTGTTTCTGAAGTCCAAGCATGGAGCTTGGTATACAGCAGGTGTTAAGCACAAGATTGTGTAGGGGAAGGAGAGAGACTCTGGCATAGCCCTGAAAGAAACAGCCCCTGAGGCTACCAGGCTCCAGGCTGCCCAGGCACGCCCCCGTCTGTCCCAAGGCTACCGCATTTTTTAGCATCTAGCTCATCCTAGAAGCTGCCCCTAGCAAGGAAGCCCATTTGGAGGTTCCAGGGCCTTCCTCAAAGTTCTCCTGAAACACACAATGCTCCTTACGGTCCTGCAGCCAGATTCATTCCCTAAGGGAGGAAAGGCTGGCCCTGAACAAGGACAGAGTCGAGTTCATCTCTAAGTAGGAACAGGCACTGAGGGCGGAAGTCAGGACCTAGCAGGGGTAGAGACGTAGTAGTCATCTAGGGTCAATAAGGGACGACACAGGGAGGAACAGGGTGCTAAAGGAGGGTCAGGGTGGGTGTGGGGTAGGCTGTGGGTGACAGACGGGGGAAAGGGAGGGCCTGGGTAGTGGGGGACCAGCACGGCCTAGCGTGGCCACTCGCCTGCGATGTAGTCGATCTTGCCGCCATGCGTGGACTTAAGGTGATTGGCCAGGAGGCGGATGGAAGCTCGGAAGGAGTCGGGGTCCTTCAGGAGGGGCGAGATATCCCTGGGAACAAGGACAGGCTGGTGACCGGGGAAGGCTGGGAGGAGGCCCGGCAAGATCCCCGAGACTGCCCAGGCGCCTGCGCCAAGAGCCGAGCGCTGGGCGCCAACGCCTCGCGGGCTCGTGACCGCACCTGAACAGCACGCCGGGGATGGGGAAGTCCGGGAAACTGCGGATGCGCTGCGCCACCAGCTGCAACTCAGGCTCCGCCATATCCGCGTGCACTCGAGAGGAAGGGCGGAGGGGTGTCAGCAGGCTAGGGTTAAACTAGTCCCGGGAACAAGGGCGGGGCATCCTTGGTGGGCGGGAATTCTAGGGCGGGGCGTCCTTAGGGAGAGGTCCAGCATGAGGGGCGGGAGGGGCGGGACCAGGAGGGGGCGGGCCTCTGGGGGAGTTGGTTGCGGGGCTGGTGGCCTCTGGCAGGAAGTAGCACATTTGCTCCAACCCCAGGTGACTTCAAACTGGAAATATAGGGTTATTTCTGGGTGGGAAAAGAATACGCGCCTTGGTACCCTTTTTGGCTTCTGGGTCCTGCACTCTTTCAGACCCGCTTCTCCCAGGGCCAGCCTTCTGGACCTGGAGGGGCCGGTGCGCATGTTACCACAGTCCCTTTGCTCTGGCACGCAGTGCAAGGGGACTGAAATTCAGCCCCTGCTTTCCGGGAATTAGCTAGGAAGGGAGCTGGAGGGCAGTTTCAAGTACAGAGGTGCAAGTGCATTGTGTATGGCCTGGAGTGGAGAGGAAAAGCAGGACAGCACGTCGGGGTGCTTACCTTGAGGCCACAGACCCTCCTGGGCATCTGTACCCTCTTCGTTTGGGGGAGAGGACCCGAAGATCTGGACAGCCAAGGACAGAATGGGATCTACCTGCCCAGACACAAGACTGTCCTCCAAGTATAATGCCCATTATCATCTTCGGTGTGGTATAGTGAATAAATATCCCCCAATAAAACTTATCTGAGGATCAGAGGACAGAGCCAGCCACTAGAGTACACAGAGAGGCCAGACAGTGGTTGCACACACCCCTAATCCTAGCATTCAGGAGGCAGAGATCTGTTTGGATCTCTGTGAGTTCAAGGCCACACTGGGAACTGAGCCAGGCAGTGGTGGCACACACCTTTAATCCCAGCACTTGAGATCTCATGCCTTTGCTTGGGAAGCACATATGCCTTTAATTCCAGAAAGTAATATGGCAGGACCGGGAAAGGTATATAAGGCGTGAGGAAACAGGAACTTGCTCTCTTTCGGTGGAGGATTTTGTAGGGGTAAGAACTAGTGGCTTGCTCTCTGCTTCTCTGATCTTTCAGCGTTCACCCCAATATCTGGCTCTGGGTTTTTTATTAATAAGACCTTTTAAGATTCGTGTTACAGTGCAGTTGTAATTACTCAAAAGAAATCCTCCAGATTGGACCTATGTTCTGTCAATGGAGAGGGTGTGAGAAAGGTCTAATAGATTCCAACCATCCCTTTCCTCACCCCCCCCCCTGCCTGCTGTAGTTCTTCCATTTGTGGCAGTCTCTGGAGATGCTAGAGTATATTTTATATATACAGGGTGGAAGGTTAACTGAAGGGAGGCTCCACTATGCATTTTTAGGGAAGTTGTCATCCATGCTGGGTTGAGACTTTTCAGTTAGGATGATGGAGCTGCTTTGGGGTCATCCATGCTCCTGTAAGCAGTGAACTCATTAGATGCAATTGTTACTTTGGTCTGTCATTGGTATTCTATCTGAGACATATAGATGATTATGTCTCTCCAGGGGAAGTTCATGCAACAGGTACATGGGACATCTAACATACAATGTCTCCCATCATCTCTATTTTAAAAACCAGGATAGGTGGGCATGGTGGCACATGCTTTTAATCTCAGCACTCAGGAGGCAGAGGCAAGCAGATTTCTGAGTTCAAGGCCAGCCTGGTCTACAGAGCCAGTTCCAGGACAAAGCTACACCACAAAGAAACCCTTGTCTCAAAAAACCAACACACCTCCTGTTCCTTTATTCTTGGTCTCTCAATCTCTCTTTGTTATCATTTTCCAACCTTTACAGTTCAGCTTTGGCACTACAATCGTTGCAGAGATGTGAAAACTTGTTCATGATGGACAGACAGCTCCCACGAGCCTTCTGGGAAGGGGTTTTGGAGATTATATCTTGTAGCCTGCACATGACCGATGGCAGGTACAGCAGAAGTGGACCCATAGTGTGCTGAGCCAGAGCCAGAAACTTAGGCTGTCACCTTCCTGTCTCCATGGGGCAGTAACAGATCTCACCTTGGGCTTGGACGATGTGATATTTTTGTCTCTTGTTTGTAGCCAGTGGGAAAAGAGGGAGGGTAACCCGAGGGAGTTGTCATGGGGGTGAGGACTGATGGCCAGGCAGATGGTGGCTCCATGGCATAGCAGTGAAATCTTCACCTCTGTCTAAAGCACCAACGTTGAAATATATGCAGAAATAGTGAGAAGGCAAAGTGACAGCCCTTCAGACCCTGGGCTGGAGCACTGGGTCATGGTCAAGAGCAGCAGGGCAGTAAGAACTGCTTCTTTTTCAATAGGCAGCTGGGAAGATGGGCTGCAGTACCAGAGTGGACTCCAGGGTCAGGTCTCCAGTATACAGTCTTGGAACCTTGCTACTGGTTGCAGAGGCCGTCCAACCAGTGGTGGGTGAGCAGAGGGCAGCTGGTCTCTTTCGTCCATCAGTCCCAAGGCCAAAGCCTTCCTTCCGGACACTTGCAGGGCTGACTGGAGATTCTGGTCTTGGCTAATGGGGCCAGGAGCACTTCTCAGGGACAGACTCAGGAGGTGTCAGACACTTCCCTAGCTTTTCACAGCCTGGAGGTGCCCAATTCTAGAAAATGACATTTAAGGAAATAAACTGCGGTTATTCAGACTTGTCTGGGCACAATCAGCAATAATAATAAAAAAAAAGACATGAGCTTTGTAGACTTCTGTCCCCCACCAGCAGGCGTCCCACTTAGGGACTGGCTCAACCAGTTCAAGGCCTGCTCATGACAGGCCACACACGGGTTCTGGGCCTATCACACACCCTAGTTTTCTTCAAACTGACCAACCCTAAATTAGGGGAGGAAAACCTTGCAGAGACTTTAAAGCCCCAGCCCTCGGGAAGAGACTGGAGTTTTGCTTCACAGAGGGTTTGTTGTTCTCTGTGTCTGCTACATGTGTGTGTGTCCTCCTTCCTTCACCTGCTGATCCTGTGTGCTGCTTGGTCTTCCTCCGCTGCTGCCTGCTGATTTTTCCTGACTTTTAATTACTTGATTGGCAGAGAAAATGAACTTGATCAGAACCCCTAGACTGTGTCACAGCAGCTTGTTAGGAAAAGACCCATATTCTCCCCTGAGGCCACTCACTGGACTCAGCCTGTGCTACAGAGCAGCTGCAGACAGGATGGGGACAGCAATGCCCCACCGTGAGGACACTCAAGCTCTTGGGGCCCCAGAAACCTGGTAGTCCTGAGAAACTCCTGAACTACCACTATCATTTAGAGGTCAGACCACTAGTATGGTAGGGACTGTCTCCTGAGCCAAACTGGTGCCATCTTCAGGACGTTAGCTGGGCTTGCTTACAAAAATATCATGACAGCTTGGTTTGTTAACTATTGATTTAAGGACCACCAGGAGAATCATGGGACTCTCACCTGAGTATCCAGCCACTCCTAGTCAGTTACATGCAATTCTGCCCTAAGTGCAAGCAGCCTTAGGGGCTTGGGAAGGGACTAGAGTATACAGGGGAACTCTATCTACACAGCATGGGGAGCCATCTTTGCTGGGTATAGACCTTCCAGTATGGCTGCTTTAAGCGACCCCCTCCCTCTTATGTTCCTGCCATACCCAGCCCTGTCCTGAACAAGGCTACTCACCCTCCGATAATCCTAGTAGTGGGATGTTGTGCATTTCCCTCCCATACTGTCCAGAACAATGATTTCCACTTTGGTGCCTGAGTACACCTTACCAGGCTGAGCTGCATGTGTACAGGGAGCCAAGATGTCTTCAAAATTGGATGAGACCAGTGTCTGGCATGGGTAGCAGTAGCCAAGCACAGGCAAGCCCCAACATGCACACATAGACCACTCACCATGACAGCCTGGCTACACACATTGAGCTGGGGCTGTCCAGGGACCAAGGACTTCTGGTGCCGCTGGACAACCTGGGTCATCCTGCTGAGGACATCCTGGTATTCATCACTGGCAAAGCTGGAGAGAAGAAGGCTCTGGTTACAATGCTCTTGTGTCCAAGGCCAATCATCTCCTGGCAGGCAGCTTAGGAGGTTCATAGACATTCTAGGACATGAAGTGGTCTAGCGTGGAAAGCCTGAGACCTTGAGTTGTCTCTAGAGGTGGGAAGAGCAAGGGTGGCAGTCTGAAGTCAGAGTGGGCTGTGGGCTCCCACATGGTGACCCTTGAACCTCCCTGGACAGCTGTCTGTACTGTGAGCTGCTCTCCTGTGGTCAGACTCTGCCAGGGGAAGGAAATGAGGGCCTAGGAAGCTGAGCTATGGCAGGGAGCCCTCCTCTGTCACTGCCAACACGACCTGTGTGTGGGTTGGAGACTGGGCCCTGCAGACTGGGGCCTCTCCACGGGAACCACCACAGCAGTTGGCACTGTTCTGAAACACGTACACATACGACACGTGCTGTTTCCTTAGAAAGTCCTGTCTTATGCTGAGAAGGGGTCAGGTGCAGATGGAAGGAAAACAGCACACACAGCCCTGAAGTTCCAGCATAGGCACCTTCAGAATTTGATTCATTTTTCACTAAGAAGACAAGTTAATGGATGCACCATGCAGATGGCACATAACCAACCTCTGGACTGTCACCAACTGTGGTACTAAAATGAAGCTGCAAGGATGTCAATGGGGACCAAGTCTTTTTGTCATTTTACATCATGTTTACTGTTGCCCACACAATGTGTCCTTAGGGAACTATAAATGAAAACCCATGGAACAAGTCTGTCCCTGGGCAGCATGGGGAGGCCATGAGGAACCAAGGCCTCAGCCCTGGGACATGACTGGTGGTTCCTTAAAGGTTAATGCTAAGGGGAGCATGGTGGCGCACACCTTTAAAGCCAACACTCAGGAGGCAGAGGCAGGCTGATCTCTGTGAGTTTGAGGCCAGCCTTGTATAGTGAATTCCAGGCCAGGGCTACATAGTAAGACCCTGTCTCAAATAAATAAAAATTTAATGCTGAATTTCCCTCCCAGACAAGACCAATGAAATATATTTTTCTTTTCTGGAGGTGCTAGGGATGGAGCACTAGGCAAGCACTCTCCACTGAGCTATCTAGCCATCTGTGTCCTCTCCTGCCCCATTCTGTACAACCCCCCTTCACCTGACCATTCCAACAAGGTCCATCCATCCCCCTGTACCATAGCATCTGCTGGACTGTCAGGGAGCCTTTAGCTGAGTGTGAAGCAAACCACAGCACACTCACTGTGTGGTGCATGGCTCAGCACAACACATACCGCTGATATGCCCACAATGAGCAGAGCCTGGGGCTGGGTACATGCAGGGTGCCAAGCTCAGGCTGCAGACGAATCTCAGTTATCTGCAACTCAGGATCTAACAAGACATGGGCAGAGAAAATTCTGCATGTGAACTAAGTCCTCAGATTTCCTCATGTCTCAGGATGACTGGTAAGAAGATGACCCCCTGGTCCCTACCCTGCAAGTACCCCAACCACCACTGTGATCCCAAGGGAACTGAAGGCCTTCAGAGACTTAGGCTGTACTCTACCTAACCTTGCGCTAGGTTTGGCTGCTCCCTTGATGACAGTAGGGCCACTCCCAGCACAGCAGCCTTCTAGGAAGAGGACTAGTCAGTGCGGACAGATGTATCCTAAGCCTGGATCCCTCACTCGTGCCCTTGGCCATCCCTGAAGGTAGCTCAGAGAATAGGACCCATTGCTGGGGGGTGTAAGTGGACAGAACCTAGAAGGGGCAGAGATGAGAAGCAACCAGGAAAGGAATACAAGAAGAGGGCTCCCAGAGAGCAAGGCAGCCACGATCCAAAGTGGAGATGTAGGTTTCTGGGAATTGATAGGTTCAACATCGGCCCTAGATGAGTGCTGTGGGTTCTGGTTCCAGCCCTCTGTGTGGTTCACACCCTCACAAAGGCATACATTCCTTCTGAGACCAGAGGAGTAACTCCATGGAAGACAGAACACCCAGACGTGGTTCTCACCTTTGGCCTGTCTGGCCAATGTCTCCTCTGGAGCATGGAGACCCTGCCCCTGCCTCACCTGAGTGGGAATCTCTCCCCTGGGTCACGTCCCAGGTGGAAGATCAGGGGTAGCTCCGTGTGTTCTTCCTGGGTATGGGTTGTGACTCCTGAGACATTCTGACCGGGACAGAAGTCAATGCCCTGCAACGAGAGGCATAGAGCCTAACTGAATACCCCAGGGCCAGAGCCCATGTCAAAAGAGGTGCCCTACTGTCCTGTTCCTCACATCCACCATACCCCTGTACCTTCTAGCACCAGAGCTTTCTGCCTACACAGATGGAGTGCTGCAGTGTTCACTGATGAACAAACATGAATCAGGTAGAATATGGCCATCTGGCTGAAGGGAAAAGCTTCAGGAGGTAGAAGTAGGAATATCGTGAGTTTGAAGTCATCCTGGGCTACATGAAACCCTGCCTCAAAACAAAATGAAACAGTGTAGGCAGTCCACATCTCTCTCTCTTTTTTTTTTTTTTTGGTTTTTCGAGACAGGGTTTCTCTGTGTAGCTTTGCGCCTTTTTCCTGGAACTCACTTGGTAGCCCAGGCTGGCCTCAAACTCACAGAGATTCGCCGGGCTCTGCCTCCCGAGTGCTGGGATTAAAGGCGTGCGCCACCACCGCCCGGCCTGCAGTCCCACATCTTGACTTTGACCAGTGGCTCAGAGGAGAGCCCCTGAGCTCCATAAAGCCCTCTCAGTGTGTGGCCAGGGAAAACAGTGGACTTCTTAGAAGGGGATGGATGAGTCACTAGACCAGGCAAAAAGAAGGGCCTTTTGCTTAAAAGCCTAGAGAACATGTAGATAGACCCAGAGCTGAACGTGGAAGGTGAAGGTAAGGGACAAAACAGTCATGACCAACAGACTCAAGAGAAGGGCACACACTATAAATAACCACCACTTCTGCATTCAGAAGCAGAGGGGAGGCTGACTATGTACTCTGGTAGCATGGAGCCAACCCCTGCAGCTTCTTCTCAGGTAGCTTGGCTGCTGAGGCTCGCTTTCCTAGGTACAGCCTGATTCCACTACAAAGGTTCATGTGTGCAAGCTCGTCCTTTGCCCTCCCAGATCTCTCTGGTTACTACTCAGGTGCACTGATGGGGAATGTCCCCATCAAGTCTCCAACAGTCCCAGACAGAACTGTGAGGCAGGAGCTCACACTAAGTACCAGGATTCAGGTGCCCTTGTGTCAGCCATGCTGCCAGTGGGAAACAACATTGTAGGGTTTGCTTACATTTGAAATGGTGGCTGGGCTGGAAAGTGCAGTGCAGTGCAGTTCACTAACAAACGTCTCTAACACCAGTAAAAAACCCTGTGATGGTGGCAGTTTAGCTTTTAAAGCAGGGAGGGCGCAGACTATGAAGTTCCATTTGCACCGAGCTGCAGAGACAAACGGGGGCTGGAAGGACAGGCTACCTTCCCGTCACCGTGGGCTCCAGAATCTGGACCTCCGGGAGCGCCCTGCCAGGGAACAAACAAACAGTGCACGGCAGGGAACCACCACAGTTAGCAGGAAAATGTTAAGCAGTGGAGAAGTACCCAGGTCTAGATGGAACACATAAATTATAATTTGGATGCAAATCAAATAAGCTATTTAATTAAGATCCTGCTAATTGGTCTAGGATTTCTCTTACAGCTGGGGTTGTCTGAGCACCTCACCCTCAGGGCACTGGCAGGGAAGCCAGCCTGCTGTACATTATGCTTTATCTTCCCCACAGAGCTGGACTCTGGCCTGGCTCTGGATGCACAGGGGACAGGCAGGCTGCTAGAAATCAAACACTGATTTTGGAGAGATGGTGAGGGACACGAACCCTCTGGTTGACCCACTCTCCTGGGACGGTGAAAGTTCAGGTGTTGTAGCAGCTGAGGACTCCATTTTAGGTCTGAAGCTAGTCCAGTGAGCAACCTGAGGCCGTTAAGACACTGCCAGGAATTCCAGGAACAACAGACCTGGGATGTTCTCACACCTGCAGCTCACATCAGCAGGGACAGATGGTGGCCTTTTGCCTTTAAAAATACCCCTCCCCTTTTAGCTAGGCTTCAGTTCTAAATCAGACCATGGGAACTCAGGACAGCTGCAGTTTAATTAAGTAAAAAAAGTCAACTGATTAAAAAAAAAAAAAAGTCTGGGTGGTGGTAGCACACGCCTTTAATCCTAGCCCTTGGGAGGGAAGCAGAGGCAGGCAGATCTCTGAGTTTGAGGTCACTGTGGTCACAGAGTGAGTTCCAGGACTGCTAGGGCTACTCAGAGAAACCCTGTCTCAGAAAAACAACAACAACAAAAATCCCTGCTCCTAATGAGTCTGGCACCCTTGTCCATCTCTGTATTTTCTCCTCACCTCCCACCAGGCCTGGCTGGTTTCTAGCACTGGGTTTCGAGGAAGGGATGTTAAAGCCTCCACCAAAGGGTGGGGCCTACTTGGTAGTGCACTGAGGACCTGCCTATCAGTCTGTATGGAATAGTCACACTAAGGAATCCTGGGTTCCACTGGTCCTAGGCCCAAGTAGGGAGTGGAACAGGCTAGCCTCTCAAGTGACCTGGAGTAGAGTATGCAGGCTATAATACCCTCAGACCTGGCCTTTAGAGTAAATGTGTTCAAGTCAGGACCAACTCATACCCACCATGCCATGTAGATATGACTTCTGCCTGGAGAATCTTCCAGACATTCAAAGGTGCTGACAGGATTTGATGTATGCCTTCTTGGGTGGGGCCTAGTCTGGTAGAAGCAAAGATGGGTTTCTCTGGACCCTGCCTTAAGGAGCCCAAAGTGGCAGAGTAGCCACCTTATCCCCATGTGGCCCTGCAGGGATCCAGAGAGAGATCCACCCAGGCATGAGAGGGGATTTCTTCCTTCTGACTTTTAAACTACCCAGACTCTCAAGGAGCCAACAATAGGTATCCCAGGAAAAAACCCTGAGGAGTGTACAAGGGCATGTGTGGCAACCCTAACGCTCTATTCCCTGTAGCCTCAGATCCCTTGAGGGAATTCCAGAGGCACTCCGGGGTTACAGGGACCAGGGGTGTCCACGAGCACCCGGGAAACAGGTCTCTAGGACACTGGCTGCTTGCGCCGGACAGTTTTGTCAGCTTGTTGACACAAGCTAGTCACCTGAGAGGAGGGACTCTCAACTGAGAAAATGCTTCCGGAAGATGTGATTAACGGAGGAGGGCTCAGACCACTGTGGGCGGTGCCATCCCTGGGCTGGTGGTCCTGGGTTCTATAAGAAAATAGACTGAACAAGCCATGGGGAGCAAGCCAGTAAGCGGCTCCCCTCCATGGCCTGTGCATCGTCTCCTGCCTCCAGGTTCCTGCCCTGACTTCCTTCAGTAATGGACTACAGTGAGGAAGTGTGAGCCAAACCTACCTTTTCCTCCCCAACTTGCTTCACAGCAATAGAAACCCTAACTAGAATAGTCTTTGATGGCATGGCAGGCCAATGGTTAGGATGGCCCTCAGGCAGTGTGGGTCAGAAAGGGGATGGGCGAAACATGGGTTTTGGACACTGTCCTAGGCTGTACCAAACTTCTAAACAAGGCACCGGGGATTGTGCCTTTGAGTTATGGCCACATGTCCACCTGGGTATATGCTGTTCACCTGCCCACACATACCCAGCCCAGCCTGGCATACTGCCCAGCCCAAAGCCTTGCTTAGCTGGAGCCTCCTGAGCAGAGACATTTATAGTTTGCTTCCTTGTTGGTTCAGAATGTTCTAGTATTTGGGTTTTTCATTAAGTAATTTTCTTCCCTATTAAGGCACATTAGTAGGTTTTCATGTGTTTAAGAACCCTGCAGAGCCTGAGGGGATGGAGGAGGTAGGACCAGTACCTTGCAGGACACAGGAACCATGGCAGCCCCACATGGGTTATATGTGGTGTGGCACTTTACCTTCAGACCTTGAGCAGGCACCAGGATGTAGATACTGATGCCTCCATTTGTGGGCATTAGCATCTGGACCTGGTCAGGCCACCACTGATGCTGCCTGCTTTGGAAGGAGCAAGAGAGGGGTGCTAAGGAGAAACTTAGTTAGGGGCATGGTAGATAGTGAGGCCCTCTGCCTGAACCTGGACCTCGTGCTCTCTGAAGACCTCCTGTGCAGGCAGGACATGCCAGGAGAGAGTATTTGTCTGTCCCCTACCTTCTTTCTCCGTTGGACACCACTCATGTCCCTAGCGTGTCCCAGGGAGCCCATATCACACAGGGGAGAAGGAAGTGTGCCCAGCCTTTACCTCTGGCCATCTGTACATGCAAACTGAGAATGGGCAGGGCCCACAGGGCCACATGAGGGAGGGAGGGAGGCTGCAGGGCCACGGTACCTCCCCTGATGGTAGCTTAGAAGTGGACAGATCAGTTCTCCAGGGATCTTCCAGTGGTGCCCCTCCCAGGGCTTGTACTCAGGGGCCTGTACCTGTCTGAACTCCTCCCAGGAGTTGGTCCAAGTCCAGAAGTGGGCCTTGTACTGGCCAAGAGTGACTGCCATCAGTGTGTTGCCACGGTAATAAAATATGGGCCTGTTGTGTTGAGGAGAGAAGGAATCATGATCAAGTCCTTGTATTCACGTGTGGGGCTTCTGGAGTGGTGAGCTGCCCATGCCTCCAGGCAGGTGCTGACTAACACTTTAAAGAGGTACTAAGGCCACATAGTATAAAAAGCAGGAGGGGACAGGGGTGTGTGGCTCAGCAAAATGCTCTCCTAGCATTCATGAGGTCCTGGGGTCTCACTTGGCCCTGTGTGTATGGTAGTCAACAAGGCTATAGGGATTGGCCCGAGTCATCCCCTGCTTGTCCCTGGCCTTTGATGAGGCAAAGCCAGGCCCTAGGAGGTTGGGATGGCAAAGGAGTTGAGCTGGTGATAATGAGATCCCTCTTCTTGGAAATCAGATGGGTCTGGGCCTGGGAGAAGCCTACATACATGCTAGGACACCCCTTACCTCTAAAGCCTTAAGATGTTTTCCTAAGAGTCAGGGCTTCTCAGTGCCCCAATGGGCCCAGGCTGGTCTCCTTCCCAGGTACACACTCCATAGCTACAAGGTTCCCCATACCATCTTGTCTCCCTCTGTTCCCGCATCTATACTCCTGCTTCCTTCCATGTGGGTCAATAGCTAGCCAATGAGGAAGTTACAGCCTGTGAGCAGCGCTGGGCCCCACCATGAGGAGCAGGGCAAGGGAGGGAGGACTAGAACTGAAACAGATGTTGTCCAGCACCAACCTGTCCATGGTGTGGCCCTGAAGCATGTTGGGGAGTAGGTCAAGTCCGTCGATTACCCTGTCACTGGGTGGCTTCAGGCCTGCAAGGGACAGGCTGGTGGTAAAGAGGTCCATGATGCTTCCCAGCTGGTGGCTGACCTGAAACGGATGTAGTACTCCTTGAGACATCCTGAGCTGATGGTGTTTGGGGGCTGGAGCCTGGGGTGATGAGCACCCGATTCTCCTCTGGGTCTGCAGATGTGCACACATGCTCCAACTTGTACATATTTGCCACATGCCATGGGGAGGGGGGTCACAGCCAGGGTTGAGTGGAGTCACAGGGATGGTCGGTGGTAGATGGGACTTAGACTGCATATCTGACCCCAGAGTCAGGCCACATTCATGCCCCACTTCTGCTACCCATGGAGCAGCTGTCATAGTTAGACCCAGAATGCTAGCATCTCTTCCTGGCTCTTTACAGAGAAACACAGGGGTCCCTCCTTTCAAGGCTCAGCTGTTCCGAGAGAGTAGGCAACGCTCATTTTAACACTTGACACCTGAAAGCTACTATGAGCTTTGTACACGGAAAGAGAAAAGGTCAGGAGTGTCCCAGAAGTAGCAAGGAAGCCAACCCAAATGGTGCTGCTCCTGTCCCACCCAGTGAGACGTTCCAAGAGAGGCAGGGGCACTTGCTGGGTCCACTACTGTTTATCTGTGGATGTATTAGCCCTGTGGGAAGCGTGCGTGACTGTTTTCTGCTCATGTTCAAGGGCAGCCCCAGTCAGTAAGTGGCTGGGGGTCTTCTGTGGCTCTGCCTCTTCGGTAACACTGATCTCCTTCACGGGCTCACCCACCCCCAATACCCTCTAAGTGCTGCTGTGCTGGAGAGAGGCAGTGTGCATGTCTTTTTCTTGACCTCTGTGGCTTGGGAAGGCCGGCGTACGATGAGCACAGTCTCTGGAAGAGGGCGTCTGTGGTCCTCTAGGAAGACATGACTCCATAGCAGCCAGTCCGGACCTCAGCCCGAGTTCAGTTTAGACGGCACTGGCCTTATCACTCCTTGCTTGGCCCTCATTCAGTCGTGCCAGCTGGAGACACTGAATAAACCTCCAACAAACTCAGCCGGCCCCTGACCACGGGACCTCCTGTCCCCTAAGGCTTGCTGAAATCCTCTACCTCTATGTCGAAACTCCCGTCCTTCCTGCCTTGCCTGGCTCAGTCACGTATCACCCACATCCTGATAGCTCGGGGGTGGGGGCGGCTTCTAAAGACAAAATGGCCTTGTCTGGACAAACAATGCGGGAGAGAGCCTTGCAATCTGCGTGTTCTCTCTGCTGGAGTACCTAGTTCCTCATTCCCAAACCCCACAACCCGTGCCCCCGCCCCACGCAGACCCCTCCTTCCCCACAGGAACACGGCTGTCCTTCACCGCTTGAAATAAAAGTCCCATCTGTTGAGGTCGCTCAGACTCTCGTCTCTTTCCGAAATCTGACAGACACGACTGTTACCATGCAACAAGGTCCCTGTCTGACATGGACGCGCTTCTGTAGAGCCTCCTTGGGAACGTTCTTACAGGTGCCAGGGTCTCCCTACCTATGGCAGCAAGGGAACAACCAAGGCCTTCTGAAGCCTTTGCAGGGAACGGAGCCTTCTGAGTGGTTCATGGTCCCTGCTACGCATTTCCCTCCAAAAAAGAGGGAAGCGGGGGGGGGGGTGGGGTGGGTGGTGGTGGTGGAATCCAGAAACTTTCATCATTAGGGAAAAAATAAGGGAAGGGAGCATGTCCCATGGCTGAGGTGACTGAAAGGAGGGGACCTGACAGCTCCGCCGGTGCCTGCAGCTGAGCACACGCGGGCTGTTTGGGATACTGTACTGAACAGCAGGAGGGTGCCGTCAGCCTCTTCGCCATGAAATGGGATCGAAGGCTGCAATTATACCACCACTGCCAGGTGCGGCAACAGGAAGGCTGTGTCTGCTGCAGGGGAGATGAATGTTGGGGTGTTTAAAGTTATTACAGAGCACAGCCCAAATCCCACGTGATTCCATTCCAGTTTGCTGTCTTGTGGGAAGCACGGTGAAAGAAAGCCGCCGCTCTGGAGCTCTGGAGCTCTGTCTCTCCTCAGAGGGCAAGGCTGTGTGTCTTTGACCCCAGTGTCGAGCCTCCGGAGGGCATCTGTCAGGAACAGCTGTGGAAGCAGATGCTCCGACCCAGTGGCCACACGCACAGAGGTTAGGCGCCCCGGGCCACAGGCAGCTCCAGTGTTCTCTTTCCTGTCCCTCTGAGCTGTGCCCGTGCCAGGTGGGGGCGGGGTCCAACCTAGGATTGGAAATGGCTCCTCATGGGGGAACCAAGGCCATGCCAAGTGTCCCTTCCCAGGAAAACCTCATGTGTCTCCCATTCCCCGCCCGATGACAATGACGACATGAGAGCTGGGAGTGACCGCTGAGGAAAGGAAGGGTTGGTGCGGCTGTGGGCTAGGTCCCTCTCCTGAGGGTCAGAGGGTCACGGCCAGTCTGAGCGGCCATTAGTATCCCAGTAACCATGTGTCTTCTACATATGATGTGTTTACTGCCATGGGCACTCTGTTCTACAGAGGGAGCTGGCCAGATGACAGGCAGGCCTGTCCAACAAACCCTGAGATCCACCACCCGGTGAGGCTCTGGGATTAGTGTGACCTGGAAGTCTCATGTCAAGAGGCCCCAGGCAGAGGGCAGTGAGGGGCAGAGGCTCAAGCAGGTCTAGGTTTAGAAGCTAGATACTGAGGGTAAGTCTCATGGCTGGACACCTGGGGGTTGTCACCAGGTCTGCCGTAGGAGCTGGCAGACTGGACAGGTGACCTCTCTGGGCCTCACTTTCCTAACATGTGCAATAGAGGAAGCGTAAAGACCGTGTCTGGCAGGATGGTAGCCACGAGGGACATCTGTATCGCAATCCCTGAACTCTGTGCTACAGAATATCACACAGCAATAGGCAAATAAGACAGTGGGTGGGATTAAGGATGTGCATCGTCTGGTCTCTAGCAGGAGATTGGCCTGTACTCTCCATGCAAGCCAGTATTTGCTAAAATCAGCTATTCTGTCCACTCCTAAGAATATGGAGGCTCCCACTGCAGGGTGAATTGAGGAACCCAAAGGGAGGCACTGTCTCCAAGATCGCTGGAGGAAGAGGTCAGCTGAGGAACAGTGACATGAACGTTAATCTCAGCAGCAAGCACTTAGCGTGGTGACTACAAGGTCCGCAGTGGATTCTTAGACAAGGGGTGGCCTACCTGGGAACAGAGCTGGAGGTGAGGATGCTGCGTGACATGAAAGTGTCCAGACTGGGGCAAGATACACACTCACCCACTTGAGGCCCTACCTCTGGTCTTTGCCACAAAGGCATCAGGGTCCCATGGAGGGCTGCAGCTGTCCCTGGTGTAAGTCCACAGAACATGGGCAGTCGATTGACTACAGAAGACTCTTTATCATCTGGCACCAGTGCCCCCAGAGACCTTGCAGGAGATAAAGCTTCAGTGTGGAACGCTGACTCACCTGGCCTGCAGCAATGTGCCCTGGCCACCAAGCGATCGCAGGTTCCCTCATGCCACCTTCAAATGTAGTCTGCTTCCCACACAGGAAGGGACCATTGCTGCCACCTGGGGATGAGAGTCACCACCTATCAGCCTCAAGATCTCAGGGCTCAGATCCTCTGGGGAATGAGGGGCACACAGCACCCCTGCTGACAAGTGGCTTATCCTGACTTCTGAACTCCTGGTTAGGCACATTTGAGTCCTGAGGTCATCACAGGGACAAAAGACCAGGAGGAGGGGGTCAGGTTGCAGATACAAATCAGAAAACCTGGGTGGTTCTGACCCAGACAGCTAAGATGCTCTGGCTATAGCTTTCCAGAGAGAACAGAAAATTCTTGCCTCACTAGGAGCCACCAGCCTACTAGGAGTCACTGCTCAGGAATAGAAAGCAGTCATAGAAGCCCATTCCTATCACAGCCATAGACCCTGATGTTTCCAGTTAGTGTTATTAGATGCTAATATTCACAGGCATCATGTAATGGGTGGGTCCTATGTAAAATGCAGCCTCTCCCAGATCCCCTCTTGTCTTTACACCATCTGTAGGGGGGTAGGGCACACAGCTAGATTTTGAAGATATTAGCCCCTGAATAAGCCTGTGGGAAGCTGGTAGGGCAAAGACCTTTCACATCTTTATCCTAGACACAAGGATGAATTCCAAGGGTCTTAGAGCTGGGTGGGCCTGTTCCACAAGGACAGATGCCAGAGCATGAGCTGCTGAGATTCCACCTCAGGCCCCAAGACACAAAGGTAGGGAGAAACAAAGTGTTTTCCCAGTGAAAAGTCACACAAGACTCATCCATGGAAATGGCAGTCACTGTGCTCTGTAGCTCCCATGGAAACCTACTTCTTCTCCATATGCAGCAGACACAGCAGTGTGAACAGAACTCAAGCCAGAAGTCCCGGCAGCAGCTCTTTTCACCCCTCACCAGGTTAATGAGAAACAGGCACGGACACCGTTAAGAAGAGATGGTAGGAAGCAAGAAAGTTGTGTCTGGGGAGGATACCTGGGGCCTGAAGGTGACCATGTTCTACTTTTTTTTTTTTTTGGGGGGGGGGTTTCCAAGACAGAGTTTCTCTGTGTAGCCCTGGCTGTCCTGGAACTCACTCTGTAGACCAGGCTGGGCACCTGCCTCCGCCTCCTGAGTGCTGGGATTAAAGGTGTGTGCCACCACTGCCCAGATCTATTTCTACTTCTTAAACTAGGTATGGGAATGTGGGTTTTATTTTAAGGTTTTTTTTTTTTTTTTTTTTTTAATGTTTTAAAAACAAGCTCTGACGCCAGGCGGTGGTGGCGCACGCCTTTAATCCCAGCACTCGGGAGGCAGAGGCAGGTGGATCTCTGTGAGTTCGAGGCCAGCCTGGTCTACAGAGCTAGTCCAGGACAGGCTCCAAAGTTACAGAGAAACCCTGTCTCGAAAAATAAAAAAAAATAAATAAAAAGGGCTGGAGAGATGGCTCAGAGGTAAAGAGCACTGCTTGTTCTTCCAAAGGTCCTGAGTTCAATTCCCAGCAACCACATGGTGGCTCACAAACAACCATCTGTAATGAGATCTGGTGCCCTCTTCTGGCCTGCAGGGATATGTGCAGGCAGAACACTGTATACATAATAAATAAATAAATCTTTAAAAACAAACAAAACAAAACAAAAACAAACAAAAACAAAAACAAACAAGCTCTGACAAGTTTTATTCAAAAACAACTTTCCTGGTTCAGTTTTCATCAGTCTGCTCCAGAGTGACTCTAGGAATATTAGAATCACCGGGTCTGTGATAGCCAGCACGCATACTCTGTAGTATTTTCTGTATACTGTGTCCAATTCAATATTATTGCCACTATAGTGGTGGACACCAGTTTTGGCCAACAGTGCATAGTATTCTATTTCAGATTTCCTCAAAGCTAGCCAGTTGTTGGCGAGGATAACCAACTTCACTTTGCCTTGTCTGGTTATGTTCAGAGTCCACTTTCCCAGCATGTATTTTTCCACTTTCTATAACAAGTTGGAGCCTAGACTTGACAGACTCTGGGGACTTTCTTCACCTTCTTTATGGCTACCATCTGCTACCTTAGGTGCAAGAAGGTTCTTGCTCTCCAACCTTAAGCTGCCAAGATCTTAAGGTAATTGTTAGAAATGATACCATTTCCCTCTGCCTAGCACCTTCTATCCCTGAGAGTTGGCCAAATAGGTAGCAGCTGAGCTCTGGGTATCTGCTGGGAGGTGAGGGAGTCCTGCTCTTTTCTCTGAGATGTATGTGGAGAGCTTGTATGAGAACTAAGGTCATCATGGATCACAGTGCAGGGCATCAAGAGCCTCCAGGTCAACCTGGCTAGACTTGGTGGTCTTTTATATTGCCAAACCGGCTTTTCTTTGGTTTACGATGGTTGTACTGGGTTTCTTCACCTGAAACCAGGAAGCCCCCAGGACACTTGGTATAGGACTGCCTGAGCCACTGGAGGTATCAGAGCCCAGACTGCCTAGGGACAGTACAGGCTGAGGAGATTACTGGGCCCTCGGCCTTGACAGGTAGCCTCATATTAATAGTTGAGCCCCTGCAGCACCAAGGGTGACTGTCCCAGGCTCACTCACTGGACGGCTCCCAAGACTGAGGAGGTTTTCCTGCCATCTCTATAGCAGCCAAACAAGCTCTACCCCAGCACCACCAGGTATTCTGCCAAAGCCCTGGCTGCCAAAATCTCCTGGAGCCTGAGTCTGCTGGAAACTGGCTTCTTTCAGGTAAGGACTGTCTTGAGAGAGCGTCTCCTCCCCCTGACACTTGCCTGTTCCTCTCTCTCAGAGGATTCAAATTCATGTGAACCCAGGCCAGGCCTGAGTCAGCAGGGTCAAGACCTTGCTGCTAGGTTCTCTATTTTGGGAGGCTTCTGTCTGTAAGCCACCTTCTAGTCATGACCTGGGGCCAGGGGACAGGAAGCAGAACTTGCCTTGTTTGGGAGCAGAAACGAGGGCTGCCCCGTTATCAGATGTGAAGAAGACAAATGTGTTCTTACTGATGCCCAAGTTCTGCAGAAGGCTCAGGATTTTCCCAACACTGTCATCTATTTCCCGAACAGCATCACCATACCTGCAGGGGAAGATGACATTCTATCAGGCAGCCAAGGGCATTAGTGTGACCCAAATACTAATCTTATCACTTCAGAGATGACCAGTGGGGCAGCTGGCTGCTTCTCAAAGGGAAGTTCCAGCTCAGGTTCAAATGGTTCATTGCAAACAAAGCAGATATAATCAACACGACTTTCTTTTCATCACTGATCCTGGGCTGGAGGAGGATAAAGATGGATGTTTTGTATCTTTCTTTCTCTTATGGTGCTGGGGATTGAACCCCCTAGGGCTCAATGGCCTCATGTATGCTAAGCAATTTTCACCACTGAAAAACATCCCAGCTGCTTTGGACTTCCCATAATGGCTCAGAGCACCCACCCAATGACACTGAGCGTAACTGAAGGCCCCAGTGGAGCTTATGACTCACCGCCCTCGAAGGCTGGTACCCAAGAAAGGTCTTGAGGCATAAACTGGTGCATGAGTGGCGTCGATGGCCCAGTAGAGGAAGAAGGGGCTCTGCCTCGCATGCTGTGTCCTGATGAAGTCCAGAGCTTCCTGTGGGAAAGGCCTCCATTATCCTCTGCTTCAGGTCAATTCATCCCCCTGCCTCCCCAGCTTCCTCCTGCCTCCTTGCCTTGACCAGCCAGCCCACTCAGCCTTACCTGTAAGTAGAGCTGGGTGAGGTTAGCTTCCCCGGTCTTCAGGTTAATTGGGAATTCTTCATAAAATCTGGAAACAAAAAACAAAAATCCGAATTTAGTCAAGAAAGACCCTTCCTCAATTTCACTGCAAAGGCAGAAATGTTCTGAGGGAAGCTTGCTTAGATGAAGATCCTGTCTGAGGCAACAAGGCTCTGATGGCCCCAGAATGTAAGAGGAGTATAGAAAAGATGGGTGGGTGTGTGTTCTGTAGAGATCAGACAAGGCCCAAAGGTGTAGCTGAGGACACAGGCTTTAAAAATAAATGCATGTGTGTACAGGTACACACGTAAGTGCAGGTGTGCACACAGAGGGTGCACACATATGTAGAGGAGCGAGGACAATCTCCTTTGAGATGGCTCTCTCTCTCTCTCTCTCTCTCCCTCTCCCTCTCCCCCCCTCTCTCTCTGTGTCTTGTTGCTGATTTTTATTCTTTTGAGACAGGGTCTTACTGTGTAGCTCTGGCTAGGCTATGTAGACCAGGCCAGGCTGGCCTTAAACTCATAGAGATCTGCCTGCTTTTGTGTCCAAAGTGCTAAGATTAAAGGGGTGCACCACCATGCTGGGCCAGAGTCTCTTACTGGTTTGAACTCACCAATTAGACTGGCGGGCCAGTGAGTCCCAGGGAGCCCCCTTCCTCAGCCTCCCCAGCACTGGGATTACAAAGGATGCCATCCTGCCCAGCTTCCTACACTAGCATCAACAACTAGACTAAGGTTCCCACGTTTGTGAGACCAACACTCTATTGGCTCAGCCATCCTCCCAGCTCCCAGAGGCTTCTTTTAGAGAGGTGAAGATGTTCTATAGCCTGCTGCAGGGATGACTGTCTCTGAGTATACCAAGGGCCCTTGAACAGCCTACTGCAGATATAAAGCACTCATTTTTAAAAGGGCAATGTTTGGCTCAACCTTTAGGTTTGCTGATATAAGAACTTCCACCCAAGGAAAAAATGAGGAAGGAAAGAAAAATTAACCAATCAAAATTCAAGAAAGATGAGTCAGGTCCTTGACACCAGAGCTATAAGCTGAGGCATCCCTCCAAGGCCTGATCCAGGTGGTCTCTCCTCCAGAGCAGACCTCTTTCTGTGGTGACAATGGGCAGTCCCTGGAGTGACTCTCACATCAATTTAGCCCCACAGGCTCCTCTCTTGTGTGCAGCTAATAGGCCAACTAAGTGCCTGAGGATGACAGTTACCCCACTGGACGCCCCCTCCCAAATGTAAGCTATGAGCACTCCTTGGATGTAGGAGGATCTTTGAGTTACATGTCTGAAAGAAATCTATGACTCTGGAAAGGTTAGAGATGGCCTCAGGTGAGACTCATGAGATTCTGGGCAAAACTGCTTAAGAGGCAGAGTTCTCACTCTCAGCACCCAGGGTACCAGATGCCAGCTGGTAGTTCAAGAACATCAGCCCTGTTCCTGGGCACTAGAGACAAAGGGCAGGGGTGAAGGCAGGCCACAGGGATGGGGCAGGAGGAAAGGGAAGGGGCTCTGTTACCTGCCGACCATCTCCCAGTCCCTGTACACAGGGATGTTGGGCTTGACCTTGTTGTCGTAAGGTCCAAAGTGACAGTTGGGGGATCCAAACCACTCATCAAATCCATGTTTCAGGGGGTGGAACTGGGGTCTGTGACCTAGATGCCTAGGAACAGGAACCAAGACACTTCAGAGACCCCCTCACTGGGGACACTCCAATGTTTTGATCAACAACAATCCACCACCATCACGACTGCTAACCTGCCAGCATTCTAGCACCCCAGGGTCTAGAGACACCAACATACAGAAGGTCAAGACCTCACTTCAAGAGGGAGCACAGGAACCCATCTGTCCTCCCCAGAGCTCCAGGCATATCCAAGGGCATCCAAGCATAACTGAGGGCATTTCAGTGAGCAGAGAGTGTCCTGACAAAGCCAAGGGCTTCCAGGCACAGCCGAGGGTGTCCCAGCACAGCCAATGGCATCTGGGCACAACGAGACACAGAAGAGGGTTTAGGGGTCCCTCAGGATCTGGAAAGAAACCCTGAAGGATAGTGCCTGGAGAGAAATCTCCCAAATGCCTTGAAAGCAGCTGGATACAAATGCCCATTTCAACTACCTCTAGACTCAGCAGCTTCCTCCTGCCTTTCTTTACCCTCAGGGACACTCCAAGGACTGTCACTGCTCCATCTGTTAACACAAACGTCAGAGTATTATCCCAGCCAAGGAAAAACACCAGGAAGGTGGCTGGGTGGGAAGATGATTCAGTGCTTAGGACTGTCCCCTCATCCTCAGAGCCTGGGGCAGGACTGATATTGGAGTGAACAAAAAGAACATGGCAGGAGGCCTGCTCTGGTAATAGTGCAAGCTATGTGGAGACCTAGAGATGAGAGGGGTCCACAGAGGAAAGCTTCACACGGTGAGGGCCTTAGGCAAAGCTGCAGGATCCCTTTGTGATCCGCGCCCCTCAATGCCAGGTACCCCATGTTCTCCCATCTGGCCTCCTTTTCTTTCAGGGACACTTAATCACATTCCCTCCATCCACTAATAACCACAGGAAGGCTGCTGAGAGGTGCCACGATCCCAACTCCAACACCAAGCATCAGTGGGTCAGCAGTCCTGAAGTATCCTGGAAGCAGAGCCTGTCCTTCCTGGGGACTGCAGCTCCTACCTGCTCTTCAGAGCACATGTTAGACTACCACTAACTCCAAACTAAGCCATATGTGACATTGTCATCTAGCCTGGGACACAGACCTGTTTATCTGTGTTGTACACGCACACCTGCAGAAAGCCTTTTTCAGGTACAGCTTTAACACAGCGTCCGTGAGGTGGAGTGTCCTTCTCGCAGCTGTACTGGGGATAGGCTATCTTCAAGGAGGCTCCACCTTGACCTTTCATCCAGGTACAGAGTGTGCAGATCCAAGGTTACCACTCCATGTCAGGTAGGGTTAAAGGGCAGCAGAGAAGTCTTGGGGGATAACTGGCTGGTCAACAACTACTCTACCTGCTCTTCGGAGAAGAGCATCTATCTAGAACCAGTTTCCTCACTTGCAGGGGAGACTGGCACAGCATGGTTGGCTCTGCGGTGCTTGGTGTGCCTAATGGCTACACAGTGAACTTTTAGAGCTTTTAGAGCTACCCTCTGACCTTCACACTCTCAGTCTGTAATTACCCCTTTAGGGCCGAGTGCACCACTATGGTACAGTGACATCTCAGATCCTTAAGCCAGCCTGCACTGCATCTTCCATTTTGAACCTGCTCTCAGGCCCACTACAAGATACTGGTCCTTTCTGAATATTGCAGGGCAGATGGGAGGACCCTTGTGTCCATGTCCAGCATTTTATAGTCTCTTTGTAGGAGAAGCATGACCAGTGCCCTGCCTGAACACAGCTACAATTCTGTACACTTGGTCCTAACAGTGGTTGGTACCAACCAGCAGGTGAACAGGACTGGAGAGTGGGCGGCAGTCTCCTGAGATTTGTGTTCTAGCCTCATTCACCCACATTTGGCTGCTGGCAGATTATGCAGTCTACTTGCAGGAGTCTGGGCTCTGTCCATGTCTGACTTGGTCAGGGAGATGAAATCTAGACCCTCAGTGCTGAGGTCTGCATAAAGGACACAGGGCAGTACTGGCTGCAGCTCACAGCACCGGACTAAACCCTGCTCATAGAAGAGCAACCGAAGATCTGCCTCCAGCCTCTGAGAGCCTGGTCCCACCACGGTGCCTCTTTCAGAGTCTATCAGAGCTGTTCCTCTTGGTCACCTCTTTCCTATCAGAAGTCACACAGGAAGATCAGTGGCTCTGTGGAAACCTGATTCCTGTTCAGCTCTGGCCCCTTCAGTCCTGACAGCAGGAAGCTGTGGACCTGGCAGAACTGTCAGGCAAGACACAGGCATCTCTGGTTACTGTGGGGCCCCCGGCTCTTTCTCGCCTGCCTCTGCCAAAGTTCCCTGGACTCCTTGCCACCTGCTTGGGGACTGTGCAGGTGAGGAGGGACCCATGCTTGTCCCTTGGCTCTTCTCTGCCACCACCCCCTGGTTATGGCCAGGTTTCATTTTTTGCTTGCAAAGTGACAAGTGTTTCTTAGGCAGCTCTAGGTTGCCTAGATTTCCTAGTATCAGGTTTCCCACCCTGTGACCAGTAACAGACTCAGAGAAACCATCCCCAAGGGGAGCCATGTGCGGGGGCCATGAGCAGTGAGGATCACAGAGAACAGAAAACAGGGGAAGGCTTTCTGAGGGAAGGGACCTGCTGCTTGGCTTTAGGCTGGGGAGAGCTCCATCAGGGGATCATGGGATGCTGCAGGAGTAAACGAGATGGACGTCAGTGCTAGAGGCCAGCAGCAGCGAAGCGACAGAAGCAGCTATGGAGGTGATTGTCTGTCTCACACTCAGCCACCTGCGGCTGCCCTGCTCCTACCTAGCGCTTCTTTGTGACTTATGATAAAGTTTGTCACTAGACAGAAGCCCTCTGGTGACTAGCACACTGTCTCATCTGTATGCAAGAATGTGATTGGCTCACTTGGTGACATTTTACTGTGGCCACGGACATGGGTGGGTCAGAGAGGGCAGAAAGTATGGCGGGAAGGGGGGAGGATGGGGACGACTGAGTGCTTGCTCGGTGTCATGCTGCGACAGCTTTGCTGGACGCTGGTGTCTTGACCTCCTGCTGGACTTTAGATTTCGATTTTTTAATTTAATTTTATTTGAGATAGGGTCTCACTTTGACTATTCTGGAGCTTGCTCTGTAGACCAGTCTTATTGCGAACTTATTGCTTTAAACTGTAGCCTTTTAAGCCTGAAACAGCGCTGTGGCTGCTGGCTCCATCCACTTCAGCTTCCCAACATGGCAGTGGTACGTCTTCTGCCAGCTCTGGGAGCCATCAATTCTCAGAAATAGTGGGTCTATGCTTCTTATCAAAGCAGGGTGTAGCCCAGAAACCTCTCTCTCTCTCTCTCTCTCTTTTTTAAATACTAGTAAAGACTAAATCTACCACACAGCATAATGTGCCGCTGGCAGACGCCTCATTTCCGCCATATTGTTGGTCAAACACACACCAGGAACCCGCCAGTGTTCAAACCTGTGTTTTGTGGTGTCTAGCTGCCCGTATGAGACAAGAAGCAGGAACCTGTTTTTGGCTCTGTTTAGAATTGGTTATTAAATATTATCAGGTTTAAGGTGGAAACTCGAGCCATTGGGCGCCATTTGTAGCTAGAGTTTTCCTGCCTTGCCCACAGTCAGGACAAATCTTTGTCACCCGCCAGTCCCACAGCCACTCAGACCCAACCAAGTAAACACAGAGACTTATATTGCATACAAACTGTATGGCCGTGGCAGGCTTTTTGCTAACTGTTCTTATATCTTAAATTAACCCATTTCTATAAATCTATACCTTGCCACATGGCTGGTGGCTTGCCGGCATCTTCACATGCTGCTTGTCCTGGCGGTGGCTGCAGTGTCTCCCTCCTTCTTCCTGTTTCCCCAATTCTCCTCTCTCTTTGTCCCGCCTATACTTCCTGCCTGGTCATTGGCCATCAGTGTTTTATTTATAGAGTGATATCCACAGCAGGGTCTCACTTTGACTATCCTGGAGCTTGCTCTGTAGACCAGGCTGACCTCAAACTCACAGAGATCTGACTGTCTCTGCCTCCACCACTACAGTTATCAAGTTCCTGACTTTAAACACCAAGTTCTTTTTTTATATTTAAAAAAGACGTATTTATTTTTATTTTATGTTCATGGGTGTTTTCTCTGCATGCGTGTCTGTGTACTATGTGTGTGCCTGAAACACCAAATTCGTAAAAGTTCCCTGCAGATGCTGGGTGGTGGTGGAGCATGCCTTTAATCCCAGCACTCAGGGAGGCAGAGGCAGGTGGGGAAAAAAAGCCCCCTGCAAAGATTATAGATGGCACACAGCTATAATCTCAGCATGTGGAAGGCTGAGGCAATGACACTGTTGGCATTCTGGCCCACCCCTTGGGGACCCACCCTGCAGTCCTCCCCCTTCTCTCTATTCCCATGAGTTGTGCACCCCTCCCTCACATCTTTCTATTCCTCTCCCCATCTCTTTCCCCCACCAAATAAAACTCTTCGCTGAGCGCTGCTTGCATGGAGTCTCTGTCTCTCACCCGCTGTGGAGCACCTTGGCCCAGCCCCCCCCCCCCCCCCGCCCCCAGGCCATGTCATTACACTGATGCTGTGTGACTTGGCTGGTTTCCGATGGTGTTTCTTCTTATACGCAGGCAATCCAAGAAACGCTGGGACCCTGTATCGTCTAACACCATCACTTTTCCAACTTCCAACTGGACGACCCCTGGGACTCTTCACCCTATTGGTAAGATTCCCCCCTTTCCTTCTGGCCGTTTTCCATGAGTAAGGATTCATCTTCTTGACTATGGTCTCTCGCCTCTTGGCCCTGTTCAAGACCGGGTACCGGGCACCACACTTCTCGGGCTTTCAGCCCTCCAGCCCGTTTCTATGCGACAGCATGTGGCAACAGCTTGTGCCCACTCACTCGGTGGCCCATAGCCTTTGGATGACAGTCCCCTGGCTATTTTGGGCCATCACTGGTCCTCGCTGACCCTCTGGGACGCCGGAGGTCAGTCTGTTGGACCTTGTTCCTCACTCTGGAAAATGCGCCTCCTCTCCTATCCCAGCTCCTTCCTTACTGCCCGCTCCCTCAGGCTCCTCCATCAGTGACATCATCACCTGTCGCCAGGTCCCTTTAAAACTGCCCCTCATCCCTCTCCTCTGTAGTTTCACCCCCAGCCTCTTTGCTCTCTAACTCTGTTGCCAGGGTCTCACGCGTTTGTTCCCCTGCAGACCCTGGCACCGCCCTTTCCTGCAGCTGCCTGGCCCTGTTACCCGCCTGCTTTTGCCCTCAAACCACCTCATGCTGTCTGTCTGTTCCCTGTTTCCCGCTCTTCTCCCTCCTCCTGCCACCACCACTCGGAGCCAAGCCCCTCCCCCCTCCGAGGGTCCCCCTTCTCTTTGCCACTACTACTGAGGCTCCGGAGGTGGCCACATAAATATGTTTCTGACTGACTTTTTGTTGGTGTTGTTTTTTGTTTTTTTTTTCGACACAGGGTTTCTCTGTGGAGTTTTGGTGCCTGTCCTGGACCTCACTCTGTAGACCAGGCTGGCCTCGAACTCACAGAGATCCGCCTGGCTCTGCCTCCCGAGTGCTGGGATTAAAGGTGTGCGCCACCACCGCCTGGCTCTAACTGACTTTTAAATGCTTCAATTTATCTGTTCCTTATCTGTTCAGTCTTGGGGAAAAAAAAAAAAGAAAACCCATGTGAACACATGGTCAGGTGCCAGAGGGTGGCCACATGGTCAGGCAGACACCATCTTGACTAAGGTCAAAGACAGACAGGTCATATGCTCTGTCACCATATTTGATAAGGGCAATCACATGGTCAGGTAGGCACTATCTTGGCTAAGGTCAAAGAGGAACAGGTCATATGACCTCACCACCATCTTTACTAAGGGCAGCAAAAAGTCATTTTCTGTCAGTGGCTCAAGCATTGGCTGGGTGCCTGGCACTTGAGCCATTTGTAGGGGGGTGGGAAAAAAAAAAGCTCCACCTAGAGTCAATGTACTCCACAGGTCCAGTCGCAGCCTGGCTTTCGTTCTTCTGTGGCCACCCTCCAGGGCTCTTGGGCATCAGTGGAGCTGCATGCTGGCGATATGGCCAACTTGTCAGCTCATTTTATAGATTAAAAAAAAAAAAATCAAGCCTTACTTTCCCTAAAGCTACTAGGTCTCTCAACATAAATAAATTATTTAAATGCTTCAGATTACTTTCCCCTTCTATATATTAAGATTTTAAAATTTCAGATTTTAACATTAATAGAGTTCTGATGCAGTTTGGGTCACAAACTCAGGATTTGGGATTTTCTTGCTTGTCTTCCAAATATAAACTTATAGGTATGAGTCCACTGCTGTTTTTCAGATTCCTGCTCCAAATAAGGGAGTTTTCCTCATCTGTCTATTCCTGAGGATGGTATTTTTCTTTCTCCTGGTCTCCCTTTCATAATTACTAAGACCATGGGCCAAAGGCTCCAAATAAGTTCTTCTGTCTCTGGTCTGTCTGCTTCAGCAGGTTTCCACTTGGCTGGCAGACACATCCAAGCGTCAATGGCTGACTGTAACCTGCTCCAAAGGACCATGAGTTCTAGACTTGGCTGAAGGCTGATACGATGTGGACCAGTCCAACCAAACACAATTGTTCCATCTCTACAGCCAGGTCAGATGACCACATACTTCCGATAAATACCCCATTGCCAGGGTTCCCTCCTTATCTTTGACTGGCCTTTCAGCCTCCCTGGGCTCTGACCATCTGCTCCCCGTTTCAGTTTGAAGCAGCTATAGAAGAGCAACATCCCTGTCCCCGCATCCCCCTCAAAAACAAAAAACAAAAAACAAAACAAAACAAAAAAAAAACAGCTAAAGGGCCAAGTCAAAGAAAAACCCCTGGCAGAGGGAGAAATTGGCTACCTAATGCCCACTGATATACCAGGAAACTAGACCAAATATTGTCAACTGATAGATTTATTAACTAAAATAATTCTGCAATAGGATAAAACACTTGACCTTCTTTATACAGAACCAAAGAGGTATTATATGACCTTAAGAAATAATTATTTTGGGCTGGAGAGATGGCTCAGGGGTTAAGAGCGCTGACTCTTCTTCCAGAGGACCTGAGTTCAACTCCCAGCACCCACATGGCAGCTCACACCTGTCTATAACTCCAGTTTCAGGGGATCCTCACACCCATGGCAAAAAAACAAATGCACATTAAAAAAATAAAATATATATAAAAAAGAAATAATTATTTCTATATAAATCATTCAGGATTATAATCTGGCTATACTCAAAGATCAGAACTACAGGGCCTTAAAAATGGTAATAGATGCAGACATCACTGCCAATGGCTTAAAAAATGTCTCTCCTTACTCAAGGTCTAGTCAGGCTTAGAAATGTAAGCCTACTTGTCCTTGCTAAATTTATCTGTTCAGATTAACTTAGAGATTTACACCTCTAGAAAATTTAAATAAATGATGGCATATGTTTGATATATAAGATATTTGATAGGCAAGATGTATATCCTGTGACAGAGTTTCTGGTCCCCCGAGAGAGTCCTTTTCTTGGAGTTGGGTCACACCCTGACTCACAAACCCCTTTTGTCCTGTTACCATTTGGTTCTGGGATCTTTCTCCCATCTCTCTTCTTTGCCTTCTCAGGAGACAATAAGTCCTAGCCTTGTGGAAGCTGCTAAGATATTGGAGACTTGAGGAATACTAGCTGATAGTCAGCCATTCCTACCTAATAGACAGGCAGTCCTCAAATGCTCAGAGATCTGCAGAATATGGCATTTAAAATGTTGATCAAAAAGCTTATTATATTAGACAGAGACTCTCAGATCCTAACAGTGACCCAAGGTCTCCAAAGAAGATTATGAGGCACCATGATGTCTTACATGGATTATGGCAATGCTGACCAATGCTCTGGGCAAGATGCCCCAATGTGAGACCTGCCACTAGGACCCAGCCCAGACTGGACAAACAGCAGGGCATCGGAGAACTGATTGCACTCCTTTTGCCTAGACAAATTAAAGTCGGTCTTCCCTATGTCCCTCGTCCACGGGGAAAAACTCCCACCTTATGGGCCTGGTGGCCAAAGACTGATGCTGTTCTGATACTTCTGCCTCCAATGGTGGAGACCTGGATATGGCTGACTGGGTGAGGACTGGTCCCTGTCATTTTTTAAATAGATTCAAAAGCTGCTTGGTCTGCATTCAGATATGATTTATCGTTCTCGGATCTCTGATTCCATTTGATGACCAGGCTTTGCTTCAGCTGCCTTCTCAATTCTCTATGTAAAATTCACAGGTCCCCCTCTCCTAGGGCTACTACTAGTTCTAGACACAATTTACCTTGTTACCAGATTAGAAAAACTCACAGAACAAATTTCAATGTAACTTTTTAACTATTGACTGTTCTCAGTATATCCTGGTTTGTTTATATGAAGATAGGAAAGTTGTCTGATGATGTTTAGGGAAGCCTCCCTCCTCCTTCACTCACTCAAACACTTCCATTCAGTAAATCTCCTCTGGTTATAGGTCTAAGAATGTGTTTCATTGGACTGAAACCAGGCCTTAAAAATGTTCATACCTTTTAACCCAAAGCCATAGCCTTTTGCTATGACACTAAGATGTAAATCTGTTCCAGTTGTTTTACACACTTACAGGTTCCTGCATGGATCCACCCTCCTACCAGATTTATGCCAAGACCAACCCTCAGGGGCTCTCCAGATACACCAGCCCCTGCACCAGCTCTGAGGATGCCAACCACCAACTGAGGACACCAACAGGGACGGATGCACCCCCACCTCAAGGGAACAACAGATGTAATGGTTCACGTACTCCTAAAGAGCACATCATCCCTCAGTTCACTGCTGGTACCACCTCTCCAAGCTCAAGTGGGCACCTGCCCAACAATGATAACTATCTATTTTTTTCTCCTAGCAACCTGCCTTCTCAGCTCCCTCAAGGAACAGATGCCTGAGATCCCCATGCCTGATATCTCCACGATGACAGCCAACTAAATGCTTCTTCACTCATACCTCATGCTTTGTGTGACCCTGACTCCCAACTTCCCCTTCCCACTTCACTCTAAAATCAGCAGGAAGCAGTTTCAAGAATTCAGCACCTTTATTCCCCCACTTGCTATCCATAACTCGCCTTTTTATATTAATCAAAACAGGAGAATGTCGGCATTCTGGCCCACCCCTTGGGGACTCACTCTGCTCGTCTTGACGTAAAGCCTACTTTAAGAGAAAACTCCTCCTCCACCGCCTCTATTCCCATAAGGTGTGCACCTCCTCTCCCCCGTTGCTCTCTCTCCCCATCTCTCTCTTTCCCTGTTTCTTGCCCCCACCAAGTAAAACTCTTCACTGAGCGCTGCCTGCATGGTGTCTCTGTCTCTCACCCGCTGTGGGGCATCCTGGCCCAAAGGCCCCGTGCGCTGTATCATTACACTCACCACTTGCCCACAATCTTGTTGGTGTAGCCTGCCTTCTTCAGGAGCTCAGGCAGGAGGTGCTCTGAGTTAGGGATGCCACCCATGATCTCCTGAGGTGTGTAAGCTGGAAGAACAACACTGCATTAGAAATATCACATCTCTGTAATGGATACACACACTACCCCATCAAGGTGGACAGGCAGAACTGTGGTCAGGCTAGAGACACTTCCCATGATATTCCCAGGTACTCTCCAAGTTAGTACCAACATGGTGGGGATGGTGGAATGCTGCCCCTCACCCCCACCTGTCTGGTTTGGCATTTGATATCATGCTGTTCCCTGTAGGCTATGATCCTGGTTCCTCCCATACTCCTTTTCTTCAAAGCCACTTGAAATCCCATCTCATCTGGGACCCTATCCTTACAGAAACCATCCAAGCTCTTGAGCTTGTTTCCAGAACATTCCCTGCTCTGACCTGAAACCTCATGGCTTTCCCAGTGGAATAGGAGCCATGCCAGGCAGTGCCCCAGGAGCAGGCCAAGGGTGATGGGCGAATGCTGTGTGGTGTACCTGAGGTGCCCCAGGCCCAGCTTGGTTCTCAGTGGGCCAATTCAGGGAGGAAGCTTGTGACACGGGGGGGGGGGGGGGGGCTGCTCTGTGGTACTCAGTTCTGCCTTAGGTGGCCTTTATTTACCGTTCCAGACCCCAATCCTCTCATACTAAGGCCTAGGACACCAGCTTTCCCTAATCTAGATAGAGGTACCTACAGGGTTATGGGGGTGGGGGGTGGGGGGACATACCATTCCTTGCATGCGCGTTGGATGTGTAGAAGCCATTGCGGATGGGCAGCCGTCCTGTGAGCAGGGCTGCCCTGGCTACATAGAAGGATAAAAACAGACACTGTGACACAAATCCAGGTAGGACCTTCAGCCAGCTCTGCAGTGCCTCCCGCGTTCACAGTTCCTGGGAGGTGTCTGTCATGAATGCATCAGGCTGACACTGAACTGTTGGGTTTTAATCCCCTCCAGCCTCTGCGTTGCACAAGTCAGGCACTGGGAGATGGCCCAACGGCCTGTTGACGATGGAGGTTTATATAGCAGGTTCCGCTACTCAGCTCTGTCCTCGTGCTCGGTCTCTAGACTCGGGGACAGCCACCAGACTGAGGACCCATATGGCCTGCCTCCTACTGACCACTTGCCCCATCTACTGTTCTTACTTAAGGTCAGCACTTCTGTAAACACCAATGTAGTAGGAGTGACATTCCTTGGGACGAGGACATGGATGGCCTCACTGCCTCTCCACTACACCCATGTCCTGTGACCAGGAAGTACAGACAGTACTCTGAGGGCAGTGTGGCAGTTCTAGGAGACAGACAGCAGCCCTCCCCTGGTGCAGAGTGACCCCTGCCTGCTGGGAGGCAGATAGCAATATCGAGGGCACGGTATTGCCCTTAAAGAGCCCTAATAAGCTCCAAACTTATGGTGACTCAGGGCTCAGAGTCAGGGGCCAGCATGATAGCAATAAAGTACTCGTTCCACCTGCAGCCTTCCTGACACCTGAGAAGAGGCTGTTTCCCTAGATTAGGGTGGGAGGGGCAGATGCGGCAGACTCTGCTGGCTAACTGGGTCCAGGGCAAAGGGCAGCAGCAACTTACATGGTGAGCACAGAGGGTTGGCAGAATAGAAGTTTGGGAAAAGCATCCCTTCTGCAGCCATCCGGTCCAAATTTGGGGTCTCTCTGGAAGGCTCTCCATACACACCCAGGTCACCCCAGCCCATCTGCAGGGAAGATCAAAGAGATGAGGAATGAACCCTTTCAACAAATGGTTCTTTTGTTACAAGGAAGAGCCATAGAGTTTACCCAAAGCCTGGAAGCTTCTGTGAGCTGCTCCAGGACTTACAAGAAATTTGCTGGCTTTCACCTCTATATCAGTTTGACCACCACCAGAAATATATCTGTGTTTGCCTTCCTCCTCAGCTGAGATCAAGCCCTGTGTGCTCCTAGAGTCTTGGTGTCTAAGAATACACATCTATTTTCAGCATAAAGCTGTTATGCAAATTTAGATTTCAAAAGCAAGTGGTGAGGTTCCTCAGAAAGCCGAGCCTAGAGTCACCACATGGCCTGGCAGCCTGGCTCAGTGTACCTCACAGAACTGAAAACCCATGCTCCAAGACTACATGAGTGTCCATGGCAGTCTGATCCCAACCATCAAGGGCTACGGCCAGTCCAAGTGGCCACCAGATGACAGATAAACAAGTTATAGGCTATACTGTCTGGGTGGAATTGTATTTCTCCAAATTCATGACCATCTGAAGCTCATGAGTATGACCTTAATTCACTTCCACATTGGAATGTTATTCAAGGAAACCTGAACCCATGTTTCTAGGCCGTGATCACTCAGATTTGGTTCAGAATAAACTCTCACTCCCTTTGAGATGTAAACTGTGCTTTGGATCAACTATGGCAAACTCTCATTGGAGGGAGGGCATGCAGTCAACTCCCAGCTATGGTCCATCACAGTGAAGGGTGGCAAGCAGCAAAACAAGACAAGGACGAGGATGCACAGGGTGGTGTTGGGAGTCGAGACGAGGCAGCTTCCAGTGTCCTGCCCCCATGGCGGTATGCTACAAGCCTGCTTCCCTCAAGGTCAACTTGTGATAGTACAGGTGGGTGGAATCAACCTGAGAACTTGTGAGAGGTTTAGGATCTAGAGTTCTCACTTTGGGATGGTCATGAAGGTAGGCACCTTGTACTTTACACACACCAAGATGACAGATGCACAGAGATATGAGATAACTAATTAGACATTAGCAGGCTTGTGAGTTATCGGGATGGATCCTTAACAATCAGCTTGCAAAACCAAAACCTGAAATCGTGAGACCGATACTGGTTCATAGGATGTAACTAGAGTTGTATTTATAACCCTGGGTGGAGTTATGACATTAACAGATGTGGGCATGTACAATTTTTGTCTTTGTGATACATTGTTGTCTTCTACAAAGTTCATGTTTGAGAACTGCAATCAGTCACACAAAAAAAAATCACAAAAATATGTTTTAACTAAGTTCATGATTCTTGTGTTGGGCCCAATTTATGGCTATCCTTGCTGTATGTGGCTGCAGGTTGGACATACCTAGAAAAGTTGGCGGTCCTTCCTTCCTTCCTTCCTTCCTTCCTTCCTTCCTTCCTTCCTTTTTTTCTTCCTTCCTTTTTCTTCCTTCCTTCCTTTCTTTCCTTCTTTCCTTCCTTCCTTTCTTTTTTGAGACAGGGTTTCTCTGTGTAGCCCTGGGTGTCTTGGCACCCACTCTGTAGACTAGGCTGGCCTTGAACTCAGAGATCCATCCACTTGCTTCTCCCTCCCAAGTGCTGGGACTAACATGCGCCACCTCTGCCTGGCTTGGACCAAAGCTTATTTTAACTTGGGTTGTGTTTGTCCTTCTCTGTTCCACTCAGCCCCCCATGTTAAGGAGGGTTACGTGGAAAGCCACCTGGGCACTAGGCCCATGAAGCTGCCCATACTTCCAGCCCACACCTACCTCCGATGACCATGAGTATTTTGCTCTGCAATGGTCCTTTTTGGTCTTGCCCACTCTCATTCTTTGACTATGTTCTGCTCTACAATCGTCCTTGTGACCATTATCTAATCTCACACACACTCTAATTATGCTGGCCTTTACACGAACCAGCCTCTTATGCTGGCTGTAACCCTTAGGACAGGAGTGGGTATGGAGTCTTTTGCAAGTCAATGTAACTGGCAGGTGAGTAGGTCTTTTGTATGGTTCACTACACTAGTTTTGGGAACCCATCCCCTGTTCTATAATGGTAGCCTCTCAGGGAAAGGGGCTTATTTAGAACATGCCCTCTGGACATGTTATAATATAACCATGATCAGGACCATGATCAACCAGTCCAAAGTCAGTGGCAATCCTTAAAGAATTTAAACTAGAGACAATCTTAGACAGCCAGACAGTGTCAAGCCTGGAGCTGGGAGCCATGTTATCCTAGGTAAGCCAGACATACATAAGCACAGGTTGCAGATTCAGACATGATCAGCCTGGCAAAGGCAGCTATAGAGGGCAAAGGGAGGGGTTTGCAGAGGAGAAGAGACTAGCATGGAGGCTCCTGTGCTGCTGAGGCTGTTCTTATCTGCCATATAGAGGGCACCTCAGGACTTTTCTCCCCTTCTGGCATTCTCGCCTCTTCCAGCACAGGCACCCTGCCCTGGAATAGGTCAAGTATGAACCAAGGAGGCCTCCCCACCCAAGGTGTCCTTTGCAGAGGTGGGCTCAGCTTTCCTGGTGCAGAGTCCAGCATATTCTTCTCACCTTATGCTTGGGTCAGGAGTGGGTCCGAGTCAGCAAAAGCCATTGTCCCACTGGGACTGCTGACAGTTGGTAGGTGAGCTGGGAGTTGCCTAGGGCTGTCATGAGGCTGTCATGGGGCCACCAGGGGCCAGCTTACAGACAGCAGCCTTATGAAAGGGGAAGCCTAAAGCCTACTTGCTTTAAGCTAGAGTGATCTTTGGTAAAGCCAGGGATTCCCAGTTTTACCGACATTAACTGAGTTCATTTTCAGTTATATGTATCAAAAGTCTCTACATGACAAGACCCAAGTTTTGCAGAATGTTCTTGGACAGCCCCAGGGTATTCAGAAGGTAGGTGGTGGGGGTTCCTAATCAACTACCTTCAGGTAGACTGATCTGGTGCTAGCCACATCCCATTAGCCCAAACCCCTGTACTCATCTGCAGCTGCCCAATGGAAATGCTCTCTGAACTTTACATGTACCTTTATATTTTTTAGTCACCATATTAGAAAAGCAATTAGGTTACTAGATGTTGTGGTTCATGCTTGTAATCTTAGCACTGGGAAGGCTAAGGCAGGATGATTGCCTCTAGTGTGAGGCCAGCTTGGGCTACAGAGTGAGTTTCAGGCCAGCCAAAACAACATACAAGACCATGTCTCAAAAAAAAAAAAAAAAAAAAAAAACCAACCAACCAAGCAAATAAACAAAACAAAAAATAAAAGTAAGGAGTCAAGATGAAGGCTAACAGTACAGTCACTTAACTCAATTATCCACAGTCTATCATTTCAACACTCTTTAGTAGTCTAATAGGGTGTTAGAGAGAAGACCTTTCACTCCTCACAGGCTGTCATTTGGAAAGGAGAGAACAGAAAACTGACAGGCAAGCGCCTGTAGTCAGCACTTCTGATCAAACAAACCAACAAACCAAGCCAGTGTGAGTTAGCTCTAAACGGGCCTAATACTGACAGGCACGATATATGTATGTGATATATATCTTCAGTACTGCTTAGTACTGTGCAAAGCCTGCTACCAGCCACCAGGACAGGCGCCGAAGGAGCCAGGCACCCAGAGTAGAATTAGTCATCATCCACATAGAATGGGAAGCTGGAAAAACACATTCAAGGTTTCCTGCAGTGGATTCTGGGTAGTGGGATTATGTACAGGATTTTTCAGGCATATATTTTTCTTCATAATAAAGAACCACTAACCTAATGAAGTGGGATGTTTACTTTTTCTCCTACTAAGTCTCTAAAACCCAACTTATTTTACATACATGGCACCTCTCTATTATGATGGGCACCACTTTGAGGAGTTAAGTGTGGGTCAGCACAGGTCTGAAGGCTCTGTGGGGAGAGCTGGGTTGGCTATTAGCCTCTGGGGTGCCCAGGACTGTTCCAAATCAACCTGAACTGGATGTGACTCTGGTTCAAATAGTAGCTGACAGGTGCCACTCTGTAGTGTGTGTCTGGGGTGGGGGGCTGATGGGCTAAGGCTCAGAGGAAGACAGGGTCCAGTCCAGTTTGGATCAGACCCAGGGCTGATTTCTAAGCTTTCATGTCACTTTCAGGGAGACAGATTCCTCAGATTGGGACACAGAGGCAGATTAGCCCCGGGGCTGAGTTCACAGACGGCTGCCTGCGGCACACCTGCTCCCTCAGGTGACATTCTTACCTTTCAGCTCTTCCATGCCCGACTTTGGTCAGAATTCCCCAGAGGCCCAGGCTGGAGGTGGGCACCGAGGGCAGGGCCACCTTATGAGGGGAGGGGGACGCCAGGCACCTCCCCCGAGAAGGAAGGAAGGGAGAGAAGAGCCTCCCTGAATACCGACCCCCCACTGAGGAAACAGTAAGAGAGAGAGGTGATATCGGCGTCTGAGCCTCCCTCGGGCCACCCCTCCACCGCAGTGTGGCAGCCCTGCACCGTCCGTGTCCCCCCGCCGCGCGGCCCCACTCACATCGTCCATGAGCATCAGCACGATGTTGGGGGGCTGTGGAGCCCCTGAGGCCAAGAGTCCTAGGGCGCTCAGAACCAGCAGCAGCTGCCGGCCTCCGGTCGCTGCGGCAGATGCCGCCATGGCAACCAAGCACCCGCAGCGGAGCTAAGTAAGACCCGGTCCCGATTTCGCGGCGTTTCCTTTTGGACTGCAGGGCGGGCCCTTGTGGCTGAGTGACAGGAGAGGCGGGGCCTAGGTCGCCTGACTGACAAGAAGAGTGGGCTCGGCCAGACCGGGAAGGGCGTTGGGTTTGCGATGCTGCAGGACAGGATAGGCTGGCAGAGAAGCCGGGACCCCCACCCAAGCTGAAGCGTGGGAGCCGGGCCTGCCAGGCTGAGTGACACGGTAGGTGGGGCCTGACAGGAAGAGTGGGACGGAGCGACAGAAGCAGGGGCGCTGCCAGCGCCCGAACAGGAGAGGTGGGCCTCGTGCCTGACAGGAAAGGGGTCGGAATCAAGGTCTGACCCGAAAAGCAGGGAAGAGCCGCTGTAGAGAAGGGCGGGGCCTGAGCCACAGAGGGGTGGGGTTGGGCGGAGGGATGGGCGGGGCCTGACCGCCGTCCGGTCACATGATGCGGCGCACGGCCTGCCAATATGGCGGTGTGCATCGCGGTGATCGCCAAGGAGGTGCGTGTGAAGCGGCGGGCGGCGGGCGGCGGGCGGCGGGCGGCGGGCGGCGGGCGGCGGGCCTCCTTCCAGCCATGCCCTCGATCTTCTCAGCTCTAGGCTCCCAAGCCTCCGCCAAGCCCTGTGGTCAGGATCCCTCCTGCCCTCTCTCGCTGTCAGCCGCCCGCCTGCCGCCACCTTGCAGGCCGCGGCCTCCGGGTTTTGAGACCCACCGGGAAGCTTGGCTGCCGCTGCAGCCCGCCACCCTTCGCGCTACGCGTTCTTCTTTTCATGGCCTCAGCTGCCTTCCGCGTCCGGTCTTTCTGTCCCGCCTTCCCGACCGTCCCCTGGCTGCCCCGCCGGTGCTATTTAAATACAAACCAGGCGCGTCGCGAGTCAACCTAGAATTCAAATGCTTTTCTTTGCTTTAGGATAGTCCCCTTCAGGCCACTTGCATCCTACTCCAATCCCTGTGAAGGCCTGCAAACCTCTTGACAGTTTCCCTCAGCCCTTATCTTCCCAACTCTTATCTTGCTGGCCACCATATATATCCATTTCCTCTGGAAAGCTGTTTATGAATGCTAAGACAGCATCAGAGGTCCACAAGATCCTGTTGCACGGAGCCTGTATCCTACCAGGTCTTCCTTGAGACCTGTCATTAGAGATTGGGCTGCTGTGAAGCTGTCAGTATGAATGAGAGAGTTACGCCCCCATAAGCCCACCAAAATCAAAACTCAATTAAAAATGCAGCTGCTGCTTTGATAAACTCACGATGAAGTCCATTATCAATGCTGAGGTGTCCTGATTTGGAGACTCATAACTGCAGTGGACGAGATGATTTCTGGACGACATAGTTGAACAATGGATGTGGGAGGCCAGGAGTGAAGCTTTTGACTGTGGGCTTAGGATGGTCAGATGTGTAGAGCTGGAGATTTGAACTGAGTCTCGAAGGGCTGAGCAACAGACCTCTGCCCTTGTGTGGCACATTAAGAAATAGCCAGTGTGCCTGGTGTGGGGATGACACTTCAGAGTGTGGTGGTGGTTGAGGGGGGGATGATTCTAGGACGAGGAATGACTCACCGTAGTGTCAGGCTATGTTGTTAGACTGTGCTTGTTGGCATTCCTGGGCCATCTCATTTCTGCTCACCTTCCTGCCCCTGTGTAGTCCTCTTCTGCTGCCATCTCCTCGTCCCTCTCCTCCTCCTTTCTGGTTGAATTAGGGCCTAATGCTGCCACTCAAGCACTCTACCATTGAGCTACATCCCTAGTCCAATATTTTTTTTTCTTTTTAGTACTGGGAATTGAAGTTAGGGCCCTGTGCATATTAGGCAAGTGCTGTAGCACTGAGTTATTATCTGTAGTCCCCTCTCTGCATATGGCATACAGTCCTCCTTAGGTTAGGTTATGCCCCTGAAGGCAATGTCTGCCACAGTGAATTTTAGAGCACGTGAGTGGTTGACAGGCTGAGAGCCCACCTTAGGAGTGCTTTGACATTGTCTTCAGAGCTGGGACTCACGAGGTGGATCACCATCCCTTCTTGCAGAATTACCCTCTGTACATCCGAAGCACTCCCACAGAGAATGAGCTCAAGTTCCACTACATGGTGCACACGTCCCTGGATGTGGTGGATGAGAAGATCTCCGCCATGGGAAAAGCACTGGTGGACCAGAGGGAGCTGTACCTGGGCCTGCTCTACCCAACTGAGGACTACAAGGTGTATCCGTCAGTGCTCAGCACTGTTCTGCATTCGTAGAGTGGGATATGGGAGGAAACACAAAGGAAAAATTGTAAGGGGTTCCAGCTGGTCAGGCAGGCAGGTGACCTGAAGCTAACCAGGGCCTCCTAACATTTTTTCCTCCCTTTAATGGGAAGAGTCACTGGGAAAGCAAGGCTGAACTTTCAGGAGGGTGAAGGTGGACAGGGCAGGGATCTGGGCTTCTCCGTGCTCGTTAGAGGCCACCAACTTTGAATCAAGGGTGATTGTTCCATGATACTGTTGTTAGGCTCAGCCTCATGTGGCACTGTAAACTCTTGGCCATTCCTTTGGATAAATTCTTAAGACCACAGAATCCAAGAACATTCCCATGGGGACTAACTGTAGCCTATCCACAAGGACACTGGCGTCACTGTGTTAACACAGAGATGGCAAAAGTTTGGCTTTGCAGCTAACATCCCAGACCTCGAATCAGTTCAGAAGGAGGCTGAGCTGTTCCCAGTTCAGGTGCACACCTGCATGGTTGCTGCGTAGCCTCCCCAGCCTGGGCACTTCCTGTGATTCAAGGTTGTCAGGCTTCTCTCAAGGGAGAGTTCACACAGTTCTCCGGGCTTGCATGCTCTTGACTGCCATATGAAGTCATACAGCCCCTGTGCCAAAGCGTGTTCCTTAACAGCCGTGCAGGTATGGCTACGTGACCAATTCCAAGGTGAAATTTGTCATGGTGGTGGATTCCTCCAATACGGCCCTTCGAGACAACGAGATCCGCAGTGTAAGTGCAGGGGCTTGAGGAGGGTGTCTGCTGCTTCCCTTTCCTCGCTGAGAATGTAAAAGTCTGCAACAGCCCCTGTGCATGCACTCTTTTAAACTACTTGCTGTTCATTTTTCAGATGTTCCGGAAGCTGCATAACTCCTATACGGACGTGATGTGCAACCCCTTCTACAACCCCGGAGACCGCATCCAGTCAAGGTGGGACCCTGTGTGTTTGTGTCTCTTTGTGAGACTTGCTTTGTGAAAGCATGGTCACTGGGAAAGTGAGGGAGCCATGAGCACTGTCCTAAGGCCACTGTTTCAAAGCAGCCAGCCCTGTTTTTCTAAATAGTGCCGACACAGACGTTTAGTGTGCATAGGCAGATTGGGCCAAGGTTCACCCATGTGGTCGCCCAGGTGTGTCTGTGGGTAACTGAGGACCTCCAGAGGGCTCAGCAAGCTCACAGCTCATGCTGTGACCATAGCTTTTATGGAGGCAATGTCCTCCTGTTGTAGCCTGGTGTGCCTTTTGTGTTGGGCTTAGGTGTCTCCCCTCCAGCTGGATGGACCTCATGCAGGTGCTTCATCAGGAGGCATGGCCTTCATATGCAGGCACTACAAACCTGCTTCCAGATTCTTTTTCTGGGACTATTCCAGAGGAGCTCCTTGCAATTGACAGGTGGCCCAAGCTAGGCCCTTTGGTGGCACCTTCCTTTGGCTGAGATATCGAGAGTACTGCATCCGCCTAGATCCTAGGAGAGAGCACACTGGTGTCCCTAAGCTGTGCAGGGCATGAATACTGCCTGTTCCTGGGGCTCAGTGCTTACCCCTGCCTGCACCCTGTGTGCCTTACCCTGGGAGGGATGCTGAGGAAGTCGATGACACAGAAGGCCTGTGGGGGCTGTGCAGGGATTGTGGAGTCAGGAGGTGGGTGTCACTGCCCAGTATGGTGGGTATGCTCTCTGCTTCCCAGAACAGTCCTGAGGACCCGACGCGGCAGTGCCAGTCTTTACCAGCAGAGGGCAGGGTCATAGCCTGTCCTCCTCTAAATCTGGGTTCTTTTCCCAGGGCCTTTGATAACATGGTAACTTCGATGATGATCCAGGTCTGCTGAGCTGGACCTCTGCCCTAGTCACCTGGAAGAGAAGCCTGTATTCACCTCTGTTTGATGATTATTTATTCCCTTTCCTCTCCCTGAATGTAACCTGTGGGCAGGGCTGTGTGCTCTGTACCTTCCTACTAAAGGCCTCACATGACGAGATCTGCTTTGTCCTGTGTCAGCAGAGAGGGTCAGCTGAGGACCTGCTAGCTGGTCTCAGAGACTGTGGAGCCGTGTAGGAGCTGTGACCATAGCCAGGTGGAGTGAGGGAGAACACTGAGTACAGAAGGCTGTGGGCCTCCATTGTCTGAGTGGGTGGGTGGTCCAGAAGGGTGCAGGGGATGGGGAGCCCAGAGCCAGCTCCAGAGGATGGAGGCAGTGTAAGGCAAAGAGCCACATACGTTTCTTCTTGGGCAAGGGCTCTCGGTGTTCTGGACCCACCATTCATTTAGCCCAGCACTTGTGCTCAACCCCCGCCTCAGGAGGTGGTAAAACCTGAAAGCTTCATGGAACATAGCATTAATGCAGCTGCTGCTTCCCATGTGCCAAACGAGAACCTCTAGGAGCCTTGCCTGGCTGTCAGTGAGCATGGAGGTCAGCAGGGTCCCCAACGATGCTCCTAGGCCACACGTCCCCAAGGACAAACCAGGCTCTCCCCAGATAAAAATTCTGTGGCTATGTGGAGGTGGTGACTGGCGCTGGCTCCTCTGTGCCACTGGACAGTGTGGTGTCCTGGGAGATGGCAAGGCCTGGAGGCCCTGCCCCAGGTCTGAGTCCCCTTCAGATGTCTTCAGAGTCTCTGGCTTCCCCAAGTCATCAGCCCAGGACCTCCCGCTTCCCTGTAGAGTTTCTCATGCCTGGGCCCAGCAGGCTGTGACTCGTCCACATGAGCTGGGTGGAGTAGCAGAGGAGACAGCCCATCTCCATTGTATCAGGGCTTCGCTCCAGTGAGCACAGGGTAATTAAAAAATGCAGGAAGAAGCCAGACCTTCCAACCGGTCCACAGAAGTGGCAGATGAAGTCGGACTGAGAAGTTCCGCAAGCAGCTGACTGACAAGGACAGCCCAGATGTGCTTGCATTAAGGCTTTAGCAGGAGGTTGGGCTTGGCAAGAGAAGGCAGGCACACCAGTGAGGTGGGATCTTGAGTATTTAAGGAGGTCACCGTACCTGAGAATTAGCTACGCTGGGAACTGCACCTCGTTCCCCAGTACTTCCCCCTTCCCTCCTTACAGACAGAACCTCAGGTTTACTGGAGGAACTTGGCTAAATGCCATTTGTTTCCCTCCCCTTCACGCCAGGGCAGGTGGTTAAGGCATGTGGAGGGTGGTATTGGGAGAGACCTACAGGACACATCTTTCAAAGTAGCTTCAGCCGATGTTCAGTACTCAAGACTTTCTGCTTTTCTCCTGCCTGGAACTTCAGTGTAATAGTGGGAGCTTAGGCAGCCCTCTTCGGATCATGAAGGTAACAGGATATGCAGACAGGAGGACGGAGCAGAAAGGAGCCTGGTCTGGGCAGATGGGCTGGCCCTGGACTGTTCGTATGTGAGACAATAAACTGTAGCTCTCTCCTGTTTAAGCTGCTGCTGTTTGGGTTTTCTGACCGGTATAGTCAGATTGTGTGTAAGTGTGCTCTGTGTGTGCACTGTGTGTGTACACTAGGGAGTCTTCTCACTATCAAGCTCTAGCAAACCAAGCTTATAATGTCATCTGCTTGCCTTGATGTGGCCATCAGACTTGCAGGTGAGTTTGATCCTGAGGCTGGTCTTGGAGACCACGGTCACTGCCTGTCAATTATAAGGCAGGCTTTCCACCCTGGGGCCAAGATGGCAGCTCTGGTTAGCTTGTGACTTACTGCAGGTAGTCTGTGAGGCCATCGGCTGCTTACCTTCCTTTCTGGTACTGTCATGCAGACCTGGGGCCAGGGCAGCCTGGCCACCCCGCCCTACACTAGGAGAGAAAGCCGTGGACTGACACTGGTCACACACACAGAAGGGGGCTGCGGTGCTGGTGGGGTCCTCATTACCGTGCAGATGGCATGCTGAGGGGGGTTTGTACCTCAGTCTTCTGTCCTTGGTCCAAACAGATCTGAGTCCATCAGAAAGGAAGGTCTCCTGAGCCCCTCCCAAGAAGAGAACTTACTGTATATATAAGGAGAGGACTAGAAGCCCCTGAGCTGAGGTGACAGCAACAGGTCAAGACCAAAGCCATCATCCCCTTGGTGGGAGATGCCCAAGGTTCAGGGAAAGCAGGGCAAATACCCTGCCAGGAGACCAGGGCCAGGGCCTTGGCAGTTCTGAGGCTGGAATGTGATGAGTCACAGGCTTCACCCTTGGCGAAGCCCTGCCAGGCCACTTTGATACTGGGGAGTCCCCCCCAAGGCCACCCTAAGGCAGATTTGCTGCTCATCATTTGCCCACTGGGTGGCATTCACCCCTGGCTGGTCAGGACAGAACCAGTCACTTCCAGAGGTGAATAAGGCTGCTCAGACTCCTGGGGCTACCCTACAGGTGCCACAAACAGACTTGGCCATTTACACAGTGGCTGGAGGCAGGGCTGCTTCCTGCAGGTCCAGAAAGAGTCTACTTCAGGCCTTAGCCAGCTCCAGCTCTTTGCCTTGACCTCTTTGTCTCATGCCTCACCCACTGTTGGGTTTGTGGTCCACTGGCAGTCTGGGAATTTTTTTTTTTTCTTGAGACGGGAATTTTTTTTTTCTTGAGCTACTGTGTAGCTCTGGTTGTCTTGGAATTTACTGTGTAGACCAGGCTGTCCTTGAACTCACAGAGATCTGCCTGCCTCTGCCTTCCAAGTGCTGGGATTAAAGGCATGCATCAGTATGCCTGGCTTTGAAGTTAATTCTTACTATCTGTCTTCAGAGACCCTTTTTCAAATAAGGTCACAGGCTGCCTTCAGACTTTGGAGGGGAAGATGTGCTTGCATTTTCGGGGGGCACCGTCCACTCCACTAAGGACAAGGGACATGTGAAAGTGGCTTGGGGAGGTCAAGCATTGACGGAGTCTAGGAAAGGGCAGCAACCTGTCCCTAGAGCAGTCTCCTGGTGCCGGGGGTCGTTGACTTGGCAGCCCTGCTGGGGCTTAAGGAATGAAGGAAGTGAGCATAAGGCAAGGAATGGGGGTGGGTGACCACAGTGACCGCACTGGACAGACCTGGGCCTGACCAGCCCTCTTCCTGCTGAGCACAGTGACGGTGCAGGGTGGCCTGTCTTTGTCACACACACACACACACACACACACACACACACACACACACACACACGCACACACACACGCACACACACACACAGTTTAGAACAGGGGCTCCACCTCTGCTTCCTGAATTGACCAGTTCAGACACCTTCCAGGGCAGGATGGAGGTGAAATCCAGCTATGTCTAGAGAGCCAACTTGGGGCATAGAGGCACAGTTATGGGGTGGAGTTCTGCTCACTGTCTATTGAATCCTAAGGCAGAGGCAGAGCCCCATTTTCTGGACTCAAGGCCACATCCCATTACTACCCTCTCTGTGGCACTCCATGGAGAAAGGTACAGTGTAAGCTGTGTCTGAGGGAGGATCAAGCAATGAGACTTGTTACATGCTCTTAAAATATTCAAGTTTAATAATTTATGCTTTACTATTAACACACATGCCTGTTTTTCTTTAAAAGTACTTGAGTATGACGATCCCAGCTTCCCTGGGCTTTCCCTTCCTCTCCTGCCCTCTGCATCTCCCTGCCCTGTGCCTTCCCACTGTGACCTGGGGGTCTAGGCCACCTCCAGAGGCCCTTGTGGGCTGCCAGGCTTGAAGACCAGTTTGGAGTAAGTGGGAAGACCGCTGTTTACTCCTGACCCAGCTCCTGGCCCCACTTTGAAAACTGGGCCATCTTTTCAATATGGTGAGAACCATGGTGAGACGCGTCCACGGCCCCTGCAGAGAGGGAGGGAGACAAAGGCAGCTGAGTTGCCTTCAGTGGGATAGGCCTGGAGGACACCTGGGCAGGGAGCCTGCGAAGCTGCTCAGGGACTGTGGGAGGCACCTTCTCAGGCTCCCTGCTCTCGTGAGGAAGTGGTTCCAGGGGAGGAGGGAGGTCTGGGGCCAGAGTTTGCCACACGTGGCCCATGGGCTCACCTACAGCCTTACCTGTACTTCAGGCCAGAGGGGCCTGCTGTGGATCCCACCCTCTATGGCCTAGCACCTGCAGAGTCCTAGTGACCAGGAAGGAGTATCCCTACCAGGTAGGGAGGTTGCACAGAGGCTGTCCAGGCTAGTAGAAACCATGAGCTCTGACCAAGTGCCCTGGCCAGTTAAGGTTCATGTGAGGGGACAACAGTCCTCTCTTAGCATGATGTTGTGCAGACTGACTAGCCAGCATCAGGGTCAGGCTCCAGGAATCTTGCTGCTCAGATCTCCAGACTCAGACTCGCACTCGGGCCCACTTACCTGCTTTGTCCATGGGGTCTGAACCGAGATCTTCGATGGAGGCTACCGTGTAGGAAGGGCTGAGCCCTGCTGCCCAAGTGTGTCCGCAGCCCACCACGATCTGTGGAGCTGATTCCTGGGAAGTTTGTCCTTTTGGGAAGTACCTGGATGGAACCCATGCCATGGTCCAAGACACTGTTCTGTACCCTTCTTGCCAGGGTGGCCTGAAGCCAGAGTCTAGACTAAGACCAAGGCTTTGGGTTCCTGACCTAGACGTACCATTTAGGCTGAAACTATCCATCCACCTTCACTTGGATGCAGCTGTGATCACATGGCATGCCTGGTCATGGCCAGCATCCTCTGGCAGAGGAGTCTGGCTCATCTCCCCAAGCCACACCCACACCAAGCTCTACCCTGGGTCTCAGGGTTTCCATCATGCCCTAACTTGAGCAATGCCCACCCAGCTAAGACACCCAAAGGGTCAGGCTGGGTGGTTATGTGTTCTGGGGCAGGTACTCTAACCTCTCTGAGCCTGAAGAATGTGAGTTAATGTGCAAGCAAGGCTCGGTGGTGACTCACAGGTGCCTGGAGACACCTGGGGCAACATACCTTGATGATCCGCCCTCGGAAGGTGCTCTCATCCAGATCCACAGCAGCCTGGACAGAGCTCTGGGAAGCAAACTCGATATAGGCATAGCTAGGGAGGAGGGAGGTGGGGAACGAGGGGGCCAGCAGTGAGAGGCCAGGCCAGCCCCGCCCTCCCTGCCCTCCCGCTACAGCCCCACACTGACCCCTTCGGGTGTCCAGAGAACTTGTCGCACAGGATGGTGACCCGGTGAATCTCCCCACAGGGGCTGAAGTAGGCCTCCAGCTCAGCAGCCGAGCCTCCATAATCCACCTGCTCTCAGAAAGGGCACCTGCTGTAAGTGCTGGGCTCTCTCTGTCGACCTCCTTCCGAGGCAGTTGTGGCAGAAAGGGGTTAGAGGGACCCCCAGGGTTGGTTGGCCCCTGGCTGGAAATGGGCTGAGGCTTTACCCACTCCTGCCCAAGGCTGATTGCTGAGAGCCAGTCAAGGGCTTCCTGTGTGGGCAGCTGGTTGTGTCCCAGGTATTGGCTCATGCCAGGTGTGTGGAGCAATAAATCTCAAGGAACTTCAAATTTCAGAGCGTGTTGAGAAACCGGAATTCTTGACATTAGCTTCAGCTGAATGGTCAAGGACCGGCCACTACGTGCCTCCATGGGTTTTGCCCAAGAGCTACAACCCACCCTTTCCTCTGCTGCAAGTAGCAGCAGACCTGCCCCTTCAGTCTAGTCTTGGAGACACATGAGTTTACAACCCTACAGCCCCCTACCTCAGTCTCCTAGCCAGCCCTATCCAGGGCAGACGTCGATGTGTGTACCCAGCTGAATGCCCTAATTGGAGCCAGATGCCACGAGAGGGCTGTGACCTCCCCTATCTGCTACTCACGTTGCCCACATAGACAGATCTGTGGTCAGCCTCCACCTTTTCCTTGGGGGTCCCAGGGAAGAAGTAGCCTGTAGAGAAAAACCTCAGGACCATCAGGAGGACCTCATTGAGGAGCCCATTCCTCATGACCCCAGGGAAGGTCACCCAGGCTTCCAAGATCACATTGTGGGTTTGCAAGGCCTGATGCTGTGGGATGATCCAGAATACTTCCTCAATAGTCCTCATGTAGAGTCCATGCTGAGTACTTCTCCATTGAGAGCAGTGGGGTTTAGAGTCTTAGCTGAGTGGTCAAGGACTACTTGACCATTACCATCTGGGGACAGGGTCAACAAGGGTCCCGAGTTCCTACCTATGGTCTCAGGGCTCAGCAGCTGTCTGGCCTCAGCCCCCTCTTCCTCTGTGACCCTTCTTTGTACATAGGATGGCTCCTGTCGGGTGTCAGCATGCTCCATGGCCCACAGCTTCAGCTTGATGGCCTCCAACTCCTGCCGGTCATCCCACAGTAAGCTTGGGGTAGGTGGCCTGCAGGCCCCTCCAGAATGGAGGGCAGGTGTGGCCAGCCCGCCTTGGAAGAGTCATGGCTACTAAGGAATGACCTAGGTCATCCTGTTCTTCCCGTAGCCATAGTCCAGACTAGGGGCTGGGGCCCAGAAGCCCCTGACACCTCCACCCCAGGACACCTCCCCCTGGTCAGAAAGGCCCCCGTGGTCTGCAGCATTGGCTCTTCCACCTCCTAGTCAGCTGTGCTCCTCCCCCCCCATGTCCAAGCCCATGCCCTGCCTCCATCGGTCATGACGGGGTGCTACCTGGTTGTATACTGGAGACTCGGCCAGGTTTTCTTGCTTCAGCATGGACAGCAGGAAGCCTGCATCTCCATTTTCCTCGGCTTCCTCATCACTCTCTGCTTTCCTCTCAGCTCTTGGCCCCAAAGGGGTCTTTTCAGCCATGCCCCAGGCCCCCCAACCTTGGGCCTCAGGATCTGAGGAGACCTTCTGGAGCCAGGCTTCAGTAGGGGGCGGGAAGAGATCATTGCTCCGGAAGGGCCACATGGTATGAAAAAACAGCGGGCTGGGTGAACCTTGGCTCTTCCAGTCTGCTCACCTCCACAGCTGCATCTTCCTTGTGGCCCTCCCTTTTAAGTCCTCATCCTGACCAGCTGCTTCCACTAAAGCACATAGGAAGGCCTTCCAGCTTGGGCCAGGCTGTTGAGGGAGAGGTGGTCCTATGGGTGTCTGGATACGTTGGGTCAGTTTGAGCAAGGGCCCCTGGAGAGCTAAGAGATCAGGCCTGGCCTCATCCAGAGTAGGGTTCCATATTCTGCCCTAACCATGAGTTCCTCCAAGACTCTTCCCTCCCCACCTCTACGCAGGGCACCTTTAGATGGGAGCCTATTAAACTCTGGCACTATTTAGATGATTCCTTTTGCCATAAGGGAGGCTCCGGCTGAACTGTACAAATTGGATGATGGGTAGTTGGCGGATGCAGGCAGGCACAGTGGTTTCCAGCCCTGCTCATCTGCTGCTGCCCCTCTGCCCTCACCCTACAGGACTGTTGCTAGTCTGCATCCACTGACTCCTTCCTGTGGCTTCCAGAAGAGGGGCGGACCTACTCACATATTGCTGACGTTTAGCTGGACCCAGGCACTGAGGTTTCTTGAGTCTACTCTGCTGAGCCTCATGCTGTGCATGTTATTGTGGCGCTGAGGTTTCCATGGGAACCTTCAGGTTGACTCCATGTCCTCAGATCCACAGCCACACTTCTGTGACCCTGCCCCCAGGCTAGCCAATGGGGTCTTTCTTAGAACCTGGGCTGGGATAGGAGATAGGTTTAGTGGGCTACACTGTATATGTGGAGTTTGGTGACTGACACCTCCCAAAACCTGGGGTGGGTGGAGAGGTTGAGAGGCAGAGGTGGGGGGTAGCTTTGGCTGTTGAAGCCCCAGGAAACTGAGCTTCTGACCCCTAACCTGACTTCTCACGTGCTCATTCTGTTCTCCAAAGTAGCTGAAAACTATCATGCCTCATGCAATGGCTCATACTTACACTCAGCACTTGGGCCTCTGGGGCAGGAAGATCACAAGTTCAAGGCCAGATTGGGCTCCAGAGTGAGGCCCTGTCATAAACAACTCCACAATAATAAAAACTGCGGTGACCTCCATGCCTCATAAGGGAAGGGCTGTGGGACAGTCACATGACCTGAGATAAAGTAATCCTGACCAGAGACTGAGTGGCCACTGGCCTCTCCCCAGTCCTGCTTCAGTTACTTCCCTAGGTCCTTTCTGGCAGACCAGGGCTACTCAGAGGCGGCACCCATGGCTACGCAGAAAACAAGCTGGCCATACTGGACGATCTGGACAGGGACAGACAAGGAGCCACTGCCATCCTCCTCCACCTTGTGTGGGAAGCTCTCTCTGCTGGGGTCCTGTCTGGGTCTTTCCTCTACTTCCATGTAGGAGGTAGGACATGGCAGGCTGTGTCCACGCCAGGACCATCTGGATGGAGCCCAGTCCCTGGCCAGTCTTCCCTCTGAGCTCAGTGTCTGCAGTGGAAAAACCTTGTCACTCTCCTCGCCCTCATGCTATCCTGAGATTGCTGACACACCAGGCCCAGTGGGGCTCCAGCCAGGCGCCTGGCCTAGGGACAGCGAGCTCACCCCCATGCTGGCCTCCCCCACAATGCTTTAAAAAATACACCGTGTTCCAAGTTGGGACAGTATTAATGACAGTCACTTTCTCCAGGCAGCTACCAGTGCACCCTGAAGCACCATGGCCCGTAGCTGGTTCTAGAGGGATTCCCCTGTAGCCAGGACACAGCTGCCACAGGAGCAGACTGAGAGATGGGTCTTTCTGCTGTGCCTCTCTTAGGTCCTGAGTTTCCCTCAGGTCTTAAGTCTCCCTATAGGGTTCTCTCAGATCCGGTGTCCCCCTCAGGTCCTCAGTGTCCCTCAAGCCTTTAGTGTTTCCCTCAGCCAGGTCCCACTATCTCCCTCATGTGGACAGCTCAAAGAACTTGGCCCCAAGAGTAAACCAGTCAGCTATCGGTCAGGCCCTTGAAACTCCCAGGGTCATTCTTGGGGCCCAAGATTTTCCAGAACTCCCCAAGGTCCAGCCTTCCAAGATGGACCCCATTTGCTAAAGATATAGCAGCAGTACATGGAGCTGAAGTTCCCTTCCTTTGTCCACCCCAAGTCTTCTGTGGTACAACTGATCACCACATCCACCCTTGTCTATACACCAGGTCTTTCAACATGGTGATTGTGTATGCGCAACGGTCTGGAGGAGCAGCAAGTCATCATAGCAAACGCTCACTTTATTACACGGATGTAATTAACCTGATCATCATGTCCACGGCCCACGGGGCAAACATAGAGGACAGCAGAGGATAGCGATGGGTGGTATGGCACACCACCCAACGTGGAGGGCTGTGGATCACCGCTTTTCACGAAGAAAACATCCAGTACCCTCCTCCCAGCTCATGCCGGAGGAAAAGCAACAGTTCCCACAGCAGGCTAGGGGAGCCTGTGCTCTGGGCCCGACCCTTGGCCAACCCCAGATATGGTGTGAGCTGAGGGATGCTGGGCCTTGTCTGGGTGGGAGCAGGGGCTGTTCCTTTGAGGATGTGGTGAGTAGGCCACACTTTGAGTCAGGTGCCACATTCTTGTTTCCCAGTCTGGGTTGCTACTCTTTAAGGGCCAGCTGAATTGGAAGAAAAGGAATAGAAAATAAGATAGAGTTTTCTAGAATTTGGGACTTGTGCAAGTTGTTGAGAGACTGTCCTGAGCTTTGTCTGTGAGCTGTCTACAGGAGTGGATGGTTCCTCTGGGCCCAGCTCATCTCAAGTTTCTCTATTTTCTCTTCCTCTTGCCAACATGATGGTAACCCAGGGGTCTCCCTCATAGCTCATTTCAGAAACTTTTCTACATGGTAGGAGCTTCAGGAAGAACAATGAGTTATCAGGGGAGCCTGTGGATGGCCCCAAACACCTAGTGACCCCCCCAACACACACACCATCAGTGCATTCAGTAGGGCAGACTGGACAGGTTCAACTCTGAGTTACTTGGGATCCTAACTGAGAAGACGGGAATGGTACCCAAGTGTCTTGAACAGGACCCTAGGAGTGCCACTGTTTCAAGGGAGGCAAGCATTGGCTTGCTCTCTTCAGAGATCCCTCTTCCGGGCAGACTCCTGGTATCAAGGACTGCCCCTACTTTCAGGGAATGTGGTTGCCTCACAGCGTTCCAGAGCTCCTAAGCAGGTGTGTAGACCTTCTCCCAGCTCACATTCTTGGCCCCTTCTCTCCCCAAGTAGATCCAGATGTGTCACAGCTGCTGTAAGACCTTGTCCAATCTGTCCACAATGCCTGCAGTTGGAACTCATATTTCTGGAGGCGTCTAAAGCAGGCCATGGTGGGACAGAGCACTGAAGGGCTGTTGACTCATGGATAGGTATTCTTAGGGCATCCCTGGCCAGTTCAGGGCAAGCAGAATGGAGGGCATAGGAGGACCTTGTGTCTTTGGTTCACTGAGGAAGCTGATACTATTCTGAGTACAGTGGGTAGACAGTATAAGAAAGATGGATCTAGGGATGGTTGTGTGGGTACGACTGGAAGATATACAGACACAAGGATGGTAAGCTGGAATGGTAGGGTGAAGAGTTTGGATGGCATGGACAGGTAGGGTTGGACAGGTGGACAGATGGATGAGCAGGTGGAAGGATGACAGATGGAGAGGCAGGTGGGTCAAGGTGGATAATGGGGGTAGTTAGATGGAAGGTAGTTAGGTGGAGGAAGATGAATGGGTAGAGGTGTATGGGTTCATGGAAAGATATCTGGGTAAGTCAGAAGGGTGAACTCAGGAAAGTATCAATCTATCAGTGTGGTTAGGCTGAGGAGCAGAGTAATGGACAGAAGGATGCCAGAGATGATACTTTGGTGTTAGCCTAATGATTTTATTTGGAGAAACTAAAAGAGAACTTTGGGGCCCATCCTGATTCCTGTCCACTGTGGCCTCAAGATAGCACTGCCCATGGCCCTGCATCCTATTCTGTCCCTCTCTACCATCAATGACCTGAGGTCTTCTGACAGATGTCCCTGTTGACTGAATCCTTCTGGGGGCTAGCTCTTCTCACCTTGGCACCCATCGGGCAGTAGGACCTAAGCTGTGGTATATCCAGCCTGCTCCTATACACCTGTGACCACGTGTGGAACGACAGCCATTGGCCTCCATTCCTGCGCAGGTCTGCGGACGGAGCTGGAAAGACTCTTTAGGCAGCCCGTAGGCAGCAGACTGGAGAAAGGCCAGTCCGAGTTTGGGGCAGGGTTGGGCAAGGAGATGAGGAGGGGTGGGAGAGGCGGAAGGACACATGACAAGAAGTCCTAAGGTCATGAGACAGGATCTGGGATAGGCCTTGGGGGTCGGAGAGTTCTGCCTGCCAGCTGCCCTCCCCACTAAGCCTTCCTGGTTTAGCTTTGGCCTCAGAACAGGAAGTAAAGTTGCATTTTGATTTGGGGTTTTGGGGAGCAAGGCTCTGTGAGAGCCACATCCCCTAGGGGTTGGGTTCGTGTTTGTCTGTGGTTACCAGGAGGCAGGTCCTGGCAGCTGTTCTTGGGTCCATGGTTTCCGAGCTGGAGAAGGTAGCAGGAGCTCTCAGCAGGAGTCAGGGATGGGGTATCGCCCTCCTCCAGCTCTGTGTAGAGCCCCAGGCAGACTTTAGGTTGAAACCAAGGGCATGCCGTGGTTATGGCCACCCAGGGTATACCTCCCAACAAAGAACACCCATGCACCCTGTTCTTTCCAAAGCTTTGAGGTTGTTTGGTTCTGCTGTGACGTCTTTTGGTGGCTGAAGTTTGAGCACAGCACCCACAGCTTGTCCAGGGCCTTAGCACCTGGTTTAGGACCCCCCAGCCTCCCCTCCTTGCCTCAGACGACACTGCTGACATCCGGCTAGAACTGGGCAATGTGCCTGGGTTCCCTCCTGCTGTCTCCAGGCCCAGTTCCCTCACTCAGCCCTCCCCACCCCCACCCTGATTCTGCAGTTGCCTTGACTGCTGAGCTCTTCCTCTCAGCCTGGGTGTCTGTAGTTGCTGGCCAGATCTCATGCACAAGCAACTCACTGTGGTTGAATGGCATCTGACAGTTGTCCTGGGCTATCCCAACAGCTAGGGGCTCTGCTGAACCCGAAATATGTAAGCTGGTTCACGGAGGCCAACTGGGCTGGGCAGCATTTTGTTGTCCCTGGCGGGCCTCCGTGTTCTTAAAAGGTCGATAAGGGTGGTGTGGGTAGGGCAGGAGGGAAGTGAAGCTAAAGCAAACTGGCGGGTCTTCCGGTAAGGGACCCTCCGTGACCTCCGTCAGAATGGCTGGACCACATAGGAGCAGGCACTCTCAAGTCCTGACACCAGGGACGTGGGCATCAGGGAAGCCACCTCAGGACTCCTGGCCCAGACCTCCAGAGACTACAGCTCTTAAGCACAACCCGAGGGCCTAGCTTTATTTTCATCCCACAGACATGGTGCTCACCACCTCCTGCCCCCCACCCCAGAGCTTTTTCCTATGAATAGCCACTGGCCTGCCCTCCCGGAAGGGCCAAGGATGCTGCATGCCACGGGATAACAGACAAGAAGCACGGCGAGAGGTGCATCTGGGAATGGAATCCAGTGACGCTTCCTGTCACGGGAGGCAGGTCTCCACCAGCACACAGACTCAGTGTTCACAGGCAGACGCTCAGGGCAACTGGTCCACCAGAAGGAAGGGCAGGAGGCCGCCATGTGTCCTGGCTTCTCTGAAACCCACAAAAATACATCTCTGTGGGCTTGGAGGGCTGTGGCCTCAGGAACCTTGCAGAGGATGAGCTCTACCTTGGCCTTCAGAGCGAGGGTTGCTGTCAGGCTCCATTCGGGGTAGCACCAGGTTGATAGTGCCTAACAGGATCCTTCCATATAATGTTCTCTTACAGAATGAATTTTACAGTTGTGAAGAAATACCAGCCACCAAACAAGCCCATAGGACCACAGCTCAGATTCCTTCCAAAATGTTCCCTAAATTTCACATACTTCTGTGGGTTGTCTTAATTTCTTTTTATTTGGCAAACATCTCCTCGGTACTGACGCCGTGGTTGGGGCCTCTGTGGAGACTATTTACATTCACATTAACACACGCTGCACACCTTGCTCTGGGCAGGGCCCCCGGGGCCCCGGGTTCAGGAGCAGTTCCCCCATATTGCACGCTAGGCCTGCAGCTTACTGCAGCCACACACATAGGTGCAGACCCGGACTGTGTCTGCTGTCTTTCTGTTTGGTACAGGCATGAGCCTCCTTCCTTCATTTCCTCCTTGAGTCCTTGAGGGAGTCGAGCGGGCAGAGGGCAGGGTGGGCAAGGGCTGGAGTGCAGGTGGGCGGCGAGCATCACCGTCACTCTCGGGGCTGGAGACGAACACTGGGGATGCAACACAGAGAGCTATGCACAGCTGGGCGTGAGTCTTCCAGGTGAGGTGAGGGTGGCTGCTGGCTTTTATGTGGGGTTTGTTTTTTTTCCTTTTTTTTTTTTTTTCTGTAAAAGTTTGAAAGAAATGACGGTAGCCACAGCAAGACACCGGGGATGGGGTGGCAGGGCTGAGATGGAGCTGGGGTGGGAATGGGAGCGCAGAGAGGTAGAGGAGGAAAAACCGAGAAAGCGTGATTCGCTGTCACCTTATGCTTTCAAAAGCAGTCAAGAATCAACCCAAAAGATTGTCACAGTTTCATTTAGGAATTGTGCTCTCTCTGGGAAGAACACTTTAGCACTTTTTTTTTTCACAAGTGGAAAATGAGTTATGAGAAGTCACAGAAGGTGTGAGGACAGATGGAGGTGTCTCCCTTGCATATAGGGACACACGGACATGGCCCTAGGGCACACAACGCTCAGGCTCATGTTGACTGGGGCTTCTGGATATGGTGTTGAGGGTCACGTGGCCTTGACGCTGACTCCTTTGTGCAGCAAGGATGCTGCCCACTAGTCAAAAAGGAACAAAAGGCTTCTTCTTGGCTCAACCCACCAAATCCCAGTGACCAAACACCCCCCCCAATAAAATCAAAACCAAAATAAAAGACCAACATCCAAACAAACCCAGGAATGGAAAGACCATGAAAAAATACTTTGGCAGTGATAAAAATAAATTTTGGATTTTGATTTCTTGAGTTTGCTTTTTGGATTTCCTTTGGAGCGAGGTGTGTCTGGCATCCTTGGCTGGCTAGCTGGCAAGGTAGTTTACAGGTATGTTTCCTTTGCTTAAAAAAAAAACTTTTTTGGATTTTTTTTTTCACTTAAAGCCAAAGAGTTTGACATTAAAGAAAAGAAATAAAACCTGAAACCAAAAAATGCTTCTTGAGTTGGAAATCGAAATTGTTCTCACCATCTCTGCTGTGTGCGCCGATCCCCCTGGGGTTGGCTGGGTGAGGCAGCAACTCGATAGAAAATCACAGTTTCTTCCCTTTCTAATAAGGAGTGGGGAGAACCCCACAGTTCTTTGTCCATTTCTAAGTAGCTTGTTTGCCAACAAAACAAAATCTCCAAAAGTTCTTCACTGAAAAGAAAAGCCACCGATTAGGTTTCTCTGATTCCAGAGAAAGCATGTGGACTTTACAAAGACAGAGAGGATCAGAGACACAGGGAGAGTCGGGGTAAGGGAAACAGAGGGAGACCAGGACATCAAGAACCACAGAGGCAGACACAGAGAGAGGGACAGGAACAGAGAGACAGACATGGGGGCAGACAGCGGCAGCGCCGGCCATACTCCGCGGCGCAGCGCGGGCGCCACCGTCTGCAGCTCTGAAGTGGTTTCTGAGGATGCTTGTGAAGAGAGGCTGTAGGAGGTCCTGGCAAGACCTTGTCAGGTAGCTGAGGCTGCACGGATGCAGTGTCGTTGGATCTGTGTTTTCTTTTGGAGAGAAGCAGTAGCAGCAGTGACTCCACCTGGCCAGCTCCAGGCATCTGGTGGGCCAAGGTGGGGCCAGGAGGTTGGCAGGGCATGGCGTCCATGGGCTGGGCGTCAGGTCTGGAGGTCAGCGGGGCACGGCGGCGTCCAGGGGGCCGGGTGGGCCCGGAGAGCAGGGGCGAGAGGGCCCTGCTGAGCCGGCTTCACTGGGGCTGGCAGTGGCGTCAGGCTGTCCAGGCAGTGGGTCAGCCACTGCCGCTGCGGGGCCCTGCAGACTCTGGCCGCAAACATGATGATGCTTCTCCCAGTCCTTGTGCTGACAGAAGGACCCGCAGTAGCGTGCTGCATTACAACCGCTACAAGTCTCACTGGCCTTGCGCCCGCAGTTCCAGCAGCTCTGGATGTGGAGGAGGGCAAAGGAGATGGTCAGAATGGGACAGAATGCACATGCCCAGACAGCCTGCCCACTGCTGAAAAGCAGAGAGGGGGAGGGAGAGAGAGATAGAGAGACAGAGAGAGTTGCAGGAGAGAGCTGTGCATCCACGCCCAGCTGCTAAAACCCAGTTAGGGTTTCACCCAGGAAGAAGAAAGAACTCTAGAGCCCCTAGAGGCAACTGAGCTGTCGAGCACTCACTGAGCTCTTTTGGGAGGAGAGGTGCTCACTGACCAGGATTCCCTTTTCTGACTGTGTTTCCCTCAGGGATGGCTGGAGATCCCTGTAAGGTGGCTGGGCTGTGGGACTGGGAGGCTGCCCCTGCTTCAGGACTCAAAGCCTACTTCTTGTCTCTATTTGGCTCCTAAAGTCTCTGGCCTCACCCCTGCCTGCTGTTCTCCAGTTTAGGCTGCTCCGCCCAGGAGGGCCTTGCTGGACTCTTCATCAGGATGGCTCTGGTACTTGATGGCTCCCCTTCCTCAGGTCTGCTCGGATGTCCCATCTAGTGACGTACTTCCCAAACTATCCCCACCTCCAAATACCCAACACTCCAGTTGGCTCTTTGCCCGTCTCATGACAGCTCTGAGATCCTGTGTGCATGTGCATATGTGCATGAACACATGAGTGTGTGGGCACATATGTATATGTGTGCGTGTGGAGGCCTGAGGACAATATCTGGTATTATTCCTGAATACTGTCCGCATTATTTTAAGATAGGGTCTCTCATTGGCTAAGAGCAGTGGTTCTCAACCTGTGGGTCTTGACTCCTTTGGGGGCTGAATGACCCTTTCACAGGGGTTGCTTAAAACCATTGGAAAGCACAGATATTTACATTATGATTCGTAACAGTAGCAAAATTGCAGTTATGAAGTAACAACGAAAATCATTTCATGGTCGGGGGTCCCCACAACAAGGGGAACTGTATTAAAGGGTCTCAGCATTGGGAAGGTTGAGAACCACTGACTTAGAGCTGACCAGTTAGGCTAAGATGGTGGCCCAGCAAGCCCCAGGAGCCTCCTGGCTTTGTCCCTCCAGTGTTGGAGACCTGGCCCTTCCTAAGGGGCAGCCCATGAATGACTTTCCTAGAAGGACTTTTCCTTTCTTCCCGATGTCCTGCCAACCAAACTCTTGGAGCAGAGCAAACAGTCTTCAGAAAGTCCTCCTGTACCCACCCTGCTGGGTGGGGCACAGTGCCCAGACACCCAGGCACACAAGGTCATAGGTCTCATGGCTTTCTCCTTCCTGTTTCTTGAGCTGCCAGAAGCTGAGGGAGGCCCCAGGGTCCTGAAAAGTCTCCTTAGACCTCTTGCTTTCACAAATTAAAGAACAGAGGGTTCGATATTGACAGGCTTTGATGGAATATGGGCCCTAACACGTGCCAGCCCCCCCAGACAAGACATTACTCTCTGGACCTTCAATTCCTGCCACTTGCAGGTTGGGAAGGCCTGAGAGACACCTTACCAGTCCTCATGGGTCTCTGTATTTACTGACAAGCAGTGCTGAACAGACTGAATGGTTGCTTATGCCACCAGTGACAGTCGTGACCCCGAGAGCAGAGAGCTCATTGGCCGAGAGGTTGCACAGGTGTGGTGTTCTAACCCAGGTTTGGTCAACCCTCGGAATACAGTGCACCTGGAGGCAGCAGTGGAGTGTAGAGGTGGCCAGTGGCCCTACCTCGCTGGAGTCCTCTTGCTGGTTGATGACAGTCAGGGCATCCTCTGAGGCCTGCCGCTTGGCCTCAGCCAGGGCTCGCTCCATCTTGGCACGCTCTGTGGTGATGAGTTCATGGGCTTTGCGCTCTGCATCAGACACAGCTTTCTGTAGCTCTGACATCGCCTGGCGCTTCACCTCATTCACGGCTTCTTCTGTAAAGCACAGAGGTGGGCTGGTGGTCACACTGGCCAGTCATCACCCAGGCCCCTCTGTGTCTCTTTATATGTCCTGGGTCCTCCAAAACCTCTATGGCTAATTTTGGTCAGCTAGTAGCTAGCTCTGCCCTCTGACTCAAGGTAAACTTTATTGGCAGTCTCAGGAGTGTCAGAGTATGATCAAAATATCCCACATGTGGATGAATATGTAAGTCCTGGGCACATGTGTGCAACCCTGGTCAAGAGGAATAGAGCTGTGGGTAAACTTTCTAAAGCTCAACCTCCACCTGCAAGTGTCATGGTCCTCACTCTGGTGTGCATCTTCAGGGGGTGAGGTCTAGTCCCCGCCCCACAGTATGATCCAGCAGGTTCTGGGGGGTGTCCAGGATTCTGTTCTAACAGACTTCAGGCAAGCGACTGCTGTGAAGGACCTGCCTTGAGAACAACAGGTCTGCTCCTTGGCTTTGCTTAGGCCTATCCAAGGGAGCCAGAAGGGACTATGTGAACTCTGGCTGTAATTGATTCATATTCTCATTCTCATGCTCTCTCTCTCTCTCTCTCTGTGTGTGTGTGTGTGTGTGTGTGTGTGTGTGTGTGTGTGTGTGTATGTTTGTGCATTTTGTGCACACTCCTGTGTGGCCCAATGTGTAAATCCACAAACTTGCTGCACATGGATGGAGTCCTTCTGAGTTGCAGACACTTCTTACGGTTGTCCCCAGGGTCTGTCCCCATAGCCCTACTCACCAGCCTTCCTCCAGATCTCCTCAGGCATATAGCCAGAGAGGGTCCTGGGCATGAAGTCCCGGTGGGCATCTGAAACAAAGGGGTGGGGCACAGTGTCATACACAAGCTGGGGGCATCAGCTGCCTTCATCCACACTGGCTTCCCTTCCCCTCCGGCCAGGGCTTGAAGGCAAGGAATACTTTTTCCTGGGAAACAGGGCTTCACAATGCCGCCAGGGCGGTCAGGGGGATTGGGGTGGCATGCTCTATAGCCAGTGGACATGGATTCAGGCAGGGAGCTGGGCATGTCCTAGGCCTCCCCTAGTTTCTGTGGTCACCACTGTGGTGGATGGGTAAATAGAAGCCTCTAAGTGCTACCTCCTAAGCTTGGCCTGTACCTACTAGATCCTGGGAGGTCCACGCTTCCTAGAAGACCAGGTGCATATTTCTGCAAGTGAAAAAGGCCCCCTTTTCCAAGTGACACTGTCTGTTTAAGTAAGGCCTGACTATTGGCTAGCTTTCTGGGGAATTAGTGGCATCCTACAGAGGCTGTGCAGGGCTAGCAACCCCTCACTACAGGTCTTCCGTGTTCTTCCTTGGTACACACCTAGCTGAGACCCCTCAGGGCCACTGCAGCTGTTGAGGGGCCGGGCAGAGGTGGGGGTGGGGCCCTTCTTTCCTTCCTCGGAGTCGCTGTAGCACCGGATCCAGTGGTTGAGTTCTTCACGGTCAGCCTCCTGGCACCGTCGCAGAACAGTGAGGGATCGCCGTGTTTTCTCCACCATATCCATGATGCAGTTCAGGAGCTGCAGGTGGGTGGCAGGGCCTTCAGTACGTTGGAACCGGGGTTGTGGCCAGATGTGGCCATCCAACATGGAGGGGGTGGTCAGGGAGCCAGCTCATCATCCCTGAAGGCAGGGCACAGAAATCTACCTTGGCTCCCCACAAACAGTGAAATGGTTCCCAGTGCCTATGGGCACCCAACTTGAATGGGAACTTCTTTGGATGCAGGGTACAGGCTTAGGGTCTTTCCTTTGAAACTCTGAGAGCAATCTGCCTTGGGAACATCCCCAAGAAAGAAGCAGGTAAGGGGCCCACACTTCAGAGTGCATGGTGGTCAGAGGACTGGAGCTCCTAGGAACATCAAGACACAGTTCACTTGGCCTGACCAGAGGCTCAGGCACCTACCACCAAGATAGCCTACACCACTGGGGCTCTACTCTGCAAGTGTCTAAGTGCCAGGCAGTGGTGGCACACACCTTTAATCTCAGCACTCGGGAGGCAGAGCCAGGTGGATCTCTGTGAGTTTGAGGCCAGCCTGCTCTACAGGATAGGATCCAGGACAGGCTCCAAAGCTACAGAGAAAAGGCCGGGCGTTGGTGGCACATGCCTTTAATCCCAGCACTTGGGAGGCAGAGCCAGGCGGATCTCTGTGAGTTCGAGGCCAGCCTGGGCTACCAAGTGAGCTCCAGGAAAGGCGCAAAGCTACACAGAGAAACCCTGTCTCAAAAAACCAAAAAAAAAAAAAAAAAAAAAAAGAATGCAAAGCTACAGAGAAACCCTGTCTAGAAAAACCAGAAAAAAAGTCTCTGAGCAGGAAAGAGTAGAGGAAGAAGGGCCTGTCTGCATGGTTCAGCATCCTTGTCTCTGTTCTCTCACAGCATCCTGATAGGTCAACAATAGACAGTGATGTTTACATAAAGGGACAGGCAGACAGTAGGCACTCAGATAGGTCCTGCCAGGAGATGCTGAGCCCAGAGCAGCCCAAACTCAGTGTTGCTCCCCACCCCCAGCCTTAGGCTCTAGAGTCCTGCAGACTTTCTGGGAATCACCGAGGCCCAAACTCCACCTGGGCACTCACACTGTTGAGATGTTTCCACTCTTCTGCCCACTCACGTTCTGTGAGCCTGTGGTCAATCACTTCTTCTTGTCGAGACCCAGGCATGGCTGCAGAAAGGGCAATGCACATTTAGGCCCCCCTGCGGGTGCCAAACCCCACCCTTGCCATAACTAAGCCCTGACTTGGATCTCAGGTCCTGCCCCCACTCCTAGGTGCCGCCTACTTCCTAAGTACCATTCCTACTCAGGGGGTAAAACACTCGTCATCCCTGGTTCTGCCTTGGCCATTCGTTCCCTCCCTACTAGCCTTCCAATCCAGCTCCTCTTGCCTTTTCTCTGCCCATTTCTGATAGGCAGCTCCAGATCCACTTTAAGGGTCTGTCTTATCACGGTCCAGAAACCTCAGGGCCTCTGTGCAGCTGCCCAACTTATGTGTGTTTACGACTTCCTCTCAAATATCTGTACTCCTATGCATTCCTCAAAGTCCAGGCCACAGGGCCCCTCTACAGCTGCAGAGTCTTTGGAATTCTTCAGGCCATGTGTCTCTGGTCTCTAGGTATGAGACTTCCCTGTTTATTCTCTACCCCCAGACTGTCAGCTCCATGGAGAAAGATGGTGTGTTGTGTTTACCTCTGTGTCCCCAGGCTGAACTCTGGCCTGGGTGTTTACCAGTCCTGAGTGTGGTCTTGGGATCAGATCTACTGGCCGCAGGGTCAGACAAAGTAGCAAGCCAGGATGGATCATTGCACACGGGACCCTGGGGCCCTTATCTTGCCACTCCCTGCCTCAGTTTCCTGACCCTGCCTAGTTCTGAACATAGTGAGAAGTAAGAAGATCCCAAGCTGACCTGGTAAGCTTGAGGAGGTGTCCCCAAGCAGGGCTTGGTGCTAAGCACTGTGCCCTTCTTTCTGCCCTGACCTTGGAGCGAAGGTCTGTCTTTCCCATGTAACAGATGCACATACTGAGGCTGGTGAGGATCATGTCTGTCCATAGTTACCAGGCAGCAAGTGGGGGAGGCAGTGTATGGTGTAAGGGCAGCCTGGATCCCTGACCTCGGGGATGGCCAAATGGGGTGGGGCAGGGTGTGGGATGCCACTGGACATGAGGGACATGATGGTCCTCTCTTGGTTTTCCTGCGGTGTCAAATACTTCCAGTGTGGTAACTGATGCTGTGCAGGTGAGCTGGTGCCAACCCAGGCTTCCTGGGGGCAAAGCCTCTCTTTAAAGCTGCCATCGGTGCCTAAGGACCTCTTAGTGCCCTAACCTGAAATGCCTTCCTCGAGCTGCAGAAGGGCAGGGAGTGGCCACAGCCGTCATCCAGCACTCTCTCTGGCTGCCCACAAGGGGCCTGTGCCAACGCCCCAACTAAAATAGAGGCTGAGATCTGCGCGACAGCTGGCGTTTATTTTTGCATTAGCAAAAGCGAGTGGGAATTAGCACCTGCCTGACCCGGCTGTGGTGAGCCAGACACTGTCACCTGCTGCCTAGGTCCAGGCCCTGGAAGCTTCCACAGTGTGTGGGGGGTAGGGAGAGGCCTCTGCTGACCCTGGTCTGGGATCCTATAGGTATCCTGCATGACCCTGGATGGTCATCTCGAGCATTCCTTTCCAACACACTGGGGTCTAGCAGGGCGTTGCCAGGCAGGTGTTGCTGTGACCACCCATGGCTGTCCCACTCGTGTTCTTGGAGCCTCAGCCACACCTTGGAGGTGTGTGGGTACAGGCTGAGAAATGCCAGCGTGCGTGTGCTCTGTGTCAGCTGCTGTCCCTGTCATCAGCAACTGGGCTTTGGAGGACACCGTGTGCCAGGTGCTCTAGCAATGTTCATGTCCTCACACAACTGTTCTGACAGAGGAAGAAACTGAGGCAGAGAGGTCATATGGCCCACTTCTGGATTCAAGGACAGCCAGGCAGCCCTGCTGGTAGCCTTGCCTTCAGCTACTCTGGCTGTAGGCTGCCCAGCCCAGGAGGGTGGTAAAGGCTGCTTCCTCGGACAGGGTCCTCTGCCCTAGGGCTATTCTGTGTGTGAGAAGGGGCAACTTGGCTCTGAAGGGGTAAGTCGGCTACCTGGGCACTGGGGTGGCGGCTACTGACTCCTTACCCCTGTTTCTTTACTGGACGGATGAGGTAGTGATTACAGCTGCAGTACCTTCCACCAGAGCATAGGTACAAGCAACTGCTGACTGAACCCTAAAAAATGCATGTCAACTCTCTCCAATACAAGCACATGCAGGCTCGCCAACCCATGGCTTCACTCACTCACTCTCTGTGTCCATACCTCAAGGGGTCGATGGCTCTCACACCACTTACCGAGGGGCCGATGGCGCTCCCGCAGCTCTCGGGGATCAGGATGTCGGTAGGAGTCCCGGAAGTGGTGGGCCATGGCCATGTCCTCGAGGCGATAGTGTGGGGGCGGGGGTGGTGTAGGGTGGGGCAGCCCATTGCTGGGACTGCAGCGTTGGGCTGGGCTCAGGGTGCAGGACCGCTTACTGAGGTGGTCGGGGTGCAGAGGGTCCCGGTCTGACCCATTCTCTTTGGTCCTGACCAAGAAAACAGGTGGCCAATGGATAGCAGCCCCAGTCTTGGACAGAGGGTAATAATAGAGGTGAGGAGAGGCAGGGTGGAGGCAGAAACTCAGAGGAGTGCCCCCCTGGGTTCTGGTCCCCCACTCTGACCTCCTCTGGGACTCCTGGTAGAGAATGGAGGGAGGGCGACATCCAGGGTCCCATGGCCAGGTGTGGTCCCTACTGTGATACAGTGGTAGGACCAGTACCTCTGTGGCCAGTCAAGGGGTCCAGTCCAGCCCAGCCACCAAGGGCTCTAGTCTCCAGGTCACTGAGGGTCTTCAAACAGCACAAAGACAAATGAGTTCTGGTGGGAGAGACCCCTTCCTGAGCTGCTGTCTTCCCGGGATCCCAGAGACCCCAGGTCCGTCGCTCAATAGGGCAGCGTATGCTGCAGAACCCAATGTCACCAGCCCACCAGCTGGCAGTATTAGCAGCTCTTGATCGGTCCTGCTGTAGACAGCAGACTGGACCAGCTGTCTGGCAGAGCTGTGGCAGAGGCAGATGGGCAGGGAGAGGCCGCCTTGGGTCACCTCCCTGTCCTGGGATCTGTGAGAGGCTGTTACCTGTCAGGTGTCCTCCTCTTGCCGTTCTCATTGACTTCCAGAAGGAGCTCGGAAGAGTCGACAGGGGAGGTGGCACTGGCGTCCAGCAGGAGTTGTTCATGCTGGGCCAGGTACTGGGCAGGCGTCTGCTTGGCCAGGCGGGCACAGTGCAGGAGCTCCCGCTGCAGCAGTGGGAGATTGGCCTGTGGGCAGGGCAGGGGCTTGAGGCACAGTTCCCTGTCAGCTGGTATGCAAGCCACACAACCTGTTGAGACCAGTAGACAGCCCAGGGCTGCCTCTGTGTGACTCAGGACTCAGGGTCCCTCAGGTTCCTTTCCTTTCTGCAGCACTGTGGGAAGCGACAGGCCTGTGCCCTGCTGGACACAGAGCCATGTATGGACTTTCTACATCACCATGCTTCCTCCCAGAGTCTGCAGCCAATATTCCCTACCTGTATCCTGGCTAAGCAGGCACCATATCGTCCTTTGCACAGAAAAGGGAAGCAAGGTCACACACACACACACACACACACACACACACACGCACGCACGCACGCACGCACGCACGCACGCACGCACGCACGCACGCACGCACACGCACGCACACACACGCACACGGGGTGGTGGTAAACAGAGGTGCTGCCAAGAGCACCTGACACTGATGCCGAGCCCCTGCACTGGCCCCCAAAATGCACTGGCCAGGATCCCCACAGAACTATCTCCTCTCTTTCCCCTGTCCTCCCACTCTCCAGCCTCAGCCCAGAACAAAGCTTACAGCAGGACCTCAGACATCAGTGTGTGCTTTCTGTAGCCACGCAGCTCTGAGCACATGGGGAATGTGACCTACGTGAACTCCAGCCTCAGTCATGACATCACAGCTCGAGTCTACATTAGCAGATGAGGCCACCAGAGCTCACAGCCTCCATCTCTAAACCTATGAGCTTCACCCTAGGGCTGGGCCAGGGTCTCCAGGAACTGCTGGTGGTCAGCCTTTCCAGAGCTGCTGTGGGTAAGGGTGGCAGGCTGGCCCTGAGCATGCTGGAGAGGGGCCCAGTGGCAGGCTCTTGGGAGAGCCAGCAGTTCTAAGTATTTGTAAATAAACACAATCTACAACTTTCCCATGCGTTTCAAAGCTGCCAGGGCAGCCTTCTCCAGCCTCTGCCTCCTCAGCCCCTGCTGGCGCATCCACCCGACCCATCAGGCAGCCGATGCATTTTTGTTGCGCTGTGACGCTGCCAAGCCTGTTTTTCTGTTTGGATAGCTGAACGGGGGCCAGCTCACCATCTGCCGACCACGTCAGAAGCATGCGCTGGGATGAGGTCCTGGGAGGTCTCAGTAGCCCAGCGTCTCCTCCCTCACCAGTCCCCCACCCACCCTGTCCTCTCCTTGGCCAGCATGACGGGGCGGGGGCTGGGCATGAGCACCATCTGGTTGCTGTTAGGGTGGGGAAACATCTGGGGTCCTGGCCAGCTGGGGCCAGCTGGGACTTGGAGTCTCGGGTGGGGCAGCTTCTGAAAAGCCCCACTGTCCAGCTACATGAAGGCGGGAGCAGGACAGAGCGGAGGAGACCCTAGGTATCAGGTAGTCTAGCTGTACCATCCAGATACACAGCAGTCCTTGGCTAGGGGCACAGGACCACTGCTCACCCAGAAAGAACAAGTCCCCATTTTTCTTCAAAAGTCCCAGGCATCATTCAGAGGACAGACCAAGCTGGTCACAAGGGCACCCTGGGCCCCGACTTCACTTGGCATAGAGATTTTTGATGTCCAGAAAATCTAAACCACCTTTCTCCTCAATGGGCCTCTGGCAGAGGATACACAGTACACATACAGCCACCATGGTGACGGCTAAGCCATGAGTCTTTTTTATGCTTCGCTTGGTTCTGCAGAGCCCTCCCACCACAGGCCGGCCAATCGAAGACTTGGCGGACCACTCACCCCGGCTGGCCTACTGAGGAGATGTGTGACCTTGGGAAGTCACACAGCTGCCTCCTGCCTCACCTGTAAGCTGGAGCTCTGGCAGCCCTGGCGCGGCAGGCTCCAGTGAGCCCCACGTGAACTAACTCAGTTCTTCCGATCACCTGTGTGGCAGGCAGTTTTGTCTTGCCTAGGAAAGGACCCAAGAGGGCCCTGCAGTGGGAGCCAAGTTCTGCCCCGCCACACCTTCAGAATGGCATCCCCAGAGGTGGCCATGAGAAGCACTGCAGACGCCAGAAGGTCCATGACTGTTCAGGAAAGTGCTACGCTGCTTCTCTGACCACCAAGAGGGGACCCATTCAGTGCGGGCAGTGAGGCACCTGGATCTGCCTGAGCTCTTCCTCAGGCTGCCTTGTTTCTAGACCACTGGGGCTGGGCTCCTACCATGCTGTGCCAGCAAAGTAGTTATGCCCTTGGACTGGGCAGAGGGGGCCAGTGCTCTTGTCTTGCCAACAAGGTTAGAAAGACTTGGCGGCAACCTCGTATTTTTAGGTTTTCTCTTTGGCTCTTACTGCCCCTCCCCCCCAGGAGCTCTGTATCATGGAGAAGACAGATGTACCACCGATGTTCCTAACAACGAGACACAGAGGTCCTGGGTGAGCTAGGGGGCGGGCAGAGAGAAAGGAAAATGGAGAGGGTCCCCTGACAAAGCAGTTCTGGACAGGGTGTTCCACCCAGCACTTGCTTTGGGTGATGCCACACTAGGTTAGGTAGGAAGGGTTCTGAGGCTAGAGACTACGGGCAGTGGAAGCTGGGGTATTTCAGGCATAAACAGGGTGGCCAATGCTACCAAGCATCTGCTGCAAACATTGGCTCTGACAAAATAAGCAGGCGCACGGCATCCCAAAGACAGGCGGTGGCAGAGTCAGCAGTATGTGGAGGGTGAGGAGCAGGAGGGCCTCCAACGCACTGCAAATGACTGCCAGGTGGGCCCACGTGCTGGCGCGCGTGGCCGCCCTGTTGTCACTAGCTCCAGTGTGAGCCCAGCGAGGTGTGGGTGGGAGGGAGGAGGGGAGTGGATGTGGGGTGTCATGTGGGGTCCCCCTGGGAGGTGCCAGAGCAACGAGGCTGGCAGGACACATACTGTGCATTCTGTGGGGACTTTGAACTATAGAGACCCAAGCTCAAATCCAGGCTTGGGTCTGCACCAGCCGGAAAAGTGAGGGCTTCCGTTTCCCTGCTTACTAACTTGACAGTGTCAGGGCCTCTGTGTCCCCCTCCAGGGGTTCAAGAGGGCATCTAGGCAGAGATCTTATAACCCGTTCTTGGTCTAAATTAGGCAGTTAAAAACCTTACTGATGTAGCTGCCCTGAGAGAATGGGGGCTCCAGCTACAGGGGCTGAGTGCAGGGCAGTGGGGCCAGCCCAGTGACTGCTAGGGAGCTTGGTGGGGGCTCATACCTTGGAGCTTACTGCTTGTATGGTCTGACCTTGAACTTTGACTAAAGAGCACAGACGGCCGGGCAATGGTGGTGCCCGCCTTTAATCCCAGCACTCGGGAGGCAGAGGCAGGTGGATCTCTGTGAGTTCAAGGCCAGCCTGGTCTATAGAGTGAGTTTTAGGGTAGCCAGGGCTACACAGAGAAACCCCGTCTCAAACAACAACAACAACAACAACAACAACAACAACAACAGAGAAGAGCACAGATATGCAGGGAGCATGGCCTGGGATCCTAGCTATAAGTGGAGGTGTGGGCCCTACGGTGTGGGCATGCTAGCATCTCCCTGAGAGGTCTAAGTGGAAAGATCACATGGCCAAACACATTTGGAAGCATGCCCTCCTCACTCCTCTCAGAGTGAAGGGCTGCAGTGAGTCACAGGTTACAGGCCCTGCATGATGAGGACCTGGCTCTTTCCCAGTGCGTGCGTGTGTGTGTGTGTGTGTGTGTGTGTGTGTGTGTGTGTGTGTGTGTGTGTGTGTGTGTGTGTATAGATGACCAGATTTTAAAATCCAGGTCTCGCCGGGCGACCTGGCTCTTTCCCAGTGCGTGTGTGTGTGTGTGTGTGTGTGTGTGTGTGTGTGTGTGTGTGTGTGTATAGATGACCAGATTTTAAAATCCAGGTCTCGCCGGGCGGCGGTGGCACACACTTTTAATCCCAGCACTTGGAAAGCAGAGCCAGGTGGATTTCTGTGGTGCATTTCTGTGAGTTCGAGGCCAGCTTGGTCTACAGAGTGAGATCCAGGACAGGCACCAAAACTACACGGAGAAACCCTGTCTTGAAAAAAAAAATCTGGCACCTTACTAAGCCTGGTAGTGCACACCTGCAATCCCAACTACTGGATGCTGAGACAGGAGGATAAAGAGTTCAAGGCTAGCCTGGGTAACTTAGTGAGACCCTGCCTCAAAATTAGAAAGGACTAGAGCTGTAGCCCAGCAGTAGAACACTTGCATGTATAAGACTGTGTTCAACGCCAGCACTGAAACAACAAGACCCCCAAACCCAAACAAACAAAAAGCAACCCACCCCACCCCCAAACAAATGTAGCTTCTCATCTGAGGGTTCAGGCTGGGGTGAGGAATCTGCCTTGCTAGGGGGCTCTGGTTCCTCTGCCAAAGGGACCCAGTGCGGTGTCACCACCCATTCGTGTGGCCCCAGTCCCAAGCCTGGGTCGGTGTTTAGCACAGCGTCTTCCATCTGACTGCCCCATCCCCCTGCTGTGCCGTCACACGCCTGCCTGTCCATCACCCGGTCACTGCCCTCTGCACACCTGTCCCTGCACTCTGTCCCAGCCATATGGACAGTTGCTTTTCCTCCTTCCCCAGGGCCTTTGTATAGACCAGCCCTGTTTCTTGGAGGGGGCTGTCCAAGCCTTCTCCCCGTCTCAGTCACCATGAAATACTCATCCTTGGGAGATCTGGGAATATTTCCTCACTGTACCCATTTCCCAGTTCTACACCTGGTCGTCAGCACTCTCTTCCCACAAGGTTATTGCTTTAGGGTACTTTGCCTGCCTGTTCATGTGATCCTCTGAGCCTCTGCACAGCCCCTGGCTTGGAGTGGGCAACTCAAAAATCTGCTGAGGGATAGGAATACACTGGGTTTTGTGCATTCTGACTCATGAGGTCTAGCAACTAGTTTACAGCCCTAACTAGTCCGATCTGGTGGTCAGCACCATTTCCCTGGGCCGCTGAGAATGACACTTGAGAGGGAGGGGAACTGAGGACTGCGGCCTCTCAGAGAGGCCCCAGCCAGGAAGGATTTGGTTACCTTCAGAAAGGGGATGACGAATGGCCGCAATGGGAAGTTGGTGGCTTCTTGGAGCTTGGAATGAAATTCTTCGATCGTCAGAGTTGAGTTCTGCAGGAGAGACCGCCCCATTGAAAGGTGCCCACGCACTGTCTGAACCAGCTGCCCCACCCCCACCCTGGGAAGGAGGAGGCTCTGGGTCTGGCCTGAGGGATGAGCGGAGCATAATGGCGTGGTGGGCGTCATGATGGAGCAAGTGGCCGAGTGGTGGTCATGGGGAGCACAGGTGCCCGGTAACCTGGAGACTCACCACCAGCCCCAGCACCAGTGTGTGAACACGTTCCCCAATCTCAGGCGAGATGTCGCTGCCAAACTGCTGCAGGGTGGTGAGGAAACGTTTGAGCTTGCTGAGCTGCCGTGCCCCACATGCTGGGGGCAGGTGTTGTGTGGACAGCGAGGCAGTAGATGAGGTGGCTGGGCCATTGCTGAAGCCATTGGGTGTAGATGGCGCACCATGGATGGCCGTAGGTGAGTGGCTGCTGCCGTTCATCACTGTAGGAGAAGGGTGAGTATGAGGGCAAGGCATAATAATTATACTTTATAGGTACATATGGTAACAGTGACAGCAGTGGCCCAGATGACAATGATGATGACAGAGTCCAGAGCAGCTGTGCCCTGTATCCTACACAGCTGCCATTCTGTCCTTGCAACCATTCTGTGCTCATGGGGGTTACACTCTTACAGATATGCAAACTGCTCCTGGGGAGGTGACTCCCTTCACCTCAGATACCCCAGCCAGGAGGATGGTAGGGATCACACCCTGGAAGTAGCTGCAGAGAGAGATGTTTGTGGGGCTGGCTTATGCTGTCCCTGGGGGCTTACCCTGGGCCTGAGGTCAAGGCCTTCACACCAGCCGATATTCTAGGTCCTCCAACATGCAGTAGATGCCCAGTCCATCCTACCAGACTGGCTCAGGTTTCCACCATGAGCAAGCATGGGGCCTCTTCACCCCCATTAACCCAAGCAAAGGCCAGCAACTCTGCCTCTGCCATAACAGCCTCAAGCAACACCCTCTACCCAATCTCTTTCCCACCTCTGAGCAATGCCCCAACTCTCCTTAGCCCTGAGCACTGTCCTGAGAGCCTCCCAAAACTTGAGGACCCCAAGCCTCTCTAAGCCTGAGTAACACCCTTGCCGGCAAGTAGCCCAGTGCTTGAGCTGATGGGACTCAAGATCAGGCAGAGTGACTGAGACCCCCAGGAGGAGCTGGTTGGATTCTTCAGGGGATTTTGACACAGAAGGCTGTGTCCAGGGGATGGTTCATGCTGAGGACAATCAGGTGACTAAGGGCACAGCTGATAAGCATGCTACAAGATCACGGCTGCCAATCACTGAGCCATGGCTGACTGGATGGCCCTACCGTCAACTCGGAGTACCAGGGCCAAGGCCAGGGGCTGCCAGAGTCCTTGTCTATCAGCCCTGAGTGACAAAGGTATGATTAGCAGACTCTGCAGACAGGTCAGAGTTCACAGGTCATGAATGCAATCTCTAGGTATGGACACATGTTCATACACCTCTGGCTCACTCAACTGTTGTTTTTTTCCATGTCTTATGCCCCCTGACCTTAGGCATGCACCACTGTCTCCTGCCTTGACTGAGTGTGCAGAAGCCAGGTCTCAGGACTGTGCTGACAGCGTAGGTCTGGGGTGCCCTCAAGACCACAGTTCCCAAAGCTTCTGTTGTCTCATTCCACCTGTGGTGAGGGAGGCCTGGTGGGGCTGTAAGTGCCAAGGGAGAGAGGCAGCCCATTTTTCTAGACTAAAGATCTGTCCGTCCAGGCTTGTCCAGTGCAGAGACTCCAGCTGAGTTCCCCTGAGGTATCTGCTTGCTTCAGGCAATGGGTACCTTAGCAAGGCACTCTAGACTACACCTGCCTGGACATCTTGACCCAAGCCCTAGGAGAGGCCTACGGGCTGGGCATGGAAAGATGAGGTGGGGCCTTTACCTAAGTCCTCCCTTCCTGGCCCTCAAATCTTGTGGCTGCCATGGCTCTTGCAGGACCCTGTCACACCTCTGCTCACACTACAGGACAGGGGACCTAATCTTACTCTGCCAGTCTTGGAGTTTCTGTCCCCTAGTGCAGTGACCAGCTCTATCTTGTCTAGAAATTGCCTGAGACTCCAGCCCAGATAAACCACCTGGGGCCAGGGCTGGTGGCTCCACACAAGCATGTTCTAGATCCACAAAGGAGACAGGGCCACTAAGGCCCTGGGATAAACCGTTCATGGATAGACCCAGCTGGTGGCCCCCAACGGTCTGCTCCTAGGGCTGACCCCTACCTTCTGCGTGAGTGTAAGGCAGGACGCAGCCCAGAGCTGTTATGGTGTCACGTGGGTGCGGCTGCTGTTTAGTCCCCTTGGACACACCCTTCCCATCCCTCTGTCCTCACCTCCAATCTGACAGTCAGTCCCCTGATACAAGGACTTCACAGGTCCTCAGACACCCCCATATCATAAACCCTTGAGGGTTGGGGAAGCAACACCAGTCCAGATGTACAATGTAAGCCAGACCTAGGTCTATCTGCCAATGGTCCCCAGCCACTCCGAAGTTCTGCGGTGGGCTCCAGGGTCCAAGCATAGTCATCTTTCTTGTTTCCGAACCCATGGCTAATGAGCCTGCGTACGCCACCAACTGACCTGGGAGCTGGCCTCGTGAGATTACAACCCTGACAGACTCTACATGCTGGGTGTTATGTGAGGTACCCCTTGACAGCTGACCCTAAGGAACAGACATTTCAGCATGTGGGGAGAGGCATGCAGGCTCACATGCCACCTTGGTGTGTTTAGGCTGCCAGAGGTCATGGAATACTCTGCACACAGTTCTAAGCAGCTCCTCTGCCCTAGTAGGGGGGTATGCACATGGAAGCTGAAGCCTTTCCAGTTGTTTCCCCAAATGATTTCAAGGGTCCATTCCAGGGCCTAGGATACACAGTCAGTTCCTGAATGACTGTATGTTAGTAGAAGCAGCCAGTGTAAGTCTGTGCATGGGAGCACCCTTCTAGCTCTGGGGTGGTCAGTGATGTCTGCACACAGCATACCAACATCTCTGGGTTCTTAGCCTCTCTAAAACCATCTCCAGAGGACCCCACTGGGTGGACTTCCCTCTCGCTAGCAAGCTCTGACAGCTACCGACACACATGCCCCGGTCAAACCTAATGACAGCCACTTGCTGTCACCTCAACCCGACCAGGAGATGGCTTGTTGCCACGGAGACCTCACTAACAGAGGTGGACTTGTGTCCTAAGACCCAAGCATTTTATCACCAGGGCTCTGGGCCTTTTGGTAGTTTCTGAAACATGCCAATGTCCACATTATCTAGTCCGCCACCCACCACCACCAGCCTGACCTGGTCCTGTCCTCGCTGGGGCCCGCTTACCAGCCTTGCTCTGAGCGCCCGGGTCCCCCGTGGCCTGTTCGCCTCACTCACTGCCTGTCTGTCTTCCCTCCCGCGGCTGCCGGGCAGTCTCAGCAGCTAAAGAGACGCCAAAAATAGCCCCCAGCACAAGTGTTTTCATTACCACAACAGGTGTGTTACTAAGTTAGACAGCACACGTGTCCTCGGCTGATGTTTGGGGGCACAAACTAGCACCCCATAGCTCCCCTAGCCTTGATGCTTGGGTGGGAGTTGGCCTGGAGCTCACGGACCCTATTAACAGTTCTCGCACTCTTTCTCCCTGACAAGGAGAACACCATTATCACCACCACAAGAATCAGTCAACAGTTGAGGGCCAGTCAGGCTGCGTGCCAGGCTCTAGTGTGTGGCCAAGCATGGCACAGAATGATGGCAGCAAGAAGGACAACATAAAACATAAATAACACATGTAACCTCTTCCTTATTCTTAGAGCCCAGAAATCCCCGGCAGCTGCACACACCTGGGAGATGCAGCTAATTGGCCCAGTTAAGACTGCTGAGGCACAGTAACACCTGATGATGGGAGACAAATATTCTGCATATCACCGGGAGCCTTGGTGAAATCATCCACAGGTGACTGATGCCCACAGGGCTTGTGATGTGGGTCAGACGTGGCAACAAGGCTTTGCCAGCATGGAGCATGCATGGATCACCTTCAGCACTCCAGACTGTGGCAGCATCTCTTTATAGGTGGGGAAGCTAAGGCACAGGCAACCATATCTGCCCATTGTTACCCTGTCCACAGTGGGAGCCAGAGTCTCTTAAAACAGTGGATCTTGGCTTGCCATTGACACATGTCCCCACTGTCTCCTCATAGTCCTGGCATCTGCTCCAGTCCGCCTGTTTGGCTGTTGGGGACGAAGCTCAATAGGCATTCACATGCAAAGGTCCCATGGTTCCAGCACAATGTCTGAGGGTCTTGGTCTCTAGCCCATAGGCCCCTGGGCCTCTCTTGACTTTAAGGTGGCTCAAGAGCCAACAAAGGGGGTGTAGAGGCAGCGAGAAGGACCCAGGAGGCCTCCTTGAAGCCCATGGTTCTTGTTATTTTACTTACAGAGACAGACCATGGACCACTTTAAGCAGCCGTGGAAACGGCCATGGGGCAGAGACGTCGCAGGTCCATCCTCGCCATCTGTAAGCAAAATAAGAAGAACACGCTGTCAGGAGGGCGCCTCAGCGGCCCGTCCCCTCTGCTGCTTAGTGGCAGTCCTAGAGACCATGCTGTTGCCACTGGGGGCCAGTCCACTCCTCTGGGCCTCAGTTTCCTCCTCTGCAAAATAACGGTTGTACTGGGTGTCTGTCAGCATGAGCAGCACCTACCTCCTAAAAGCTATCTCCCCAGAAAGTGCCTGGTCACTCCCTCAGCACTATCCCTAAGAGACCTGGGGCCCAAGTTGTGTGTTTTCAGGTACTGAGATTCATTTCTGAGTTAATTTAGGTGAGGTTGTCAGTGGAGACAGGCAGTAGCTCCAGGGGTAGTGAGCCCCGTCTCAGAAGCGTGCAAGGGCAGATGGGAGCTCAACCCACCTAGGAGTTCCCTGCCTGAGAGGCGTGTAGTCTGGGCCAATGCTTCTTGTACTGTCCTAGGTCTCCACACTCAGCCTCTGGCCCATCTCCCCAGCCAGAGACCAATCTGTGCCCAGGGTGGTCACTGGGCCAGGAAAACCACAGCCCTCAAGTAGAGGTTCAAGGTCAGTCTCTTCATTTGGCTTGAAGCACTGGGTAGGAATCTGCAGCTGGCTGCAGAGGCTTTACCAGGACTGCCACCAGCCAGGTGCAGGGGTGTGGTTAACCATGTGGATTAGGAACAAACCTGAGGTGACCTCAGGAGGCCTGAGCCTCAGACTTATGCACCAACTAGCCCCACAGGTCTGAAGCCCCACAGACTGGGATGAAGGAACTGTGCTCCATAGACACAGTTTTGACCCCCAGGGCGGGACTGAGGGGCAGGAGGGGCACAGCTCCTCCCCATGCACCACACATGCACTGGCCACCCTCACATCTGTTTACAGGCCTCATGAAAGTAAAGCCCTGAAGGTCCCAGCTGATCCCATCCTCCCTCCTAACCAGGAACATCTGGTGTCCAGGCCAGCTTTCGGGATAAGAACTGGTCGACAGGGAAACGCAGACTGGGGGAGGGGCACCCTCACGGTCGGTGACAGATTATAGAGTCCAAGATCAGCCTGTCAGCTGCTCTGTTCTTCCTTCGTGCTTGGGGGGTCCCCAAACATCTGGAGGACCATTGTTTCAGGAAGTGTGCCATGGCCTCTCTGCCGGGAGAGGGGGCACAGCAGCCCCCGCGACGAACAATTCCTGTCCCTAGGTTAAGGCATTGGCTGGTGACATCGGCACAGTCCCATTGAGTCCCCTCTCACCCACTGGCTGAGCTTTGAAGCTGCCCAGCAGCCAGAGTCTACGTGCAGTGGAGCCCAGAGGGAAGGACGGTTAGGGAAGGGGGAAAGGTGCCGGCCATGTCACTGTGGGAGGAAGAATGTGAGAAAAGGCACAGGCACCTCTGGCCTGGAGGAGCATGGCCAGCAGGCAGATCCAGGGCCTGGCAGGCACATCTGTCCTCTGAGAACAGCAGGCTGCTAGGGGTTCGAGTCCCGGCTACAAGAGCTAGAGCTAGGAGCCCCCACTCCAGGCTCACCCATCACTGGGCCCCGGGTTAATCCTGTCGGCACTGGGAGCCAGAGCCTCCCGAGAGACCGGAAGGTGTATATGGGCATCCAGCCATGAGACAACCTGCCATGTGCCGGGCACATTCTCAGACAGTCCTGGCTCCATGCCCCTGTACCTGGAAGCAGGTGCTATTAACCCCCAAAGCAGGAACCTGACACCCTGTCAACAGGACAAGGCCGGCCTCGGGCTGAGATGCTTGCCCTCGTCTCAGCCTTTCTCTAGACAGCAGGGCTTCGTTCAGAGCCCTGTCTTTGAAGGGCAGAGTCAGTGCTCCATGTCCACGGATGGAGAGACCAGAGGAAGCAACCATGCCCTGGACACGAGGCGACATCAGGCTGAGGTACTGAGACTCCTCCCTCAGAGAGGGGTATTGCTCCAGTTTGAGAACTGGGGCAGGGTCCTTCAAGTATGTGTCTTTGAAGACTGCTGTGGGGGTGCTGCCAGAACACTTGGGGACACACTCCCAAGCCTTTATCTTGGGGAAGGGGCACAAGACCTTGTTCCCTTTAGTGGCCCAACCCTAGGAGTTTCTGTCTTCCCAACTGCTTAGCACCTGAGAGTCTAAGTCACAATCTTTCAAAGAACAGAGGCAACTGTGGCAGAGGGCTGCCATGACTGCTCGAGGTTCCCTGGAATCCCCTCTAAGAGTGCTGTGCTCCGGCCTCTGCTCTGGGCTGTTCAGATGAGCCTAAGTACCCCGGGCCTTCAGACATCAGTGCTTGGTAGGCTGGTACTAACGCCTGTTAACGTATTCCATTTTCACAGCGGTTGTAAGACAGGAACCACAGCAGGCCCCCACTCTATAAATGAGGAGGCCAGGCCAGAGAGGTTAAGTAGCTAAGCCAAAGTTGCCCAGTAAGTAGGAGGAGCTGGGATCTGAGCCTAAGATTAGGCTGCCAATGGGCCACAGGGTCACGTTATGTGGAGTACAGAATTTCAAATGGCTCCACCTACTCCACACTCCCTGCCCCGGTGCACTGCGACAGTACGAGGGGGGGACTCACGTGTGTGGGGTGTGAAGGAGGGTGGTCGTGTAGCTCCCTGGGATGCGGTGGGAGGTGGGGGTGGCATGCTGGGGGGTGTGGACCGGGGCTGCGTCTTCACTTCAGCCGGAGAGTCTGGCATTGCTGCAGCCTTCTCCTTCCTGTCAGCTAAGGAAAAAGAGAGAAAGATGAAGCGGCGGAGGGCAGAGCTGGCGAGCCAGCACCTGGGCAGGGGCCTGCGAGCTTCCACTGGCCAGGTGGACTCCTGACTCCACCCATCCAGTGGGAGTCCCAGGTGTTCTCACAGGTGGCTAGCATCCATGCACAGGTGGAGCACGGAGGCAGGCCAAAGGTGGGCTCGTCAGGACTAGCGTCTGTGTGGGAGCCCACCATGCAGGTTTCCAGGCCCCATCTCAATTCTCCTGACTTACCCCGAGTATCTGCATTTGTAAGATATATGGGGAGTGATGATCCCAGATTCCCAGAGCTGAGATTCTCCTCTAGGACCTGTGGGATGTGTGTGTGTGTGTGTGTGTGTGTGTGTGTGTGTGTGTGTGTGTGTGTGTGTGGCATCAGGGGGCGGGGAGGGAGGAGTGAACTGGCTTCATGGTGTGGAACCATATTTTTAACCACCTTATGGTCCTTGTGACACCTATTGGGGGCTTGTGGATGTCAGGGTGCTTAGGGCTTGGTCCCTGAAATGTGACCCCACAGGCTCAGGACGTCCAGGCTCAACCACATTCCAGTGACCCAACTCTCATCAAGGTGCTCAGCTCAGGGTCAGATGGGTAGGAAGAAGGTAAGATGGTGACCATGGGCAGGGTGAACTGGTATCAGGTTGATCGGGATTATCCAAGGGCTCCAGAACAGGACCATGAAGCAAAGCCCAAGGGGCAGCCTTGCTTGGGCCATTCTTTGCAGGGGACAGTGAGTCCTGGGGCTTCCCTTTCATCTTAACGTGTGGTCGGACAGGAGAGGTGGACCTCTGTAAGTTGCTTGTTTGTCATGTCCAGAGCCGGCAAGGGGAGACTCCTGCCCGCTATGAGCAGAAGGCAGACCTCTCTGCCCCAGTGACTGCCTGCCTGCCCACAGATCTTCCACAGGAGGGGGACGAAGACTGAGGAGACTGAGTCACACAGTTCAGAACCCCTTTATCTCTTGGCCATAACCATGGCAACTATGGGCATCACCCCGCAGCCCTTCCCATCCTGCACCCCATTTCAGGGTCCCATCATTGGCAGACACATATGAGTCTAGGTGGCCCAGCCTCTGTGGCTGGTGACCAGTAAATGACGTCGACCAGGTGGCAGACCAGAAACAGTGAAGCCTCACCTAACCCCCTTCCTGGCTGCAGAAGGGAGAGAAGCCCAGAGACTTTAGACAAGCCCAGCGGCCCATGATGGCTCGTGTCTGGGTCTGCAAGGGAGAGGCAAGGAGCCCCCATCTTCCTGGACCTATGAGGAGGGGCAGCAGGAGCAGATGGCACACAGCAGCCACCCAGGCTGCGGCACCTGCTGTCCCCCAGCTGTGGCCTCTGGCCCCCCCTGCTGCCGGCGCTCGGCCCCTCCCCTCCCTGAGCTGTCCAAAGGCTGATGGCTGGGCACACGTGTGGCCGCAGCTGTGGGGACCTATCAACACCATGCCTGGCTGCGGGGCTGATGGCCAGTGTCCGGTGAGAACAACCAAAGAAGGCAACCGTGGCCGGCTGCTTCGGCATGGAGCAGCCCGTCCTCAGCAGCCCTTCACCTGTCCAGTCTGCCCTTGGGCCCTCGGGCAGATAGGGCTGCTTCGGATGGTCCCGCCAGGGCCAAATGTCTCAAGTGCCAGACCGGCTCTGGTCACAGGCCCAGGACACTAAGGGACACTCTGTGTCTCTGAAGCCTTTCACAGAGGAGAAGTGTCTTCACCTGAGCTTCAAGTACCAAACGAAGTAGAGCCAATTGAATGAAGTCAGCACAGGCAGCTGGGCTAGGCACTAGCTGCTACCTCTCAGCATACTTGTTCAGTGCTGGACCACTGGTAGACAGACGCCCTGGTGCCACGGGCCACGGTACCATGTTGCAGTGGCCACCACTTGCATGACCATGATATCCAAGGCACCCTGCTGGTGCCTAGTGACCCGCAGACAATTTTCTTTCTTTTTAATAGGACCGGAATCATCGAGGCCAGAGGTCATCTATCTGCCTCAGAGCCTCAAATGCTCATTGCACGCAGACTCTGTTCCCAGCACTTCCTGGATCTCATTTGTCCTCATAGAAACCTTATGGTCCCGATTCCACTCAAAGCCCATTTCAAAGAGAGGACCAGGTACGCAGAGGGGCTGTGATCTGCCCCAAATCACACATGGATACGGGGGTCTAAAGCCAGTGAGTGTGGGGACTTAGACTCACCCAGTCTCTTGCTTCCAACTGGTCTGCAGCCTCCCAGATCTGGAGCTGCTGCTCTGCCTTTACCCTTCCCTGCCTTCCCTCCAGCAACCGAAGGGTGTCCACCTCCCAGCATGCCCTGGGAACCTCGTTTCCCTCTCCAGCTCACCCCCTCCTGGCAGTTCCTCTGGACCGTCACCCCATTGCAGACACCTTGCTCCCTGGCTGACCCGTCTGCAACGTTTCCTCATGGGATCGCAGTCTCCCAAAGGTAACGACTCCGGCTAGAGATCACCGTGGCAGCCCCCATGAGGAAGTCTTTCTCTGGAGTACCTTGCTAGGAGCCTCAGGAAAAGGGTCTAGGTGAGCGTGGAGGGCAAGCGCCCAGGGGCCAGCTGACGGTTGGTCTAGGTCAGGGGGGCGGGGCTGACTGCTGAGAGAGGCTGTCCCCAGGGGCTTGAGCCACCAGCTGACCTCCAGAGCATGTAAACTGTCCACTTCCCTGAGGTGTGTCTGTGAGGTGGTATCAAAGGAGGTGGGAATGTCATTCACAGAACCCGTACCACAGCTGTTTATTTATTTATTTGAGATTTGCTGTGTAGCCAAAGATGGCCTTGAACGTCTGATACTTCTGCCTCCACTTCTGAATGCTGAGATTACAAGTATGTGTCACCATGCCCAGTTTATGGGTGTTGGGGATGGAACCCCGGGCTTCGTGCAGGCTACAGGAGTGCTCTACCAACGGAGCTACATCTCGAGACCCAGCAGTTAATCTTCCTTAATTTTTCTCCCCTCACTGAAGTGGCTGGGAAGGCCTTCCAGACCCCTACAGGCTCAGAAATGCTAATGGCAGGAACTAGGCCCGTAGACTTGTCCTTCCCAGGCTGTATCTTCCTGCCTCAGGACCCTCCAGGCCCATACCATAAACAGCTTGGGCAGGGATTGGCCAGGTAGGAGGCTCCACCGCTGGCTGTTCTGGGAAGCCACTGAGAGGCAGACCCTGCTTCCCAGCAAGGTTATAAGTGCTAGAGGAAGGGCTGGTCCCTCTAGAGCAGGCCCCGGGGAGGTCCCGACAACCCTGAAATCCGGGCTGCTTGAGCTGTTTCTTTTCCTATTGTCCCACCATTGGGTCAACCCCACGGCCTCAGCCACATTCCTGCTGGATCTTCAGCCCTCACAGTCTCCTAGAGGTACTGTTCCGGCACCATCTCATAAAGGGGAAACTGAGACCCAAGGAGTGATTTCTTCAGTGCCACTTAGCTGTGCAGTCCAGATTTGGATCTTGTCCGTCAGTCCTAAGTCAAACGGTCCTTTCTATACCCAACTGCCCAGACCTGTGTCCCCAGGTTCGGAGTTGTGTTTCCAGGCAGCTGGACAGAGGTTCCTTTGCCTGCTTAGTTGGACTGGCCTTGTTGCGAGGTGAGCAGGTGGGGGTAAAAACCACAGCTGTCCTGGGGGCAGCGCTGTTGACTGTGCGTTCCAGGTGACAGCTACTGACTTCAGAGCCCCGCCAGGCTGCCACCAGGGTTCCTGGCTGGTAGGTGGGGCAGCCAGGATTGGAACTGTGCATCAGCTCCAGGCCAAGTCACTGCTGTGAACTCTTTAGTACAGGCACCTGGCATGGGGGCTGGCTGCAGTCACAGTGGGAACCATTTGGAAGAAGCATGGAGAGGCCAAGGGTACCAGACACATGCCCAAGCTCCTAGGGTCAACTTGCACACCAGCTGAAAGGAACACAGGGTTGTGTGGTCATCCAATCTGGAGTGGTCGCTGTGGAAATTTTGTCACCAGCTGGATAGTGCTGTACTATGTCTCCTGTTTGCTGTTCAACCTAGGCCCACACTGTAGTTCTTGTGCTGTGGCAGGTGGGTGGGGGATGCTGTGGGAGTGCCCACCTCCCTCATCCCAAGGAAATGAGGTAAGGGGCCCATGGCATCATGCAGCCCAACAAGCAGCTTTCTTCTGTGTGGTAAGGAACGTCTGCTTTATGAAGGCCTCAGCAGCCCTCATCTATACACTCCTACTCCACCTTACAGGTGGGGAAACCAAGGCCCAGTGGTGGTCTGGTGACTTGTCCTGGATACCCAGCTGAGATGCTGGCAATAAAGCTGCATCTGGATAGCTTGGCCCTGCTGGTCTCAGGTGACCCTGGCCAGCCTTAAAGGTCTCTAAAGCATGTCCAGTGTTCCACGCTATTCTTTCTTTCTTTCTTTCTTTCTTTCTTTCTTTCTTTCTTTCTTTCTTTCTTTCTTTCTTTCTTTCTTTCTTTCTTTCTTTCTTTCTTTCCTCCCTCCCTCCCTCCCTCCCTCCTTCCCTTCCTTTCTTCCTTCTTTTCTTCCTTCCTTCCTTTCTTTTTTTCTAGGGCTGATAGTATCTTCCTTCCAGTCTTCCCCAGTAAAGAGTTTATGGGCTCCCTACCCTGAATCCTAGAAACTGCATATAGGGCCTGGCAGAGGTTTGGAGATCTCCCGAGGGACTTGAATGAGTAGGGAACTCTGAGGCAGTGGCACCCATACACTATCCCATAGTGTCTGAAGCTGGTAGAGTCTGGGATGAGCTCTGGGAAGAAAGAGAGTGAGGGAGGCCTGGCTCCCTCCCCCAATCCCATCCCAGTCTCTGCCACTTCCCTGTTCCCACCCTCCAGAAAATTCCCAGGCCCCACGGCTGCTTGTGGGCCCAGGGGAGCCCCTGTGTCCTCCACAACATTACCCAGTTCCCAGCTGAATGCTGCCGAGTATCCCCAGAGGAAGCAGCTCTCGAAGGCCAGGCGGAGCCTGTGGGAAAGAACACGGAATGTGCCGGAACAGGCCACTCCATCCATCACTGTCCCCGACGGCTGTGGTTCCCAGCCCGCCCCTCCTAGCTGGGAACTGGCCTAAGCCCAGCATGGAGCTGCCCATCTTTCTGGCTGGGTCACTTCAGACCTTTATATCCCTAGAAAATTCAGAGCCTGGTTTGCCCAGCATAGCCAGACGGACCTCTGCAGTGACCTAGGTCACTGTGTATCAACAGGTCTCGGAGGTAACAGTGTGATCACAAAGTCAGACCTGAGACTCTGGCCCTGACCTGAGTGCTCTGGGTTCTTCGCCTCCTGCTGTACCCACCATAAATCCATGAGGTCAGCAGATAAGGAAACTGAGCCATGGCAAGGTAGGGAGATGGGCCTCCACTCCAGGAGGTCAAATGTGAGGTTTCTTCTCAATGGAGTCTTGGAACACACTCACATGTGGAGACTGGACAGGGCCGCTGAAGGGGCCAGGCTGCCTCTCTCTTTCTGGGCTGACCACAGGCAGGTAGAGGCTCAAAGGCACATGGATGTCAGGGAGGGGCCTGAAAGGTACCAAGGCCCCCAGGTCTAGGCATCTCCTCTGCAAGTGCAGCCAACCCCTCACATACTGGGGGGACGCAGTGTCCCCCAAAGCAACAAGTCCTCAATCAAAGCAAAACAAAGGGCACTTGGAGAGGATGGGCTCAGACTCAGGACACTGACCCAGGTGGGCGGGCATTCTGTTTCCACATCTGTAATTTGGGGGCCACAGTGGAAATCACAGGTGTATGGCATGTCATCGGATAAGAGATGCGTGCTAGCAATGGCTATTTTCTCCGTCCGTCAAGAAACGACTGTGTTCTGGGGCTGAGGACATGGATAAGTTGGCGCTGGGGATCGAACATAGGATCAGAGTTCAATCCCCAGGACCCATGTAAAAAACTGGGCATGGAGGCATGTTCTTGTAACTCCAGCACTGAGGAGGTGGAAGACAGGGTTTCTGGGGCTTGCTGCCCAGCCAGAATAGTCTACTCAGCAAGTTTCAGGCCAATGAAGACCATGTTTCAACAACAACAACAACAAAAACAACAACAAAAAAGGTGAAAGGTACCTGATATAACGCTCAAGGCTGTCCTTTGGCCTCCACAAGCATGTGCATGCGAATCCCTTCCCTACACCCATCCATACCCACAAACGGAGAGAAAGAGAGAGACAGAGACAGAGACAGAGAGAAACTTTATCACTCTGTAGGAAACGTGAGATGGGAAACGTGAGATGGGAAAAAAGAAGTGGCCCTGTGAAGCTGAGATCACCCACTGCATCCTCATAACCTGGTCATAACCTGGTCAGACTGTCCCAATACTCAAGATCACTTGAGGTCACTGCAATGCCACACAGTGGGTAAGGAGCACAGAGCCTTTATCTCTAGATTCCAGCCTCTACATTTGGCTGGGCAGTGGTCCAACACTATGCCACCAAGGCCAAGGTAAACCCACATGATCGGATTTCCTCATATTCAGCAGGGTCAGCTAACCTTCCAGGACATGTTCCCTGCCTGCCATTTAAAGCTGACTGTCCCCTCTACCCTCACTGTCCGGTCTCAGTCTCTACCCTCAGATGCTCCTTCCCCAGGGCCTTTGCACTGGCTAGTGTCCCTTTGTGGAAATGCTACCTTCTCCAGGCCTTCATTGTCAACCTCATCTGTCATAGCTTTGTCACACTGTGGTTTTGTTTTGTTTTAATGAATCTGCTCCCCGGAGGTTCCTGGAAGTTGGGCAACACCATTCCCATGGGAAAGATGGGAAAACTGAGAGGTGTGGGGGGGGGGTTCACATGGCTTTCAGAGGCTGCAGACTGTGAGGCTCTTTGGAATGCTTCAGCATTTTGATGCTTCCACACAGACTACTGGAGTGTCTCTGGCAGAGTTTACATCCATCATCCATCCATCCATCCATCCATCCATCCATCCATCCATCCATCCATCCACCCACCCATCACCCATCTGTCCATTATCCACCCATCCATCATCCATCCACCCATCCATCCCCACTCTCCACCCATCCACTTTTCCATCCACTCACCCCTCATTTACCTACCCAGCACCCACCCATTAATCCATGCACACATCATGCATACACTATCCATCCATCTATCTATCATCCATCGACTCATTCACCCATCCATCCATTTAGAGATCTCCATTTAAAATGGCTTTGCAGGGCTGGCAAGATGCCTCAGTGGGTAGAGGTGCTTGCCACCAAACCTGACAATCTGAGTTCCACTGAATCCCAGAACCCACATGGTGGATAAGTTGTCCTCTGACCTTCACACACATATCCCAGAATGTGTCCCCACACTCATACACTACATAAATAAATGTAATAAAAATAAAATGTCTTTCAACCCTATAAGACCGACAGCCCCGTTTAATCACAAATAACCTGATACCGTCACAAGCTAAACAATAAACTCAGACATCTCTCATCCTCCCTCCCCACCACCCATCACCTGAGACAGGGTTTCTCTGTGTAGCCCTGGCCATCTTGGGACTCACTCTGTAGACCAGGCTGGCCTTGAACTCAGAGATCCACCTGCCTCTGCCTCCAACATCTCTCATCCTTTGCACACACAAGCAAAGCAGTGAATAGTGAGTCCAGATATGTGTGAAAGTGACATAGAGTGAAGCCACACAGCAAAGATGCACTTCAGGAGCCTCGTAGGACCGTCATGACGATGTGATAGGAGATGTGGAGATCCCCATGGCCACCTCTGAGCACAGGCTGGGGACAAAAGGGGGCCACTAGAGAACCGCAGCTCCATGTGGACAGGGTTGCCTTCCTTGAATGCTTGGAGCCACAGGGCATGCATCATGGATGTGTCCCAGCTATCCTGGTCCTGAGGGTTTTCCAGCTGCCTAACATTCAGATGGGCCCTTTAAAACGGGAGGGGTTGGTTGATGGGTAACACAGCCGTGGGAGACAGCTGTGGGGGGATAAACAGCCATGAGGGGCATGTACAAGTCCTTTGAGGCCACTGATGTAGCCGGCATTAGCCTGTCCATCCTCTGCCAGGGCCCGGTCTTAGTGCTGGCTCCTGTCCTGGACATCGAGGCCTAGCTACAGCATCTGGAGTCACTAGAGGGCTCATGTAAGACTGCCATATTTTCAACCCAGGGTGAACTTCCAGGGGACATGGCCCTCTTCTGGAGCTCCCCTGTGGTACACACAGAGAGGGAACTTGGGCCCTGATTTCCAGCAAAGGACTGCTTTCTCCAGCAAAGGGCTGGGTTACACATGGGCTCCCAGGCCCAAGGCACAGCAAAGAGTTGAGGGCTTCCTCTGGGTGATTCCATGTCTGGGGGGGGGTACTCTGACCTGGGGGTGGGGCTCCATCCTGTCCTGTCCAAGGCTAGGATCAGAGGCACTCAGCTTTGATCCCTCAGGCAGGGAACTTGGGAAGTGGGTGGGATGCAGCCCTAATGAGTCCCAGGTGTCTGCTCCAGTGGCTTCCCACATCTGGTCTCCATCAGTCTCCACCGCCATGAATAAGTAATAATACAAAAATACAGGGATCAGTGTTTCCTGCTCTATGCTCCACTGGCCAGGCAGCACTCCTGCCCCAGTGGTGACAGGACCCTGAGTCAAGCAGGGTTGGTCCTGGGTGGCCCTGCCTTCTTCTCAGAGGTCTGAGTCAGGGACATGTCTCTGGTTTGAACTCTGCCTGCCACTGCTCTTCCTGCAGTCCAGCACTGGGTCACCTCAAGAAGGACCCAAGACCCCCACGATCCCTGGTCCATGGTGACAATGAAAGGCATAAGTTTGCCATGGCAACAGCGGAGGGTGGAAGGCAGAAGACCTGGTTCCTACTCGAGCTGTGAAAACTAGAGGATTTCCTAAATGACTCTGAACCTTAGTGCCCACCACCAAAATGGGAGCACGTTTTGGGGTGGGACGAGTTGAGACAGCAAATGTAAAAGAGTTTCGTGGATCGAGTCTTCTATGGTTCCTGCAGTGGGAGGCTGGGTCTGGGTCTCTTCCTTATCTTTAGAGTCCTGGAGGACAAGAAGCAGACAGGGAATGGACAGCTCCAGTTCCAGCTTATGGTGGGAACATTGTTGGCCTTTTCTCTTCCTACACTGAGCTTCAGTTTTCTTGCCACAAAATGGGGAGGATTGCAAGTTTTAGGCCGGCTTGGGCAGCTTGGCAACAAGACCCTGTCTCAAGAGCAAGAGGTACAGAAACGACCCGGGAGGCAGCTCAGTGGAAGAGCACTTGCCTAGAATGTGCAGTCACCACTGGAACGGAAGGAAAAGAGGAGAAGCATCTAGAATAAGTACCTAAGACATGTGAGCAAGACACATGGTTCTACATGTGGGCCCATGAGGGCGGAGTGGGGGCCACAGAGGAAGGCTTTCTCAGCATGCATATACAACCTGCCCTGTCAGGCTGGCTCCCCTTTGCAGAGGCACTGAGCTAACCTGGGCTTCGGAATGACACCCTCCCCCATTTCACATGATAAAGCTGTGGGTGTCAGGACTCCATTTACATATGGGGAAACTGAGGCACAGAGCTATGATATCACCTGCTCTGGTCACGCCACATCATACCACATCCTTCCTCTGCCACCTTTACTTGCAGGACACCCCCCCCAGCTGTCTCCTCATTGGTCAGAGTGGGCCCACAGCCCGCCCATCACTCCAGCTGTCTCCTCATTGGTCAGAGTGGGTCCACGGCCCGCCCCATCACTCCAGCTGTCTCCTCATTGGTCAGAATGGGCCCACAGCCCGCCCCATCACTGCACTTTCTCCCTTACCATATGCTTCACTTTCTTCAGAGCACCTCTTAGTATACAAACTATCATGGATGCCGGTCCTTATGTTAATGGCCTCTCCCATCCCTGGGCAGAGCCCAGCATACGGCCTGACACTGAGTGACGACTGGCTTACTACAATGCACGCGCCCCACCCCACTTCCTCTGCTGCCCCGCACCAGCTCATGGGTTCAGCTGACTGGGGAACCTGTCTCTCCACTGAGTAAGCTCAGCAAGCAGCCCCTCTCACGCTTGAAGTAGGGAACAGGATCCCTCCTCATGACTACTGAGACACTGAATTGGTCCTCTGTCTGGAGCTCAACGTGTGCCAGAACTGGTCACTGCAGATTCTCCCGCAAGGTGGGTGCTCTATCAGCCCCACCTGACACATCCCCATCCTCCTTCCACGCCCACCCCAGCTCATTCTGGAGAGGCGAGTCCACTAGCTGTCCTTTGAACAGGGCTAGCCCCAGCCCTGCTGTGGCCAATAGGATGTAGTGAAAGAGATGGGAGACAATACAGCTTGGTGTCACCTGTCGCCAGCCCCACCTGCTCCCTAATGGGACTGTGTGTGAACAGGCTCAGGCCACTTGGGGGCATGACACACACATGGATGGAGCTGTTCCAGCAGACACAGTCACCAGAATGCCTCACACTCAACAGAGCTGCAGCCCTTGCCAGGCCAACCAGAGAGCCGAGGGCAAGGCCTGCTGTTGTACTACCCTCTGAGCAAAATAGCCGCCATCTTCACCAGATCAGCTGTGCCTGATTTGCCAGAGTCCATCACGATCTGGCCTGGGGACTATTGTCATTTCCTCAGAGAAGGAAGGGGTGGGAGGGTCATGGCCCCTCATCTGATATTCTAGTCACTCCTCCCAGCCATCTGTATGCCGTCCTGCACTAATTGCACCCCAGGGTCTAGGATGGGTGCTAGAGTACACAGGCTGGGGAAGACCAGGGAAAGGGCCTTTGATCTATGTAGCTGCAGGGAGTTCTCATCCATGCCGGATGCAGACATTCCACTGCAGCTGTTTTGGTACAGCTATGCCTCTGCCTGCAACCCTCACGCAGACTCTGTAAGTAAGCCCAACGGATTCAATGGCCCATTTTTCCCAGGAGAAAATTCCCACTAGCAGCTGAGGACAGATGAGCTGTCTGTGGAGCTCACCTGAGGTGCCCCCTGCTGGAGGTCAGTGGTGGCTCCATAGCACTCAGTCTAGGGTAGTCTGTTACACACCTATCATTGACTGGGACATTTATTTACATCGGAAACCCACGGATCAACATTTGCCAATCTTAACACGGTGGTGGTGGTGCATGCCTTTAATCCCAGCACTTGGGAGGCAGAGGCAGGCAGATCTCTGTGTGTTTGAGGCCAGCCTGGTCTACAGAGCTAGTTCCAGGACAGTCAAGACTACACAGAGAAACCCTGTCTTGGAAAAAAAAAAAAGTGATATATCCACACAGCAGAAAACTTCACCACAATGAGAAAGGGACCTATACAGAAGCAAGGCATTGGCTCCATCTCAGAAACACAGCTGAGCGAAGAAGCCAGGCTCCCAAGAACACACCCTGAGGGGCCCTGTGTATGAACTGTGCCAACAGCCTAGCATGGTGTTCAAAGTCAGGAAGGTACTTTCCCAGGACAGGAGGGACCCATCAGGTAATGTCTGTGGATTATGTGGGTACAGTGAGTTGTCTTTAGACTGTGTTTTTCTCTGTGTGGCTATACCCCGAGTTCTTTACTTACAATCATGCCACAAGTGCCATTCACTGATAGAGAAGTGGGCCATGAGTGAAAAAACCCATCCAGATGACAGCGTGTGCCTCCATGGCAGACAAAGACATATGGAGAAAATGGAGCACAGGCAGCATGGGGCGGCCCTCCTGGGCAGGAGGCCGTGATGTAACGCTTCCAGAACAAGAATCCAAGGTCAGGATCTTCAAAAGAAGATGCCAGAGCCCGCGGCCCAGCCTATGAGAGCACCCAGAACCCGGGCATGCTCAGTTCTCACAGCACCCTGGGCCAAACAGAGTTAAAGGCAGGGAGGATGGGAAACACTGGAATTAAAGCCTTCCATGCTGTCCTCCGGGCTGCAAATGGGATCCAGATGTCCAGGCCCGCTCACCCTGCGGCTGGCTTGCAAAGGAAACACATTCCTCTCCCAGCTGCCGGGGCTGTGCAGCCAACAACTCCCAGAGAGCCGTGGGGGAGGTGCCCCACCATCTGGGCTGCCCACTGCCAGGGGAGGCTGCCAGGCTAAGAGAAGGACAGGGGGAAGGGACCCCTCAACTCTGCATGGGTCCTGGCATGCAACGGGGCATGGATGGATCTGAACCCCCACCCCCACCCCCTGTGACACTAAGAAGTCACCATTGCAGCCTGGCACAGTTTATTAGATACAAATGGCATTGATAACGGAGGTTGGGTTATGACTACCTGGGTACTCCACACCTGCCTCACTGGCAGAGGCAGTCATTGGGTACTTAGGGAGTGTGCCTCACCATGTCCCTAAAAGAGACCAGGACCAAGTCGTTCAGCAGGGGGACCTGCAAAAAGCCATCAGCCAAGAAAAACGTGGGGCAGGAGAGATGGCTCACTGAGTCAGGTGCTCGATGTACAAGCATGAAAATCTGAATTCAGATCCAGAAGTGGTAACACGTGTCTTCCATCTTGGTGTTCCTATGGTAGGATGGGAGGTGGGGGCAAGATAACCTCAGAAGCTTGTGGACGGCTAGCCTGATGAGGTCCTGTCAGAAAAGAGACCCGGGCTCAAGCAAAGTGGGAGGAAGCTTAGGACGGCTGACACCTGAGATTGCTCTCTTACGTCCACATGCACACTGCAGCATGCGTGCACGCACACTCACGAGTGTGAGTGTATGAATGCATCTGTGCATACATGGTGCTTCTGTGTGTGTGTGTGTGTGTGTGTGTGTGTGTGTGTGTGTGTGTGTGTGAGTGCATGCTTGCACTGGTTGTGGGGGTTGGTGGGTATATGTACATCTTCTCTAGTGAAGGGCATGTGACCTAGGGAGAAGGCAGTCACGAGGTGACCTCACGTGTACGTGTGACGTTTCTGCAAGGAAGGAGAGGCTGCTTCTGAAAAGTACAGACAAGAAGGGCGCCTCCTTCTCCCTGCCTCCCGGCTGTCCTTGGTCTGTATTAAATGGTCCTTGACTTACTGTTACAGTCCACAGAGTCATCAGCAGTGCCCAGCCTGGGTCACCTCTGGGCGGTGGAGGAATGAACTCTGCTGGGCTGGAGGCCTCGGGGAGACAGTGACAACAAAGAACAGAGAACTACAAGACACCACAAGAGTCACTAAATGGGCTGAACGATGGCTCAGATGGAAGACGGCTTAAGGGAACACACTTCTTTCGCAGGGGACCCGAGTTTGATTCCCGTCCATGTCAAGTGGCTCAGAACAGCCCATAACTCCAGTTCCAGGAGGCTCAGACATCTCTGTCCTTTGTAGGTGCCTATAATCCCATTCATACCCCCTCCTCTACATAATTAAACATCATAAATCTTAAAAATGAAATACACATTTTTAAGTCACTAAACAGGTACAGCACTGGCAGCTGGGCCTGGAGGCGCAGGCTTGCAACCCCAGTCACCTGGGACATCTGGGCTGGAGTAACGCAAGCGCAAAACCAGCCTGGGCAACTTAGTGAGACCCTGTCTCAAAACAGAAAGTTAAAGGAAAAAAAAAAGAAAAAGAAAAAAATAAAGAAAAGAGCCGGGAGGCTGGAGAGACTAGATAGCTCAGAGAAAAGAGCACTTGGTGCTCTTGCAGTTTCTAGCACCCATCTTGGACAGTTCACAGCCACCTCCAGAGGACCTGACATTCCCTTCTGGCTTCTTCGGGGACCTACATGCATATGACACTCACACCTCTCTCTCTCTCTCTCTCTCTCTCTCTCTCTCTCTCTCTCTCTCTCTCTCTCTCTCTCTCTCTGTCACACACACACACACACACACACAGAGAGAGAGAGAGAGAGAGAGAGAGAGAGAGAGAGAGAGAGAGAGAGAGAGAGAGAGAGAGAGAGAGAGAGAGAATAATATTAAAAAAACAAGACCAGGTGTGGCGCTACACACCTCTAATCCCAGCACTCAGACGGCAGAGGCAGGTGGGTCTCTGTGAGTTCACAGCCTGCCTAGTTTACACAGCGCGTTTCAGGCCAGTCAGAGCTACACAGTCAAGGCTTGTCTCAAATAAATAAGTAGCTAAGGCTCAGTAGTAGAGTAGAAGCATGCACAAGGCTCTGAGTTCAATTGCCAGAGATTCAAAACAAAGAAATAAACAACAACAAAGCCACAACCGACCAGTGACAAACCAGAAACATGACAGCAGATCCTTTAAAGGAAAACCAAACGGGGAGCTGACCAACCTCAGGGACTCCCTTGCCATTGCCGAGGTGTGAACCGGTCCCACCTGGCTTCAGTGGTGACACCCAGCCCTGTGACAGCCCAGGGCAGGGCAGTACCTGAGCCCTGAGAAAAGGCTAGCAAAGAGTCTGAAACACAAGCCGGCAACAGGACTTCCCTGTGCTAGCAGAGCAAGGAGCCCTGGGTCCCGCAGATTCCCAGGGTTCTCACACCACCTCGAACCCGCGGAGGTATGCTGCAAAGTTACAATCACAACACTGCTCACCTGGATGCTAAACCATAACTGGGGACCAGTGGTCGTACATGAGGGTCCCATGGAGAATGTTCTTCCTTATGCACTCCAGTTATACCGTGATGGGCAGGCTACACACATGGAAGACAGGGCTTTAGAGACCTCGGAGGGAGACCTCAGGCTTCCACCCTCAACCGAGGAGGTATGTGATTCACCTGGTCTCAGGATAAGTAACAAATGCCCTGGGAGGGTGGGGTGGGCAGAGGAGGGTGGACAGGGCATCTCACTTCTAGGGCTTCTCTGCCTTGTTTCCTCTGGTGCACAGGTGTCCTGTGAGCTGCTGTGGAGGGTGCAGAGGCAGCCCCATATGGTACCAACCTGATGCCCACTGTGGGAAGCCCAGAAGCTCCTCAGAATCTGGAAGGGACAGGCCTATGGCTTTCTCTCTCCTATCTTGCCAAGGTGAGAGCCTCTGGCTCATTCTGTTCTTCCATACCTAGGGCACAGGGCTGCCCCGAGAAGGCCCAGCAAGGCCCAGGCCTAAGACCTGGGTCTGAGCCCACATCAAAGGGAACTTGTGATTCTTCTGCCTTGCAGAGGAAGGGCCGCAGGCTGTCAGAAGACTCCAGGGAAGCCATGTGGGTCTAGGCCTTTGCTGGGGGCTTGTCAGGACACTACTGCTGAGGTCAGGGCTTATAGCCTTGGGCAGGCCCTAGCCATGTACTCTGAAAGTTTGGCATTCTTCTGAGGCCACTCAGCTACCGGCCCAGAACACCCCCCCCCCAGCTGTTGTCCACTGTGCTGTCCTCTGGATGACCTAAAAAAAATCTATGGCTGTGGGCTGGTGAGATGTCCCAGTAGATAAAAACACTTTGCGCCCATGTCTTATGTTCTGAGTTCCAACTCCAGAACTAGTAGGAGGAGAGGCTTGACTCCCATACGCTGTCTTCTGACTTCCACACGCATGACCCCACATCCCCAACAAGCAAACAACACAAAACCTGTGGCTGACTCTCCAGGTAAGCCTTGGGCTACAAAGCCTGGAGTCAAGGTGACCCAGGGAGGGAGGACCACATCCTCTGCCACCCCAAGCTAGAGCTTGGGGCACTTTCTCTGATTAAAGCCTTCATGCCTGATGGATTCCAGAACATTCTATCCTCTACCCTGCCCTAAGAACTGTCCCCAAAGATCTGCAAAATCCCAGTTGAAGGTCTCCAAAAGCCCAGATTCTCCACCAGGGCGCCTTGGGAGCTTCAGGGCCTCTCTGCCCTTGACATCTGTGAAAAGACCATTTTGAGGATTTGTGCCTGCTTGGGCTTGTGTCCCCAGACACTGCCTTGGAATCTTGTCATTTATCTGCTTTACAGGTGAAGAAGCACGAGGAAGCAAGCAGATGAGTGAGCTGGGCACGTGCGTGACTCCAGGGTTCACATTTTGATACAAGGACAGCATCCCAGTCCATCCCACCAATCTCTGCTCAGCAAACAGTTCCTGCACCCTCCTGGGGTGTTTCTGGTATTTCTAGCTAAGTGCAATTTCAGTCATGTATACTCTTTTTTTTTTGTTTTTGTTTTTGAAGACAGAGTTTCTCTGTGTAGTTCTGGTGCCTGTCCTGGATCTCGCTCTGTAGCCCAGGCTGGCCTCGAACTCACAGAGATCCTTCTGGCATTACCTCCCGAGTATTAGGATTAAAGGCGTGCACCACTGTCACCGCTGCCCGGCCCATGTATACTCTTAAAAAAAAAAGGAAAGAAAAGAAAACCAAAGCAGTTTGTGGTGGTGCAGCCTTTAATCCCAGCACCAGGAGCAGAGGCAGGTAGGTCTTCATGCGTTTGAGGCCAGCCTGGTCTACATAGTGAGTTCCAGGGTAGCTAGGACTACATAGTGAGACCATGTCTCAAACAAAACAAAGTCAACCAAACTCCCTAAACCAAGTGTCTCCAAGTCAGCTGCTCTAACACAGGCATTTCTCCACCCAGCAAAGCCAAGGTGTTCTCCAGTGTAGACATGGAGCTCAGAACCCAGCCCTGCACTGCAACGGGATCATCCTACCCCCCCTTTTTTTTTTTAATTTTTATGTGTATCGGTGTTTGCCTGCATACCTGTGTGAGGGTGTCAGATCTTGGAGTTATAGACAGTTGTTAGCCACTGGGAATTGAACCCAGGTCCTCTGGAAGAGTAGTCAGTGCTCTTAGCCACTGAGCCATCTCTCCAGCCCCCATCCTACCCCTTTTGAGAATTACCATGGGAACACCATATAGATAGAATTAGAGTAATTAACATGTCACAAAAAGCAGTGAAAAGCAGGCCAGACATACAGTAAGTACTTAATCTGTGTCACTGGGATCAGGCAACTTCTGGAGTGCAGGTTTTCTCATGTGCCAGCTCTCTGTGCCCTCCCCAGCAGGTGTCACTGAGTCCTCGTGCTCCAAGTCCTTGTGAGGGAGGAATGTACATGACAGTGCCCGAGAGCCCTGGCTGCCAGTGAGGATTTGACAGGTGGCTATGAAAGGGGAACTGAATTTAAACTTTTTATTTCACTCTAAATTTCAGTCACCACACGAGAAGCAGGGCAGCCCACTACACAGACTCGTGTACAACAGTGTCACTAACAGTGCAAGCCCGGAGGGTTAGCTAGATCCGTCTGGACCTTGCTTTGCCGGGCCTCCCGATGACCACAGTGGCCTGGACAGCTGTCACCCCAAGCAGGCTCCCACAACCTAGGAACAACACATCCTTTCTCAGAATTTAAGGAAACAGCCTTCGCTGGAAGCAACCGGCAAACAGATGTTTCCTCCTGGCAGGCCGGAGCCGCCGGCCCCTCCCACTGCAGGACTCCCACTCTTACTGTGAGGCCAGGGCTGCACAGGGGAGACCCAGTGCTTTCGATTCTTCTTTTTAGGCAGGGGGAGGAAAAATTTTTTTAAAATGTGTTTTACAAGCCTGCCTTTGCCATTGTTTATGTAAACAGGTAAATTGTTTCCTGCCTCAATTAAAAACATCTGCCACATAAATGAATACCAATTAACTCATCCTGTTTTTAATTACTCTGTTAATTACACACAGGCAGCAGCAAGGATGGCATGGAGCAGGGGGGCTGGGTGCAGCCCTCCCCCGGCACCCCTCCCCCCTGCCTGGCAAGGATCCGAAATATGTCTGGCTGGTGACGGATCAGGGTGGCAGGGAGGTGGTGGCATCCTGCCAGCCGGGATTTCCTGATCCAAAGCTGCCAAGCAGGCGCCTTTTCTCAGAGTCTCTTGGGTGGGGGATCTGTTGCCCTGGGACTCTGCCGTCAGGTCCCGTTGATACCAGGACATCAGGGACAGAGTGCTGTCCACACGCGGCTTCCCAGATCCCACGGGAAGGCTGGAGAGCAGGAGCACAGGGTCTCACCTAGTCAGTCATCTTTGTTCCTCTGCCGGGGTCAGGGAGTCCCCTGGGAGGGATGGACACCAGCACCGTGGACTGAGCACATGGGTGCTGGGTGTCTTGGCCCTCACACTTTGAATACACTCCACTACACCTAAGACGGGTGCCCACGGCTCCAGATCTACTCATCTGGTCCTTCTTCCTCTCCAACCTCATCACCATCCGTTTTGCTTGTTTTCAAGGAAGGAGGAAGCTTTGCCTGCCTCCTCTGGGGAGCATCCCTGCTAGCCGTCATGACCTCCAAGCTGGGCTGCCAAGTACAGAGACCCATCCAAGGTCAAATTCCCAGGACTGGTCAGTGTCGGAGGGGAGACCACATTCTGGCAGCACAGCTTGTGCCCCAGGCAAGAAGTCAGCTTATCTAACCCTCCCGGCCTGTGCTTGGTAGATGATAAGGACGAGAAAGGAAAGTTTCCAATCTCCATTTCATAGGCAGGGCAACAGAAGCCCAGGGAGGATGAGACTGCCTGTGCACACAGCAAAGAGGGCCAACCTGCTCCACACAGGCTCCCAACCCTCTCTCTTCACATGGCTGCCTGGCTCCATCACAGGGCCCGCCGCATTTCCCACACCTTCCCTGCTTGGCAAGACTGGAGGCTTGAGATGGACCACGGAGCAGGACGATGAGGAAAGGCACAGCTTTAGAGTCGAAGTCAGTGTCTACTTTGTGGAGTTGGGGGGAAGGTGTTTCCTTGGTATTCTTACTGGGAAACGGGAGTGCCTGAAGCATGGACATACAGGCCTTTCTGCCCTTGCTCCGGGCCAGCCTCTCCTAGGCAGTGCCTGCTGAGTTCCCAGTTGCAGGGGTCCAGGGCAGCCTCCTGCTGCAGGATCACACAGCAGCTGCATCTGGGGCGCCTTCTGGAGCGTCTGTAACCCACACTTCCTGCAAACACCGACCCGTTGGTGTGAGGGTCTGAACTCTGATTGGTCTGAGCAAATAAGGCACAGAAGCCGAAACTGCAGCCACGCTGAGGAGGAGCAGAGGCTTGTTCTCACTCCGTGCATCACAGGAAGTGGAGGCTGCATCTTCTGGACGTGGCTAAGCATGTCACATCTGATCTCAGCACAACCGGCAGTAGCTATCGGGTGGGAAAGAGCCCTGACACACGGTCCTGTGTTAGAACACGGATACTGGGTTCCCTAAAGTCCACCATGGACATCCTTTGAGGACACTCTCCCAGGACAACCAAAGGAAGGAATCCTAACCCAGCCCGTTATCCAGGCCTGTTCTGGGAACTAGGACACACCTGGGAGGCAGAGGAGTCCACACATGGGTCAGCTTTTCTCTGTTTATTTGCCTGTTCATTTGAGACAAGGTCTCAAGGTCCAAGCCTAGCCTGGAACTCACTCTGTAGCTCAGGTTGGCCTCAACCTCCAGGGCCTCAGCCTCTTGGGTGCTGGGATTTCAGGTGTGCATCACCATATTGATGTTAAATTTTGCTTTCTGAGAGAGGGTCTCATTCAGTAGCTCAGGCTGGTCTGAACCCTAGCATATAGGTCAAGTTAGCCTTGAATTCCTATCATTCCTCCTGCTTCAGCCTCTTGGGTGCTGGGATTACAAGCATAAGCCACCATATAGTAAAAGACTCATGCTCAGGCTCACCTACCAAGCCCTGGATCTGGGGAGCACACAGTGATCCACACAGATAAAGCAAATGTCCTGGGACTATGTGGAGAGAGGCACATTTGCAAGCCTTGTGTGTGGGTCCTGTCTAAGGCAGGGGGTATCCACACCATCTCAGCTCTATACCACATCACGGTGGACACAGAGTGACCGTGGAGTTGCACAGCCCAGCTCTACCCTTCCCTTCCCAGCTTTAGGACAAGAGGATGGTCCACAGTGGGTGGAAACTTTGCTGCCCTAGCCTAGTCAATCTCTCCTAGCCCTGGGAAGGTTCCAGGCAGGCAGATGGGCTGGTGTTGGTGTTGATGCTGGTGCAGCTGCTCTGGGGGAACTGTGAGGCTGGCTAAGCTGCTTCCCTTTCCAGCAGGAACCTTATGGGTATTTTGACTCATCCCACCAAATGGTCTCAGGGGACCTTGAGATGTGGGGGTGGATCCCTTGGGGAATTTTCCTGGGAAGAGGTGCTCCCCAGGTGCTCAGCTCTGGGATTGCTTCCATTAACAGCGAGGACAAACAGAGTCTCACAGAGGGTATGGAGCTGCCTGAGGTCATACCATTGGGATTCTAGGGATCCATAGGTGTGTAAAACAGCTAGGAACTCTAACATGCATGGGAACCTGCCGGGCACTTTTCTAAGCAGAGAAGCAGGTAGTATAAGCAGCCGGTATGGGGGTGGTGGTGGAAGGTCTGTCCTCTGTAGCCCATCCTTGTAAGACTGTTCTTAGGAGAGAGGCGTGTGTGTGTGTGTGTGTGTGTGTGTGTGTGTGTGTGTGTGTGTGTGTCCGTCCTTCAGCAGGCTCTCACATTGCCTACTTCTTTCCTGCTTACTGGAGGGTTAAAGGCCATGACCTCCATGCTAGAGATCGACTTTTCCCATCAGAGAAAGAAGCGACACCACACTGAGCGGTCAGGGAGCTCCATCCTAGGATATTCAGGTATTATGGTTCGCTTTAACTGCCAACTCAACACAACCTAGAGTCACCTGACAGGAAAGTCTCAACTGAAGGATTGCATAGACCAGACTGGCTCACGGGCATGTCTGCAGGGCACTGTCCTGATTGTTAATTGAAGTAGGCAGGTCCACCCCACTGGGGGAGGCACCATTCCCTCGGCAGGTGGCCCTGAACTACGCAAGAAAGCTAGTTGTATATAAGGCAGCCTGCAAGCCAGCTAGCCAGCAGCCTTCTCCATTGTTCCCGCTGTACCTCTGGCTGTAGTCCTTGGAGGTTATACTAAGTGGAATAGCAAGCAAGCCTCTCTCTAGCTTCTACCCTGAGTTTCTACCCTCCGTGATGAACTATGACTTGGAATCGTTAAGATGAATAAACCCTGCTTTTGGCCAGGGTGCTTTATCCCAGCAAGAGAAGAAACCTAAAACAACCAGTGACAGGCAATGCATCTGTGTCTCCTGGGGCTCAGGGTGCCACTGTTACACAGGACAGGGTAGCTCTAGTGTTTAATAGCTGTGACAAGCTCCTCTGACATCATTTTGCACTGGGGTGGAGCCCAGGGTCTTACACACACCAGGAGAATGCTCACCACTGAGGTACAGCCCAAGGCCTCAGGTCCTCTCCCTAAGTCCAGCACAACAAACCAGTCTGCCACTACCTTTGGAGTGCCTGAGGGTCCCAGCATCCTAGCCTAACCTCCCCAATACTGGTGTCCCTCTGATTGGTGGCAGTCACCAGGCCAAGCCTTGGGGAGTGGGTTTATCATGTGTTATGTCAGACTGATGACCTGTGGCTGTCCCCAGCCCTTTATCTCAAGAGTGTGATGAGCATTCACCACACCAAGCATGTGACTGCAGGGAGACCAGTTGGTAGGAATCTTCATTAGGGACAAACTGGCTGCTGGCTTGAGGTTTGAGGATAGGGACTCATAAACCTCCGTTTCCCCATCTGTAAAATATATCATATATATATTGGGTTGGGGGTAGAGTGGGATCACCATATCAGGTCCTTGGGTGCTTCAGTGTCAAGAAGTTTGGCATAAGACACCCCTTGCTTTTTCATGCCCGGTGACTTATCTGCTGAGGTCAGGTCCCCACAGCACCACAGGGCGGCCTCCCAAGCACTTCTCAACTCTCCCTCCTTGTTCACGCTGGGTGCTTCTGCATCCTAAGTGTCCTTGCTATTCCTCTCGTGTGTCAGGCACGTTCCCGCCCCGGGGCCTTTGCACAACCATGAAGAGCTTTGTGGAACGGTTATTGGCTCTGTCCCCCTGCGGGTTTCAGCACAGTCCCTTTACCAGGAGGCCAGAGGCAGCCAGGGAGCTCCCATGGTCCAGGCGGAGGCTCCGTCACTCATCTCCTCCACTGACTGTCCCTCTCAGGCACGGGGCAGCATTGGCTAGGTGCTGGACCGCAGTAGCCTGTATATAAGGCAGTAGTTGTATATAAGGCAGCCTGCAAGCCAGTCACTGTCAAAGGAACAACCCCTACCGGCTGCATTTTGTCTCAGCCGAGGACAGTCTCAAAACTGTGGCGTAGAGTGCAGGCTGTCCGCCCATCTGTAGAGCCCTTGCCCATCTGTGAGCCTGTGGGTGCAGCTCCAGGCCAACAGCTCAGATGAGGGGAGCCAAGGGCAGCCCTGCAGCGTTTGGAGCAACTGCGCAGCCAGGCTAGGGTTCCCACGTGCAGCCCAGCCATCCCTAGCGCATGCGTGGTTACACAGGGAGCACTGAACTCCCGCAGCACTCTGCACACTGGGAGGGCTACTGCTTCCAGATTTGGCGAGAAGCAAAAAGTAATTGGCTCACTGTGTCCCCCAGGGGATCTGGTACTGGGATTCTGCCCTCTGTCCAGGAGCTGGAAGAGGGGCTGGGCCATGGGAGGTGGGACGTCTGCTCCTCCCCACCAGCCTCCCTGTCCTGTAAGGGTCAGAGCCAGGTAGCCAGGGAGACAGCCACCTTGGCTACAGGGGGGCATACCAGCCAGAGATGGATCTCAGCTGCTCCAGGGTGGCGGGGTGGACAGGACGGTGACTACAAGATGGACTGGCCTCTGGGGGAGACTGAGAAGCAAGTGGGGAACAGACCATCTGCCTCCCCCACCACACCACTTCCTCCTCATGCCTGGCATCATCCACACAGGGTGCACTACGGGAGTGCCCAAGGTCCAGCCTGCCCTGACCCTGTCCGTGCCCAGAGGTCAGCTTGACTTTACCCCCCCCTCCAGCCCCCGCTTCCAGCAGGCAGCACAGCTGCTCAGGCCTCCACCCAAGGCCACATTGAAAGCACTGCAGGACTCCAAGGTCAGCTTAGGAAAAGCTGTGACCGCGGCGCTGACCTCCCACTACTCAGGTTGCTACTGGTAGCCCTGGTGGCCAAGGCATGAAATGCCCAGGGGACATGACCCATGGGGCAGGGATGCTGCCCCCATGGGCCCTGTCCCCATCCTGCCCCAGAACCTATGAGTACAGCAAAACAGCCATCTTGTGGGATCATCTGTCCTATCTATGCGAAGGGGTGAATTTTGGGGTCCTCAGTAAGCTGCGGCCCTCCCTGTCGGTACCTCTCCTTCCTCTGTACCTAGAGGGGCTACGATCACCCGGTGTGGCCCCTCAGGAAATGTCTGTCTGGGAGGTCAACAGTTCAAGGAACAGCCAGGCTAACCTCAAGCTGTCTGCTGGGCTGGTGGGCCTGAGACCCCCCCCCAAGACCCTGCCACCCTGTAGGCAGGGGTGGGGTACAGAGAGAGAGGGAACAAACAGAGGATTCAGCAAGTGATGCTCTCTCAGCTCCACGGGGAGCCCTGCAGCAGCCTGACACAGACCTGTTGCAGAACGCCTTCCCCCTCCAAAGGAGGTGGCTTGGGACAGACAAAACCTGCCCCTGGAGATAGCAGGGCAGCTGGCTGGTCCTGATACTTGGAAACAGAAGACTGCACAGTGCAAGGCGAGTTCTACCACGGAGCAAATGGAGCAGAGGAGGTGAGGACGGGCAGGTGTCATCCAAGAGGCAACGTTCGGGCAAAGACGAGAAGGTGGGAGCCATGCACATCCTGGGAGGGGAGAGGATTACAGGCAGTGCAAAGGTCCCAGAGGCAGAACCAAGCGAGTGGCCAGTGGGATGAGGGTTGTGTGGTCTTACAATCTGTGGCTCAATTTCCTTCCTGAGGGCTACACACAATGGGCAGTAGCGGGGACTCCTCTGGCTGCTCACACAGGACGGACTTGGGAGCAAGGGCAGAAGCCGAGAGGCTGGGGACAAAACTGGGTTGAGACCATCTGGTCACAGAGCAGGTGCTGAGGAGCCCAGTGGCTGTTTGTGGAACCAAACATGATGACAGCTTGCAGGCAGAACGGCTGCTGTTCAAACAACCCCCTACAGGCACTGGTCAGGCATCCCGAAGCCAGCAGGGGACCTTGGGTGGCACTCCTTGTCCCACCTGTCCCTGGCAGGGAGGACCAGGTAACCAGCCACACAGCCAGCCCTGGCCACCAGGCAGGTGGCTTTTCTCTTCGGTTTATCCTTCGAAAGCCAGTGAACACAGAACACAGTCCACTCCCCAGGACCTGCCTGATGCCCACAGTAGTAGCACCAGTCACCAGAACCAGGGTGGGAAACAGCACACATTTCAAGTGAGGGACAATGGGAATTCAGAAACACCATGCTCACCATGTCCACACAGTGGAGCATTATTCAGATACAGAAGCTGGGCACGGTGGTGTACACTTTTAATCCCAGCACCCAGGAAGCAGAGGCAGGGGCAGGTGGATCTCCAAGATCTGAGGCCAGCCTGCTCTATCTATATAAGGAGTTTCAGGCCAGCTAAAGGCATAGAGTGAGAACCTACCTGGAGGGGGGGATGACGGAGGGACAGACATACCCTGAAAACATGCCAAGTGGTCCCCAACAAGATACACTGTGCGTCTGCACTGCATACACATTCACCTGCACACACCCTGCGCACCTGTACCTGCTTGCATACATGTGCACATAGGTCCCAAAGCCCGGCCTCAAAGTCTAGCTGTTGTTCATTGTCTGTGCAGCCGCCCTGCCCGGGTACCCTCTATCGAGCCACACACAGTGCCCTGCAGACAAGTTGATGGTCTTTGGAGAGATGATGGGGGCAGAGTGAGAGCTAGAGGTCTCCTGTGTGCTGGATGCCTGCCACAGACTGACCAGGTCCTTAGGTGCACAAACTATCAGCCCAGGCCCTCTCGGCAGTCCCACCGGACATACATCCCTCAGCACTACCCTGTGACCTCTGTTTGGATGCTGCGGGGCCTCTCCAGGCTCCGCACGGTGATCTTCCCCAGTCCAGAGGAAAGCCTTGGGGATGTAGGCCAGAGTCCTTCCTGGTAGAGGCTTCAGCTAAATGGGTCACCTCTGCAAAGCCACTCCGGGTCCCTGGGTACAGCACACCCTGCAGTACACACCACATCCCGAGAGCCACAGCGGTCAGTGACGGCACTGTGTGCACACCTGGTAGCTTCGTCTATTGGAGCAGCTTCAGGGTATGCTCTACCAGCCCGGGTCGTCTTTCCATGAAATGGATGTTCAAAGGGCACGCACGGCACACAGAGCCCCAAGGTTTGGCTCCGTGTTTACTGCTGTCCCCTTGAGAGGAGAGGTGCTGGGTAGGAGGCCAAGGCCATCTTGCTCGCTAGAACAAGAGAGCAAGCATTCAGCCCAGGGTCAGGAAGAAAGGAGGGAGACCTGAGTATGGCTACCTGATGCTTGCATCTGCTCCAGACCCAGAGATGGCACGAGGTGTTCTGAAGAGTGGCTAGGACAGCCTGTACCCAACAGACATAATTGAAATCAGAGGCCCAGGGAGGGCAAGTAATTTGCAGCATGTCACACAGTTGTGGATGAGGCTTTGAAAGCCAACGTGTTGTCCCTTTCCTTTCTGAGGACAGGAGAGAGATTCCACAGATGGGTAGGGGCCCTGAATCTCTCGCACTTGCCTTCTCTGTAGTATGGGACCCACCACAGCTGAACTGGGTTTTCTCTGGGCTGTCTCCTTGATGCTCCAGGATGGGGTGGGGAGGGCCAGGGGGAACGTCCTTCTGATTCCCACCAGTCAACCTTGGCTACTGAGGTGTACGAAGGGCCCTCTGGACCTGTCCCTAGGAGTGTCAGGGCGTGTTCCCATGTTCCCATTCCCTCATCCCCTCTGTCGCCTCTCCCTTGAGTAAACAGGAGACTGTTCTGCTACCCCCATGAGGAGCCTCAGGGCCTGCCTGGGAGGCTCAGAGCACAGGGATAAACTGGCCCCAGGAGGATGAAAGGGAGCTTCAGGCTGTGCTATGGGAGTCTTGGCCTGGAGAAATCTTCCTTATTATGGCCAAATGCATCTTTGTTTTCCTTCCCGGTGACATCTGGCTTGCTCTGAGGTCTCACAAATTACAAAAAGCAGGAGCTTGAACTTCTGTTTTATTGCCTCAGGAAGTGCGCTGTCGCTCAAGGGAAGGGACGGCCTCTGCCAAGCCACTTTCCACCTGGTCAGGCTGAGCCTGGAGGTGGAAAGGAGGAACCAGAGTGCTTATCACTTCCACCATCTCAGGTGCACACCCGGATGCCAGGCTCTGCCCAGCCTTCCCCACTTAGGGGAAGAACCGTTTTCCATACAAAGGAAGCCCTGGCAACCCGGTTCTCATACCCTGCTCCAGTCTGGGGACCTCAGAAACAGAACTGGGTTTGCTCACTGTGCCCAGCAAAGTCGGGCGACATGTCCACCAGAAAAGGAGAATGTTCACTCACTCAGCTGGGGAGACTGAGAGCCACGAGGGGAAGACAGCAAGTGACCACTTTATCAGGATAACAACAGAGCCCCATACCCCTCATCTGGTCTAGAGGCTGGACATCCTTGTAAAAAGGAGCCTCAGGCCTGTGGCCTATCCCCTGTGGAGTTCTGTACCTCTCTGGTCCTCCACAGTCCCTCCCCACCCCACCCCCCGCAGGGGTACAACTGGTCAACCTAGATATACATACAACTGCATGGCTGTTAGCCAAATCATTTGTTGGGTCAGAACTCAGGGGAATCCCAAGTGTCCATCAGCCTCTGGGGTCCAAAGAATCCCTCTGGGTTTGTAAAGTGGGGCAGTGACATTGGCTGCTACTTTGGGGTCACTGCAAGGACCCAGCGAGATGAGGCAAGCCAGGGCTGGATCTGGCAAGTCTGAGGTCCTAAAGGTGAGGTGGACTGCCCCCGGGGTTACTTCTGTCATCTACCTACCTCTACATGGCATGGGACAGACTTTTAGTTCACAGTGGCAAACATTCTCCAGGGCCAGCTATGTACAGACAGAGTAACCTCAGCATAGTCCCACTGTTGACCACCCTCAGGGGACCCGGGGGATGACACTACCCAGTGGATGTGGGTGCTCCTACAATGGGTTTGTGTTCACTGTAATAGCCAAACATTGTTCCAGTGGTTTCCAGAGTGTTTTGAGTGGCACCCCCACATGCCAATTCGGTGAGGTCTGAACCAGGGATGGGGTGGCCCAGCTTCATGAAGGCCAATAATGTTAGCAATGGGGCTGAGCAGGGACTGTAAGACAGCTCTACCCCACTTGCCTGAGGAAGCCCAGCAGAGGGCTCCCCACCCATAGCATCAACCCTGGTCGCTTGCAGCCCTTGGGATATAGATACTCAGAGCTCCAAGGCTGCTGAAGAGAAGACCTGGCATAAGGATCCCAGGACACAGGCAGGGCAGACCACAAAGTTGGGAGAGGCCAGCTAGTCATCAAACTCACCCCACCAAGGCTCTCTCACAGGGCACTCATCTAGACAAGACAATGAGCTAAATTCTGAAGATCATAGTTACTGCTAAAGAAGATAGCCCTGCTCCGTAGCAAGCAGATCCAGAGTGGGCAAGTGCAGGAAACAATGGCCAGGCAAGGGAGCTCCCTGGAGACAGTTCCCTTAACCCCAGGCACAGCCAGCCCAGTAGCCTGTGTGCTGCCTGTCCTGTGCTGGATTCTGTGCACCCTTGTGTGTGCATGCACATCCGTGCAGACATGAATGAGCTAGGTGGGTTCTCATCCCTCTTGGTGGTGGAGGAAATCCAGATCCATTTAATTTACCATCATCCCACTGCCCTGGCATGTGGGAGGCAGAGAATGAATCAGAAACCCCCAAATTCATCCTGCTTTCAGCGCAGCAGGGGAGGGAAGACCATTCCAGAAGGTGGTGGGAAATGCCTCTCTTGACATACCCTCCTGCCTGCCTCAGAGGAGGCTGCAGCTAAGCCTGGCCCTCCTTGGTGTGGGCAACCCCACTGGCTCAGATCTTGTGGCCCAGTGACCCAGCCCGGCAGCATTTGCATCTCCAGATCCTTGTGTAGGAAGAAAAATGAGTTTCTCCCAGTCATGCAGAAAAGAAAATATGTGGAGTCCAATCAGAGAGATTTCCTGGAGGTGGTAACTCAATTACATGGATAACCCAGTGACAGAGGAAGAGAAGCTGGACAGGGACCTCAAGGGCTGGTGGGTGGCCCATCACAGCTCCAGAGCATCCCTGCAGGGAGCTGTCCAGGGGTGTCTTCCATATGCCAGCCTGAGCTTGGCGCACGGCAACAACATGGTGGTGTGCCAGGTACACATGGCCCTCCCTCTCTCCCCAATCACCAAGATCACAGCACCTCCCATGAGGGTGGATTCCGCCAGAAAATCAGTCCTAACGTGATATTCTCCCTCCCTGCGTTTGTCTAGCTCCCGGGCAGCACCGAGCATCACATCTGTTCCTTCTGCTAGCAGGTTTCCTGCTCTCTCTGCTTTTCCCTCTCAATGCACAAGAGTGGCTGTGGCCCCGCAAAACGTAGTCCCAAATAGCGTCATCTTATCAGCGTGGTGGGCTCCCAGTGCCAACTGGGGACAGCCACATTTTCTAGCTTCTACTCTTCAGTGTGTGGGGGTGGGGGCGACAACATGGCCCCAGTGTACCCCTATCAGCAGCCTTCCATGCACAAGGCCAGGAATCATTCACAGAGCTTTCCTACCTCTTCCCAGGCCGGGAGCCAAGTGCATTCTGGCCAGGTATGGCTGAAGTCTCTCAGGCCAGCCCCTGGGATTTGGGATTGGGGGTGGGGGGTGGGGGGGTGAGAGAATCCCAGCCTTGAGAAGTTTCTGAAACCTTCCAGCAACTTGCAAGGGCAATGCCAGGGCACAGTGACCGCTCCTTTGTCTTCAGCCAGCCCCATCCTCTGAGTGGCTGCCTGGGAACCTCCTGTTTCTGATCGCTGGGAGGAAGCACACACCCAGCCAGACATAATGAAGCCACATCCTGGCCTCAGGGTAGGAGGGACGGGTGTGACAGTTGCTGGGATCAACCCCACAAACAGGAGCATGAGATTTTCTGTTATTTAGAGGAACTGGGCTCTGAAAGTCAGCTTCAGCTCACATGATCAGATAGTTCTATTCATGGGGTAGGGGGGGGGTCTCAGCACTGTGGTCAAGAAGCCCAAACACACTAAGTTCGGGACTCTGCATTCAGAGTCAGCGGCTCCAAGCCAGGAGCTGCCAGCCTGGCTGCCTTCTGCTCCACCTTAGTCAGCCCGACTCCGGCTGAATCTCCAGCCATCTGTCCCTCCACGGTGCTCACACCTCCTCCCCGCTGTTCCCACAGCCTGGCTCTGGGCCTGCCCTACACACAGATGGACCGTTCCCAAAGGCTGTGAGAAGGATCAGAGCTGGAGGCTGTGCCTGCACCTGGCTGTCAGGACCCCAGGGAGGGTGGTCATGATCCCCTCCCCACCACCAGGAAGGATGCTCAGCCCCAAGGCCTTAATGGCTGATCCAGGGACCAAAATAAGAGGGGGAAGGGCTAGAGGAAGCAGCAGACCCTCTCTTGCCAGCCCCATCTCCCCGGGGGTTGCCCTCTGCTTCTCCAGTCAGTCCCCGAGCACTGACATTCAGGCTACCAGCCTTTGTCAGGAAGCCCGGCACCCGAGGGGGGCGCCTGCGGGTGGCGGTGGGGCATCAGTACTCCTCCACCGACTCAGCGCCCACCCAAAGGTTAACCACACACACCCTGGACAGGTCAAGCTGTCTGCTCACCTATGGTGGGTGCATTCGGTCAAATGAGTGGGCAGAGTTGGCTCCACCCTGCTGTTGGCATGAACTTTGTAAAGTGGCCAGGCTAGGGCGGAGGGCGCAGTGCGGGACCCCAGGAGGGCAGCCACCGGCAGAGTAGGGTGACAGCGTCGGCGTTGAGCCGGGCAGAGGCGACACTTACGGTCTGGAGCTCCAGCGGACCGTCGCTCTCTCGCAACCCGGTTCCCGAAGTGGCTTTTCCTTCTCACTCGGTCGCCACCTCCATAACTTGGGGGCGATCCGCACGCTGTCTTCTCGCGCCGCGCGGGGCTCAGGCGCGCGGCGGGGTCGGGGCGCGCGGGTCGGCCGCCTGGGCCATGCCGAGTGCGCTCGGCCCCCAGCGCGGGAACAAAGCGCGCACGCCGCCCGGGCGGTTTCGGCCTCGGCGGCCGCCGGGTCCAGCCGCCGTGCCTTCGGCTCTGCTGCCGCGCGCTCGCCCGCGCGTCTCACGGAGCCCCGCGGCCCCCGCCCCGCGCGCTCCGCCCCCGCCTCCCGCGCCCCGCCGCCGCTGCGCCACCTGCCTCCAGCCCGGCGCCCATCGCGCTCGCTCCGCCCCGGGGCGCCGGCCGCGGGAGAGAGGCCCGGTTCCGTGCGCCCGGCGCCGCCCAACACCCAGAGCGGCTCCCGCCTCCACCGCCCGGGTGGCCGCCGGGCCCCGGGACGCGCCCGGCGGACTTGGCTGTGGGGCCCGACTCAGGACTCAAGGACCTCAAGAGCGCCAGGCCACGCTTGGGACCCTGTGTGGGTGCAGGAGTGAGGGGCTGTGGAGTGGGAACCGGCCGAGGAGCCCCAACGCTTAGCCAGTGTGCGGAGGAGTGCGTGCGGCGCGGGGCAACCCGGTGCGGTGCGGGGCGGACTCCTCGCTGTGCGCCCCCGCCCCGCGCAGGCCGCGCCCCGGGAGGGCGGGCGAGCTGAGCGCACCGCGCACACCCACCTCGGAGCAATCGCAGCCCGACGGCGTCGCTGCTCCCGGAGCCACGGTGTCTACTCCCGGACGGGAGGCGGGCGCCCCTCCTTCGGCCGCCGCACACCCCCCCCCTCCCGCAAGCCCTCCCGGGACCCGGGCCACCTCCGTGTCCTGCCGGCAGGGGGCGCGCTACGCCCGCCGCGCACGGCCTTGGTCCCCAAGGCGCCAGGAGACCTGCGGCAAGAGGGGCTCAGAATCTGGTTCTCCCCACCGCCCTCGGGCCTGGCGTTCGCATATGCTTTGCATTCGTTTGCATATCATTCATTTTAATGTCAACCTGAGGAAAAGCCCCCAGCCGCTATTTCTGCCTGTCCGCGTCCTACTTTCTCCTCTTCCTCTGAGCCTTCTCCCCACCCGCTTTGCCCACTTTGCCTGGAAGCGCCCTGCGATGAGTCCCATGCTTTCCTCTGGTTAGTACATTTGAGCAAACTCGCGGCACTTTCTTTTCTTCCCTTCCCACGGTCCCACATACACTTGACTTCTTTGAGATTAGGGGGATACCCAGGGTCACGGTCTGCGGAGACAGAAGGGGCCAGAACTTCAGATCAGCGGGGCCTTGATTTTCATCTCATTAGGCATAAATCTGCACGGGAAGAATGAAAATCTAGCAATATGCCCCCCCCCCCAAAAAAAAATCAACTCCCTCTCTCTCCACGCTTGCCGTACGGGCCTGTTTTCCCCCAGTTTGGTGGGTTCCTCTCAGGAACCCACTTCTGCATTCTTGAAACACAAAACAGCCTTCCTGCCCCATCCTCCTGGCCTCCTTGGCCTCCTGGATCTCCCTCTGTGGCGAATGGTATCTAACCCTAGTCTGAGGGGACCTACAATGTCCACATTTTCAGATCTCTCTTCATGGTTGTACCTGGCCACATGGTCTGCATCCATCCTGCAGAAGTGTGGAGGGCCCTGAGTCCATTTCACAGGGGAATGTGGATCTAGCAGGGTTGGATATATGGCTTGAGACCACAGACGTTATATACCAGGCATATGGACACCAGCTGTGTGGACTGCTAGCATGAAGGGACTTTTGCCATGTGCCCTAAGAAAGCAAAGCACAGTTCCCGTCAGAGATGCTATCATGCAGAGCTGTCTGGGTGCAGCAGCTTGACAGCAGAGCCCTTAAGCCAGTGTCTGGGGGCTCAGCCTGTTGCAGGAGCTGGACCCTCCGGTTGGGCTGCAGGCTTTCCCACCCGGTTGCTGGTGCTGTGTCTGTTTTGTGGTAAGTGGCCATTGGGCTTGAGAAAAGTGCTCACAACCTCTGCTAGAGGTACAGATTCCAGTGGGACAGTGAACCTCCCCATTCCGAAAGCTCTCCTGAGAAAGCCGTGGCTGCTGGATAGGGAAGGGATGGTGGAGGCCCCGAGGGCTCCTTTGTGTGCAATGGGTCCTGGCAGCTGCAGTCCCTACGTTTTCCACTAGCAAGAAAGATGTTTTCCAGAGCCCATTGTTAGGCAGAGAAGCCAAGTCTCCTGCCCTCTTGGCCTTCCAGCTACTTCACTAAGGGCTGGTTCCTTGTGGAAATGGCCAGGTCACAGTTCTTAGTCATGTTACCTCAAGGAAGCTCTCGACCACACGAACGGTATATACACACACCTACTCAGAACAACAAATAATCGCCAAGCACCGGGGGTCTAATGGACATGCTAGAGACCGTGGGATCAGGAAACCAGGTGCTGCCTGGAGCTTTTACTGTGTTTGTTGTCTATAGAGACAAGGCTCAATCCAATTCAGAGAAGTCACTTTTCCTTGTTACGGCACTGTAGCTTTCCCAGTCAAGGCAGCTCTCCACCTTTATCTGGTCCCCGCCTCCCGTTGGGGCTTTGAGAGGTGCTATGCCTGGCCAAGGGCGCAGTACAGAACTATCACCAGACTCACCTGCTTTGACTTGGAGCCGGGGGCTCTCTTTGGAATGGATATCTTTTCTCTAAGGAAAACAATCTTCCAGCAGCCCTTGGGTTCCTCCTGCCATCCTGACCCCCCCCCCCAAAGGGCAGCACCTCTTTTCCTCATAGCTCCCAGCTCAGGATTTTGATGTAAACAAAATGGGCATGAAAATATTTGCTCAGGGATTCTTGACTCACACTCCCTCTGTTAGGACTGAACTCTTTTCTGGTACCCTAGAAAGCCTACAATGGAGCCCATGCCAGGGGTCGGGCACCTATCCTTTCCTACCTTGCTCTCTGTAGCCCTGGGAGATGATCTTCCTGCCAGTCTGCCAGCCTGAGGAGGATGCTGGGGACCTCAATGTCACAAGCTAGTGTTTGGCAGAGCTAAGTGTTCCACTAGGGCCAGCCCAGCCCGAGTCCCAGCTGTCACCTGCTGTTGACCTTCAATAATAACTCTGAGTAGGTTTAGACTCCTTTAAACACTTCTCCGTGATACTGAAAAACCTTCAATAGGAGTTTAGCTGTCTGCCATGAAAAGCTGACAAAATACTGATATTTAAAAATAAAAGAATATCTAGGCCAGACATGTTGGCACACACTTTTAATCCCTGCACTCAAGAAGCAGAGGCAGGTGGATCTCTGTGAGTTCAAGGCCAGCTTCAGGTATATAGTGAGTTTTAGTCTAGCCAGGGCTATACAGTGAGACTGTGTCCAATAAAATAAAATAAGACAAAAACAGCATCTAGTGAGTCCTAGATAATTGTAGTGATTGATAGGTGCTGTTATCTATTTTAAAATAAACTCTCCTTAAAAACTTGGGTCTAAACAATGAGATTTTAAATATAACCAAATGTATGATCTATGGAAGAAAATTCTTAATAATTAGAATTTTGAAGTTTAAAACTTCTTCTGTGGCAAAGATATTGTTAAAAGAATAAGACATGTCACAATCTAGATAATGTATGTGTAAAACACAGATCTGGAAAAGGACTGTCATCCAAAATAAGCCAAGAGTCCCTAAGATTAACCAACAAGAAAACAAACAGCCTCCCCATTAATGTGGGTCAGATGCCCGAACAGATGTCTCTCAAGGAAGATAAAGACAAAGTACCTGAGTAAAGACCCACACTTCATGTGTAGCCAAGGATGCAAGCCCGGCAGCAGGAGCTTAGGTCCTTCACTGAGGGATGCAGAGGAGGACTTTGGAAGCAGGTTTGGCACGCTCCCCAAACTAAGCACTCCTGCCCTACAGCCCACCTGCCTGCCTCTTGGTGTTTCCTAAGTGAGTTTAAAAACTTTGGGGCCCGGGTGAAAAAGATGACTCAGCGGTAGGAGTACTTACCTCCAAGCCTGACAACTGGAGTTCAATCCCCAGGACCCACACGGTGGAAGGAGAGAGCTGACTCACACAAGTTGTCCTCTGACTTTCATTTGTATTGCTCCTGCAAGCTGTCCTTTGATTACAGGCATGCGTACACACACACACACACACACACACACACACACACACACACACACACACACACACTGCAATTTAAAACAAGCAAACAGAATCTTCCAGGCTGGAGGTGTAGTTCAGTTGACAGAGTATTTGCCCAGCAGGCACAAAGACTTGGTTCGATCTCCAGAACCTTATAAACTAGAAATGGCGATGTGTGCCTGGAATCTTAGCACTCAGAAGGTGGTGGAGGAGGATCAAAAGTTCAGAACAAAATAGACCTACCACCACCATCACCAAAAGCAAGCAAACAAAAGCTGTCTGTCTAGAAAGAAGCCTGCCAGCAACTGCTTACAGCAAATTTTATTTGTAATTGCTCCAAGTTAGAAGCAATGGATCCGTCACTGAATAGACATCACCACCTGGGACACATCAGATGGTGGATGTTATTCATTCATAAGAGGATGAAAAAACCTGGAGGAATCTCCGGTACACCTTGCTAAGTGAAGAAGCCCATTGGAGAGGGCAGTTCTCTGTGACCCAACTCTAACAGAACATACTCCGAACGTAAAGAAGAAAAGGGCAGTGGAAAGATTCGAGGGCCTGGCTTCTGCTTTTTCTGGTGCAGTAGGAGCCCTCTGCCCCCTCCAACCCCTGTACCCCTGGGCCTGGTTGGGGAGCAGGTGGGGGTAAGGCAGGCTACTCTGGATGGCATTTTGATGTGGGCACTATCATCAGACGTTTATCTAAACACACAGAATACTCAACCCACAGAGGAGCTCGTTGTAAATTTGGGTTCTGGTCAGTAATAGTGTGCCTGTGTCCCCTCGGTTGTTAGAACTGTCGGGCACCAGTGACACTGCTGATGTTGTGGGGATCCAGGGGCAGCTCTGCTTTCTGATCAGTCTCCCTGCAAACCCAAATCTGCTCTAGAAAGCTTGGTCTATTTATTTTAAAAAGCCTGGGAGACACAAAATATAGATATCAATGACATTTTAAGCATCTCATGTAAATAGTAAAGGGTAAGCACAATTGGAAAGGCCTAGGGGAATGGGCTCGGGTCTAGCACCTGGATTCTTACACAGATCCTCTTTCCCTCAGCGCACAATTCTATTCTATTCAACAAGACTCAGCCAGGTGCAAGGTCCAATGCTTATAACCCCAGCATTTGGGAGCCAAAGCAGAAAGATAGTGAGTTCTAGGTCAGCCTGAGCTATAGAGAGAAACTCCGTTGAGGAGGAAGAGAGGGGGGAGGAGGAGGCGAGAAGAGGGAGGAAGAGAATGAGGAGGAGGAGGAGGGGAAAGGGGGAGGGGAAAAAGAGAAGGAGGGGGAAGGCTGAGATGAAGGAGTTGTGAGGTTAGGTTCTCCAGGTAAAATGATGAATCACGGTGTGTACAAATCCAGGTCGTTGAAACTCCAGCTCTAGGCTGGACAGAAAACAGCCTCTGGCCAGGCTACCTCACAGAGAGCTGCTCTAGAGAGAGGCGCCTGCTGCCTCCCTCCTCTGTCGAGGTCTAGGTGCTTTCCACATGCCTGCTTGGGAATGCTGCATTTCTGCAGATGAGGAAGCTGGCCCTGGGAGACTCAAGTCTTGTGGTGGCGGCTGGGATGGGTTATAGCTTCACCCAGAAACCTCCATCCTTTGTGTTCCCCACCTGGCTTTTTGAATTTCCTGGTTTAGTCTCAGCCTTTCCCCCCCCACCCCTCTTGGGGCCATCTACCAGCCAAACTGTACAGTGTACGGCAGTGTCAATGAAGGAAGATGGACAGATGGCTGCCTCTGTCTCTTCCAGACAGCAGGGAACAAGTGTGAGCTTTTGGCACGGACATGGCTATCAGAAGGCTTGGGACCAGGTGGAGAGGGGCAGAGTGGCTCAGAAGTGGCCTTAGTGAGTGGAATGACACTACATAAACCACAGAAGCTGCCAACACAGGTCTCCCAGAGCAGCAGCTCCCATCCTGCACCCAGAACTCCTGGCGCCACCCCATCTGCACCCTCCTGTAGGATCCTCCTGAAGTCAGAGGGAACAGGAGGCTGCCACAGACTTCTCTCCCTCTTGGAAGCCCTGATGTCCTCTGACTACAGGAAGACATCGCACTTCCCTTGTCTGCTAAGACCCCTGGGATGAGTTATCTGGACTCTGCTTCTCACCTGTATGCAAAACCAAGGTTTGGAAAACCATAGGAGCTGACAGTGGCATAGACGTGCTCTGCAGGAGTGCTTGCTCAGGGTGATGCGCATTTGTGGGGCACCGTGGCCATCATCATGAAGAGACTTAAGACTGATCCAGAAAGTTTCACATTAGAATTCATCTACCAAAGCCTCCAGCTGTCCTTGCCACTACCTAACAATGAGAAGGTGACTGTGAAACAAGACCCAGAACCTCACTGTGCTATGGTGGTCCTCTAGTGGACAGAGAGGGACTGGGTCCATGTTTTGTCACTGAGAAAGAGGAGAGAGCAGGCCACAGATTAGGGAAGACCCAAGGGGATGCCCCGGGGAAAAGGGCCGCGGCAGCACTCGGGGCTGAGTGAGTGTGCATGTCCCTTGTGTGTCCTCCTTTGGGACATGCTTTCTGCACTGTGGGGGCCTCCAAGCTGTTGCTCCTCCGCTTCACTCTCCTCTAGGCTGGAAGGGGGTGTGTGCAGGGTGACTGTAAGCCCTGCAATCAGTGGGAGCCACGGCCATAGATGTGTCAAGAGGGCCAAAGACAGGTCCTGTTCTCTTGTCTTGGTCCAGTGTCTTGAGACACTGCCAAGCACACTTGAGGCAATCTGCTGACGGGCATACCAAGGAGTCAGGGTACAATCAAGCACCATGTGATGTCCCCAGAGATGTGGAGTCCTCTTGCAGACTGTATCAGGGCTAGGTCCCACTTGGAGTAAATATACTCTGTATTTCCAACTTTACTTGCAAAAATCAGCTTCCCATAGCTAAAGAATACAATGTGAAGTACAAGACACTGCAAACACTGGCAGATAAGAGCGTCAGGAAAGGTTGTAAGTCAGCACAGGACCCCAGGAAGGACACATCTGACTGTGCGGTGGTGACAGCTTCTGCACTCCCCAGGGCCCTGAGTCACCCTGAAAGATGAGACACAGGCTGGGACATGTGCCCAAAGGACCGAAGCCTACAATACACAAAGAAGGAAGAGGAAGCAGCAGGCCTGGGGTGGCGCTGAGGAAAGCGCTTGCCATGCAGACATGAGGACATGACTTTGATCTCCAGGACCCGTGTAAAAAAGCCAGGTGCGGTGGCCTGTGCTTGGAATGCCAGCACTGGGGAGGTGAGACAGGTTTCTGGGGTTCACTGGTCAGTCAATGAAGGCTACTCAGCAAATTCTGGGCCAGTGAGACACTCAAGGTTGTGCCCCAGTCTCCACATGCACCCATACATACATACATGCAGAGAGGATATGTACATATATATACATATTTCTATAGCTATCTATCACATATATATGACATTGATAGATAGATGGTAGGTAATAGATAGATGGATAATTGATAGATTGATTGATAGGTAGATAGAACCAAATGCAGACAAAAATACAAATTGGAGTAGTGCATGAATAGGGAAGTCCCATGAGAAGATAAAAGGGGGATGACCCCTCCCAAGGTCAGCTATTTCTACTCTTCTGCTTAAAGCTGGGGCTCCCCTGAACCTCCTTCACACTGAGTCCCTCTCCCTCCCTCTTCATCCATGTCTTTCCATGGCTTATCTGAGCCCTGCTCTGCTCTGAGGTACCATCTGGCTGCTGTCCACCGCTTTTCCGCTCCTGGAATTCAATGCCACTGCACACACTCACAAGTGACTTCATGTCATGTCAGGCCACCCCCTAGGAAACATTCTAACTTCACCCTTTTTTTTTCTCATTAGAATATTTACACATGTGCTTTGTTCTACTGTTCTGTTTTTGCTTATATGATAATATACAGACATATAGGCATTCTTGCTACATAGTCTTGACTGGCCTAGCACTTACTATGTATTCTTGCCTGGCCTTGGACCTATGGGCAATCTTCCTGTCTCAGGCTCCTGAATGATAGGATTACAGGTATGTACAACTACATTGGCTCTGTTTTTGCTTTTTAAAACATCACCAAATTCCAGCTCGCACCCCACCCTGGTAATAGTTAACGGGACCACCTGCCTTGGTGCCATTTCAGCACCCCATCTCTGTAGCTTCTCTGCCCCTGTTCCTTGGCCTTAAGTGGGCGCGTGGTTCAGACAAGGAGGGTGGTGACCTTCTCTGGGGTTGTTTTTACTAACAGGAAGGGAAAGCATGCCTCTGGTTCTACATGGGAGGTGATGGCAGAATTGCCCAGGGCCATCTGCTGGGACACAGAGCAGAATGGACAGGGGAGGACAGAGGGCAAGGACAGACAGCCTCATGTCGCAGATGTGCTTGACTGACTCCCTGGAGCTGGTTTCTGTCACTTGTAGCCCCAGAATCCTGAATGACCCACACCTGGCTGTCCTTCTACTGCACACTCAGAGCTGAGTGGCTCCTGTAACCCAGTGCCGGCTGTGATGGGAACAGGCTTGCTGGGGGCACACAGAAGCCACCACAGCTCATCCATCAAGCCCAGGCAGCCGATGATCTCTCGACCCACAGTGTCTGCTGCTGACAGGCCGTTTGTTATCACCGGAGCCAGGCCTGGTGGTGGGAGCTTCTCTCTCCATCCATCTCCGCATGGGAGAGTGTGACATGGGGAGGCTGGTGCTGTCCCCTCCAGCTCCAGATAAGGGCCAGCTCCTGAGCTGCCTCCTCCACACCCCTCCCAGCTCCAGGTCCATAGACACTCTATCTAGAACATTTTGCAGGCATACATTCTCAGTGCAGGTCCTGCTGAGCCTCAACAAATCCCACGGGAAGCCTTCCTCTGTCCTGTCCCCATGATCATAGATCTGTGATTCTCCTTGGTCCAAAGGAGGCCCCCAGCACCAGAACTTGTGGCTTCCTGCACCCATTGGATGCTGAGATGCAAGATGTCAGGACTCCATCAACACTGAGACTCTGCAAGGATGGTGCCATTGAACAAAAATGGTGGAATAAATAACCATTCATGGGTCCAGCCTGGCCTGATCTATATCTGTCAGTCATGCCCCCACCTTTTCAGGCAATGACAGAAGAGAGAAGAACACTGTGAACTGGTGGCTATGCCCAGGTTGGGGAGTCACTTCCTATGTTCCCCTTAGTGCTTGATCTTATCTGCTGCCCCCATAACCCCAGTGAGTCCACAGACTAATCCTGGACTCCCAGCCATGGGTCCAGAGAAAAGGGAGCAGGTCACAGGCACTACCCTTCACCCAGGGAGAGGAGTTAAGGATGTTCATCCCAGTGTGAAAAGTCCTCAGAGCTCCCCAGCCAATTCACTGACTTTGTGCATAAGGAAACAGCCTTGGAGAGGAAAGTCTCTGGGGGGCTTGCACCTCAGACTGCTAAGCTCTCCAGGCCAGGGTCTGCTCCACCCACCTCCCCTGCCCTTCAGTCTTATGAGACCATGTCTTCTGTAGGCCAGAAGGGCATGTGGCCAGAGTAGCCAGGAGCCTCTGTAGGGTTGTTGTGTCAAATGACTCAATATACCCAGGGAAACACTGTCCAAAGGGGTATGGGAGCTGCCCTACCTGCCTATCCTTGCCTTCCCAGGGGGGTTTGCAGTTGAGATGATCAAATGCCTGGTTGTGGGGCTAGAGCTGGGTCTCTAGGGTATTGTCTGAGAATAAAGGGTCAAGACATAATGGCAGAAGACCACACCTCCCTCTCTTGATCTGCCTGGGTACCCCCCATCAATGGTGGAGGGCAGAAAAGACCAAAAGCAAGGGCTGAGGCTCTGGTCATCATCATGCCAGTCACCTTTTGGGAGGTCACACTAGACTGTGTGGTTTTTGTTCTGTGTCCTTCTTGGGGTTTCTAAGTGTGCTGCAGACAAGGCCAGTGGTGGAGGGCTGATGGTAGATAGTCACGCTGTAGAGAGTGGTTTTGTGCCTGGAGAACTGGCCCTGGGCTCCTGGACTACTCACTGGATGTGCTGCAGGCCTGGAAATGTGTCTGGTGGGCAGCACACGTCTGAGGGTGGGGGAGGGCAGCAGGGAGCTGTGAATGAGCTGGGGGCTCTTGGACTCAACAGTCTTAGGCCGTGTGACCGTCCAGGGACAAGGCACCTGTCACTGCTTTTCAAGGCCCAGGACCGTCATTTCTGTCTATTGAAGTTGTAATTTACCGCTGGGAAAATAAACATTTGCGTTTGTTTGGCTGACGACATCCCATGAATGTTAATCCGAAACCTTGGGTGTTGCAGAGGGGCTGACTTCCCTCTCTTGCCTGGCCTGGGCTCAGTCCAGCCTCTGCAGCTGCTCCTGGAATCCCATTTCCTCTGCAGCCTCAGTTTCCTTAGTGTGCTGAGGGTGCCAGAGGGTTGGGTCAGTCCAAGGAAGGGTACCACCATCCTGGCCAGAGCTGGCTGTCATACCTTCCTATGTTGCAAGAGAAGCTGTCTGTGGGTCTGGTAAAATTTGGGGTCCCATCTGGGGTTGTGTGGGCTGGTGTTGGTTGGCTGGTGAGCATTCGGAGAATAGGCTTAGGAAAGCCAGAAGCCAGGGAGGAGAGGACTGTCCCAGTCCCACCCCGGTATGGCTAACACCTGGCACTCCCTCTCTGTGCCATGTCTAGCATTTTAGGATGAAGGTCTGTTTCTGAGTACTGAGCTGCATGGTACCATTAGCTTACGACACACGTGTAAGATAAACGTCGAAGTGACATGACCATTTCTAGGTGTCTCCCACAGAAACCTTCTACCCCGGAATCTGATACCCCTCCTCTAAAGACCCCCATCCTGCCACCAACTTCAACGTCCCCAGCCACAATGTGTGCATGGGCAGGGGACTTGAACTAACTAGAGAGGAAGATGTGAGAGGAACATCAGTGTTCATCTCTGTTTCCTGGTTGCAGACGCAGTGTGACCAGATGCCTCACGCCTCTTGTCTCCATGACTTCTTGCCACGATGGACGGTCCCCTCAGATGGAGACAAAACAAACCGCTCATCCCTTGAGCTGCTTTGCCAGGGGTGCTGTCACAGCAGTGGGAAAGCAAGTGACAAATCCTGCAACTCACTGTGTATTCCAGCTAGCCTGGAACTTGCAGCCATCCTCCTGCCTCTGCACATCAGTGCTGGCATTTACCACCATATCCAAGTTCACCCTAGCCTGGGATACACAACACATAACCATGCCCCAAATCTGAGGCCCAGAGCACCCGGGTCAACCTGGAATAGAGCTCTCTTGGAGCTCTGATGCCCCAGTGGGGTGTCCAAGGCCAGCTGCCCATCAACACTCCTGGAGGACCCTTGACAGGTGCTCACCTTTCAGTTTTCAAGCTGCAGGTCTGGAGACCCAGCCAGTGTCCTTGGAGGAGGGTCCTAGTCAGAACTACTCCAGAACCACCTCCTCTCCCTACCTCTCCCTGCCCCAGGGTGACACCCTGGACTTTCAGGGCTGACCCAACCACACTCACACCCACTGAGTTAGAGTGTAAAGTAAACTGAGTCAGAGCTTGTGTAGGGACAACGATGCCCTTCCAAGTCCAGGGCAGTGAAGGTAAAGGTGACAGCCAGATCACAATGCTACCTCCTACCACATCATATCCTCACACTGCCATGACCACTGTCCTCATTACAAGGATCAGGTAAACAAAGACTTACTGAGGAGGACATGCAGCCTGTAGGTGATGGGGCTGGGTTCTCCTCAGACCAAGAGTAAAGTGCAGACAAACTGAAAAAGAGGTACAGTCCACAGGATTGAATGCTAGTCGTCTCTAAAGGAACGAAACACTGATACTCTCCACGCAGGTGACCCTGAAAACATGGCACCAACTGGGCAGTGGGAAGTAGGGGCCTGAATGACATACGATCTCTTTGATAAGAGATGCCCAGAACAGGAAAATCCAACAGAGACAGAGACCTGGTTAGTGGTGGCCAGGGAGTAATGATCATGAGACCAGGGCTTCTTTTAGGAAGCTGCAAATGATTTGAGAGCAGATGAGCAGAGGTGTGACCTGCACTGACTATACCCTGGTATGGCAACTGAGGCATAGAGTGAGAGACAGCCAGGTGATACCACTTTAGTAAAAGTGCAGCTACAGGAAGCGCCCTAGAGCCACTGGATCTCCACTCGCTTGAGGGTGATCGGGGGTGCAGCCTCCTCAAGGCGAGGTGGCCTGTCTGAGGGGGGGGTCTCTGGGTGTGGCTGGGATCTAAAATAACTTCAGGGCCTGAAACTGCTGGGGAGAAGCTGAGGGCAGTGTGGCTGCCAGGAGGAGAACTGTTCCAGGAAGGAAAGGAGAAGTTGTCTAGGTGTGTGTGTGTGTGTGTGTGTGTGTGTGTGTGTGTGTGTGTGTGTGTGTGACTGTGGTAGAGCCTGGTGGTGGACAGAGACAAGGTGGAGGGAATCAATAGACCTTCAAGTTCTGGCACTTTTCAGCTTCTGGGTGTCTCTGTAGTAGACTCCAAGGGTGGAGAGGCATTGCTGCACAGCTCAGACAGGATCCTGAGTAAGAGTTTCCATGCTGGGCACTGACACTCAGGACGACGGCACTGGTGGACAGGTGCTGAGTGGACCATAAATGGCCTACAAGGAGGGCCAAACACTGTTTGTAGACAGAATGGACCCCTGTTGTGAGGCATAAGTGGAAGTCTGAAGATGGATTTCTACCTAAGCCCAACCTTGGTCTTCGGCCCTTCTTTCTCTCTCTCCCTGCTGGAACACAGACACAAAGCCTGGAGGTGGGATGGACACTTTCTGTCTGGGAATCTTCAAGCAAGAAGCTAGTGAAGCAGACTGAATGAACCACCCGGGTCCCAGAGGGTGCCACTGCTCTTCCAGCTGGACCATGTGCCTTTGGGCTTTTGCTATGTGGCATCGCACAGACCGTATACAGTCCCTGACTAGGCTACCTGCTATTTGCAGTTCAAAGCCATCCTTTTTAAATCAGGGTCCATATCCTTCCTGGATAGAGTTTTCAGACAGGAGATAAAAATATAAGATGCTTTATTTATCATCCATTCATCCATCATCCATAACTCATCCATCAATCCCATTCATTATCCACCATCCATCCATCTATTCATCTACAATTCATTTATCTATCAACTATTCATCTCTATCCATCCACCTACCACCATCCTCTATCATCCTCTATCCATCTATCCATCATCTATATATCCACCCTCCATAAATATTCATACATATATCATCCATCCATCCACTCATCTGCCCATACTCCACTGGGTACTCTCGCCAAGGTCCTATGTCCATCTCCTGGTTCATAAAGATACTTGCCACAAGATGCTGACCTGAATAACAGAGTCCCTGTATGCGACTGCTATAATACAGTCATATCTACTATGGGGTGTTTGGCAATTGCCAATGCATGACTTTGTGTGGCAGGTGAGATGCTCTGACCCTGATCTGCATGACTGAGTGGTGAGGTGCCAGCCATAACTAACCTGTGAAAATTCCAGTGCACACTGAGCCATTGTTATCCACTAAAAGAAAAGAAAAGAAAAGAAACAGCCAAAGTTCTTGTGTGACCAAGCTAAGTGAGGCCAATTTGTAATTACATGAGCAAATAATTTTAGAGACCATGCAAGCCAAAAGTTAAAAAGTACCACAGAATCACTGGCTTCTGCAATGAGCAACCCCTCCCCCACTGACCAACTGCTAAACATGGGCTGTGGAGGGGAGGCCAGGGCCTGCACAGAGAGTCCACAGAAAGGAGGTCAGAATTCCCCTTGACCACCCACGCGGTAGAGTAAGCAGCCCTCCCTCTTCCTTCCGCCCTAGGGGCAGGGCTGAGGTGATTCCCACAGGCCACTGTGTAGACTTTCCCAGGTCCCTAAGCCTTGTGTGCACTTGCCTACACAATCTCACATGTCTCCCTGAGGTGCCTCAGCCAGGAGCTACTGACAGGCAGGGTACCAGGATGGGTCACCTTGTGAAGGGTCAGAGGACATTTGTGAGTAAGCCGCTAGTGAGCAGAGCCTGATAATTGGGCTGGGTGCCCTTAGAACTCTTGGCTCCTCTCCCATCACTCAGCACAGCGAGGTGTCCTCCATCTCTCTCCCACACCTGGGCCAGGCAGACATGGCTCAACCTGCCCATCCTCACCAGGCACCCATCCCCACTTAGTGCCTAGTACCCTTCTCGGACGATCTGTGCCAGGGCCTGCAGGATCCCCAAGAATTGTTATTGGGCACTTGGATGGCACAAAAAGCCTTTCTGAATGTGAGCTGTAACCCTGCATTTCTGCCTTATCTTGGCACTTGAGGCCACACAAACCAGGGACCTATCCCCTGTTCCCATTACTGCCCTCTGAGTCCAACCTCTCTCTCTTGAGAGCAAGAGCCGTAGCCACTTTGGACCTGGGCCTCTGCTAAAGGCCAGGACATGGCCTGTTGTCTGCTCTTGCTCTTGTGTTTGGATGTGGGCACAAGGGAAGAAGAGAAAGGACCCTCATCTGAGAATCTTTTTTAACAGGGGAGTCGGGGCTCAATTCTCACCAGGGGAGCAGAGAAGTGAATGTGTGGGGCTATGTGGCTTGTCTGTCCCAGGGACCCGCAGCCTCCATGGGCACCAGTGCAGAGCAGCAGAGAGCGTAGGACATAATGCCCTTAGTGTGACAATGCAACCCCACAGTGTCTGGGAGGCATGCTGCAGACGAAATGGGAGCCTCAGAGGGTCCTTACGGCTAGCATAGCTCTGAGTGCGGGCACTGCCCTCCTGGCTAGCTTGCGTGGATCGGTGGCAGAGCCAGGCAGTTGTTGTCTCCACTTCACGGGGAGAAAACTGGCTATTGCAGAGATGTCTGCCTGACATCGGGAACGTCAGAAAGGTTCCCCAGAGCAAGTGGGGCAGATGGAGGTACACAAGGGTGCTGTGAAGGCATGATTCAAGGTGTGGCCAGAGCCAACACAATGGCCTCACCTGGGCCTCTGTTTCATTCTCTGAAGGTGTGTGGGGAAACCTTATTCCTTTTCTCTTCATAGGATGAAGCAGCGGGGGAACAGCAGCTGAGGCCCTGGGAGTGCCAAGGGACATTTTCTGAGGCCCCCCAGATTCTGGTAGAACCACATGTGCCCAGCAGGCCTTGCTGTCCCTGGAACACAGGTGTGCTGGGCCAGGGGCTGCGTAGACACAACATGGGGCCTTCTGACCCCCTCAATCAACACTCCCCCTCCCCCAGAGCCGGGACTTTCCAGATACTCAGAGTGCACCTGGGTTGGAGGGTGGGGTGGACTCCCAGTTCCTCTGGCTTTGGCAAGGCCTTGTGGCTCCTCCCCTTATGTTTAGGATCAGTCCCGATGGGGTGGGAGCTGGAGACCCTAGGAAGTGATGAGGTAGAGATAGAGCTGAGCTGAGGGGGCCAGGCTCCGTGCCAGGGCGAGCCTTTCCTCACCCAGTTCCATGCCAGGCTCACTAAGCGGGGTTTGCCACGGTCTGTGTCACAGCCAGATGTGGGAGCGGGTGGAGCTGATTTCCATCTTTAAAGTTTGGTCCCTCCCTCACACTTCATAAGCCAGGAGGTCCATCTCACCATGGCACAGATCTATGTGGTAGACTCTCTGTAGCTTGGGGGCCCAGGGACATGGGCTAAACCTGGCCCAGGGAGCCAGGACATAGGCTGCATCGTTAGGATGAGCCTGGCCTCAAGAAGCCCTGAGTTCAGCTGCTGACCTAATGCCAGCTCCGTTCATCTGCCTCTGCCCTCAGGGCTTCCCGAAAGATTCTGGGGCTTCATCCTTCCTCTGGCAGAAAAGAAGCTTTCTGTCCTTGCCCCTCCCTCTCCTAGGGCTCCACTCTATGGACCCTCAGCTGCAAAACCAACTCGAACTTCAGTAGTGAGTGAAGCCAGAGACAAGGTTCCCAAATAGAGGGAGGTCTGTCAGGGCACTGTTGTTGGGGCCCTGGCAGGGCAGCTTTGTCCTGTGACAGTTATTGCCATCAGTGGGGCTTCAAGGCATGCTTGGTCTTCTAGGAGCAAGCAGAGCCCCTGGAGAGCCAAGTTTAGGGTGCTTCTGCTGAGCTCAAACTCCCACACAGAGGAGCCAGTGCCAAGGGGTCCCTTTTATAAGATTCCTCCCCACTTCTGGTTTTCTCCTGGAGATCAGCTCCAGACAGAGGGATCTGAGTCCACCCTGGCCAGGACTTGTAGTTTGAGTCCAGGTAGGCCATTTGGCTTTTCTGTGTGCTGGTGGCAGGAAGGGAGCATGGGTTTGGTAGGTAATGGCCTGATGTCGCTCACTACTGGGTAGTACTTCCTCTCTCTGATTCTGTGTCCTCCTCTGTAGGCAGCGTGGTGATAGGAAGATAGGAAATTGAAGGACCAAACGAGTTAAAGCCTACTGCTCTTGGGCCTCCAAGGGTCGACACTGTTCTCTGTGTCATGGCCCCCCCTTATATCCTCCAGGGGAGATGTCCCTTGACTGCAAGAGGCTACTGTGTCCCCTGTCCCTCTGCCTTGGAGGAAGTTGGGACCTCCTTGCTAGGAGGTTCAGTGTGCCTCCAGGATCCTCACTCACCTAGAATTCAGGACAGCTTGCCCTGATCTTGCTAGGCTGGAAGCCAACAGTGGACACAGCAAAAGGGGTGTCCCTGCATCCATGACCAAGAAACCATGTTCTCCCCCCTTGCCCTGCATTGTAGACCCTGGTAACATTTGCTTGCCCTGGTGGTATCTGCCCAACCTATGCTGTGTGAGCTTGTCATGGCTGCACCTCTCCATGGACATCCCTTTCCCTTCCAGTGCTAGTCGCTCCTGAGCACACCCTTCTCTTGGTCGAGGCAGCCTGAGACCCAACCTTATGGAGCCAAATGCAATTGAGAGGGACAGATGATATGTCACACATAGACTGGGGAAACACCGTGGGGCTCATCAGGTGGAGAAACTGCAAGGGGCAGAATGCAGCTGGAAAGAATGTGCAAAGGCCCTGGGTGTTTGCAAAGCAGCCAGATGGCCAGAGGCCCCACAGGACAGGTGGGAGGGCTAGACATTCAGGGCTATGGACCCAGGGGGCGCCCCAAGGGTGCCTGTGTCTATCAGATCCATCATCCTTCCAATGGGCAGCAAGCAGTTCTGCTCAGTTAAGAGAGCTGCTAGAGCCTCCTTGGGCAGGGTTCCTGTCCTTCTGTGTGGCCATCCTGGGCTGGGTAGACATGCCCCTGGGAATTTCATGGAGAATTCACCAGCTTCCATGTGGTCTGACCTTGGGTCCAGCACTGTGCTCGCAACACCTCCATCCTACTCCCAGGGGTGGGTGGACCACTTTCAGAGAGGCCCCTTTCTCTCTTTCCTTGGCTTCCTCTACTGAAGTGGACAGTTCTGAGGGAGCACAGGATGGGCATCCCCTCAGGGAACAGAGACCAGAGAGGCCTATATATATTAGCACACCCACCAACAGCTTTCTGCTCGACTTGCATTGAGAACTGAAAGTCGCCCTTGCCTGAAGAATAGCCTCCAGCTGTCCCATTGGGAACACTTCCTATAGGAAGCTGGCCGGGACTTCATCCTGTCTCTGCATACACCTTCCTCCTGGCTTCCAGCTAGTCTCACCGCTGGAGATGGGAAATGACAGGGCTGTGTCCCAGAAGGGACTGTCTACTTAGCCTCAGGGCAGGAGGAGAAAACACCATGGATTGGAGCAGAGGCCTTTCACCTTATCTAGATCTGGACATTGTGTGAGTGGATGAGGGTGCTGTCCACGGGGGCCGGCAGGAGGAAGACTTGAATTCAGGCTGCGACCCCCCACTTACCTCCTAATCCCTCCATTCTCTGCCTGCTCGGGGGCTGGGGGCTCTGCCTTCCTCCTCGGTCTGACTTTTGCAAGATGTCCCTTACGGTTTGTTCACTTTTCAACCCGGGTGTTTCTGGCTCTCTCTGCAATTGCCCCTTCACCCAGGAGCTGACCTTGTGGGGCTATCTCACTTACCACAGATAGATCTGAACCCATGTGCTCCCCAGTCTAGGCTGCAGGCTCAGCAAAGCATGCTGGGTGCTCTTTGGAACCTCTCTGTCATCTTCTGCTATCTCTCAAGGCTGGTACGACCTCCCACAGGAGCTCCTGAGACCATGTGGCCAGCAAGACAGAGGCAGAGGTGGAGTCTGAGTGGGCCACAACCCATCGCTTCAGGGTTCTCAGTGTGTCAGGCCTGAGTAAGGAAGAAGGGCTGGAAGGTGAGGATGGGGTCAAGGTCACGGCACACTACAGGAGCTGGCGGGCCTAACAGGAAGGACACTATGACGGTGCTTTGGCACAGCATGAGTCAGAGGTCATCTCCACATCATTCAGACTCGAGCCAAAAGCCACCACCACCTTATGCAGATGCTGGTCAGAGGTCGCCTCATTTCAAGCAGATGTGGGTGAGCGATCACAGTCACTCACACAGATTTAGGTCAAAGGTCACCATCATATCAGCGGACGAGGGCCAATGGTCACTGTTAACTCTCTGCAGATTCCCATGGGCCCCACAGTCCCTCTTTTTGGAACTTCTGAGGTCAGCCTCAGAAGTTTGCTCCCAGGTTAGCCTCTCTTGTCTGTCGGGAACCTGCCTCCTGCGTGAGTCACATCGTCCCTGGCAAAGCTTGGTTCTCACTAACGGGCACAGAGGCTGGGCAGCCTCCATGGCGGCTAAGTGTGAAGTGGAAACATCCATGGCTTCTATGTTGAGCTTTACCGTGGCTGCCCTGGGGATGTTCTCTGTGCCCCTGGAAGCTGGTGCCTGTGCGATCTGCCATCAAAGTAAGGTTCTGGTTCTCCCCTTGAGGGGGCAGCTGGAGCGCACACCAGACCCTCTGGCCAGCAGCCCCCACATCCTGCACCTAGACTAGGAGGATCACAATCCAGGGGTAGAGGGAGAGTGGCGAAACGCCGCCCGTAGATGAAGGGTGCCTGGATGTAGCAGGAGCTGGAAGAGGCAGGGTAGCTGTGCTGGTGGAGGTGTGACCCTGTAACTAAGCCTGGTCCCTGCCCGTGGGAGAACCTACTGCTGTGTTTCAGCTCCCCACTCACCCCTTGTTATCACACAGGGGGCTGCGTGAGAACACCAAAGTGCACGGTATCGAGTCACTCACACAAAGTGGCCCCACATTTGCGCAGACCCTGGGTGTGCCCTGTGAGCACTGGATGATGATGTGATGTCTGACGCAAGTAGACAGACCTACAAGAAGAACTCAGTTCAGATATGTTTTTCCTGAATATCTTCTACCCAGGGTTAGTAGAATCTATGCATGAGGAAGGAACCTGGGCATTCAAACGATAGCCTGGAAGAAGGAGGAGGAGGAGGATGATGGCAGAGCAGCGGGGAGGGGAAGGGGAGGAAGAAGAGGGAGGAGGGAATGGGTAGTAGAATCCAGCCAGCCCAGGGTTGGGCTCAGAACTCCAGTCTGGACCAAGAGGCCCTGGTGTCCTTGCTGCCAGCGCCCCTCTGCGCCCTGCCCCTCCTGCCCCTGCCTGGGCTGCTCCACTTAGGGACACCTCCCTACCTCCTGCTTAACTGGGACCCATGTTGTTCTCTAAAGCCACACTAGCAAACCGCCTGACTTAGTTACTCCTTGGGGTTCACGGCCTGAGCCTCCCCTGTGGGATCCTCTAGCTGCAATGTCTGTGAGTGGGTCTCAAGGTCTCCATCTGTGACTGGCAGCGCTCACGCTGCTCCTAGTGCACACAGTAGGCACCTAATAAACACCAGCCTGCTAACCCTCCACTTGGTCTGCTTCTGGCCCTCTGCCCTCTGGGGTCTGCGACAGACGGGGATGCCGCACCATCATTCCGAGGGTGGGATTGCCCCGTGCAGTGCTGACTCCTCATTCCTTGCCCTGTCACAGGGACAGTGAAAGTCTCGTACACTTTACCCATAGGCCTCCATGTCCCAGCTCACAGCAGATACCTCCCCTGTGGCCATTAACCACGAGCACAGCTTAGAGCATTCTGAGTATACTGGCTTTGTAGAGAAAGAGATTCTTGGCACTCAGTTCCAAACTCCTCTCTACTCTTGCAATGATTTGAGTGAAACCAATTAGCCCATGTTCTGTCTCCAAGATCTACACAGATTCCTGGAGGTTTACAGAGGCCCCAGAACCTTCTTAGTCATCTATATCTATCAAGGGGCCCAGCTCCATGCTGCCTCTGGTGGTGTTTTCTAGCACTGCAGAGTCTCACATCGGTCCCTTGGGTGGAGGTTGTTTAGGGAATGTGGTATGCACAAAGTGACCTTGGGGACATTAAACTGGAGGATGGGTATTCTGTCAGAGACATACACAGACTGTCTGCTCTGGGCAACCCCATCCCACCAATACTACATCCATATTGCTGGCACAACCAAGTTCACGTACACTTTGTGGCCTGACCTTCTAGGGTTACTGCTCCATCCAAATCACACAGTCCAGCTCATCTCTTGTCTCCTTCCCAGTCTCTGAGAAGCCATGTGGGAGACGGGGGTAGAAGGGGAGAAAGGACCTAGTCCAGGGCAGACACCTCCCTTGCGTCCACCTGCAGGGTATTCACACCTGGGTTCGTGAACAAGCACATTTTCACAGGTGTCTTTGAATCCCCTCACCTGGCAGAAGCCATAGATAACACATGTTGTTTGGGAAGTTGGGCCACGTATACCCAGCACCATCATTTGAGTCCTACATGTCTCTGGATACATGGGGGTTTGGATGTCAGGGCCTTGGGCCAGCTGAAGGTTTGGACCAGCCTCACTGTGGTTCTCCCTGAAGAAAAGGGTGCCCCGGGCCCAGGGTCTGGACTTGAATTTGACTGCAAGCAAAGCGTATTGTGGGGCTCAGAACTGTGGGCTCAGGAAAGTTCCGAAGGTTGCCTGGAGTGTGACCACGTGGTTGGCTGTGGGCTGGAGATGGAGCCACCTGCTTGTATCTCTGAGTCCCTGGAGTTCTAGGAGCGGGGCCAGAGATGTAGAGGAGCCTGGCAGTTTTCTGGGTCCCTTCCTAGAACCAGCAACTCCTGAGGGTGAGAAGGGTCCCCATTTCCCCGACTGCCCTGCTGGAAGTAGTGAGCTCGTGTAGCTGGGCTTCACTCTTCCTGCCTTTGACCCCTAATCCAGCCTGCATTGAGGCTCTGCACCTGGAAGCATCTGTGAGCCCCTGACTTCTAGCCTCAGCCCCCCCACTGTAGAACACAGAGCCCATTCCTTCTCACACAGAGCCAGGCACCTGCCTCTGGGTGGGGCCAGGACTCAGGCTTGACACCTGCCATGCTCTTATGGGGCCACCTGCCCCAGCTGTGAGGGACGCTCCCCTGTTGGTGGGGGGACTGTGTTGATATTTGAGGTAGGTCAACACGGCCACGTTGTCAACAAAGCTGGGCACACGCACAGCAGCTTGGAGATGTCACCTTCCTGTCACCTGCCCCACCTGTCCCAGCTGCTGTCTCTCCAATCCTCCCCATTCCCTACCCCAGCCTCTTACCTGGACTGCCATGCCGAAGACCCCGGGGTCCTGAGAGCAATGCCCCACTCTCCAGCGTGGTAGATGCCTGGGACATGGAGCTGCAGGTGGAGCAGGAGACTGATGGGTGCTGGGAGCTGGGGTGAGATGGGCAGCTTCTGGAACCCACCCTGAAGCACCTTCTCTGACTTCTTGGGATCTGGAAAGAACTGGAGGGATGGCACAGCTTTGGTGTCTTGGCGTCCCTGCCTCTGTCCCTCGGAGGCCCTAGGCCCTTCTAGTCTCTGCTGCCGGCAGAGCTGGGTTGCAGCCCTGGACAGAGGGTGGGAGGCTGCAGGGCCTCATGTGACATGGGGCGGGCTTGGGGACTGCGTGGGGGAGGTCCTCCTGCAGCCTTCAGGGGTGAGGCAGCCAGCTGTGTCGCAGTGATAATGCGGTGGGGGTCGGGGGACTGCAGCTGTGCCCAGTGCTTCCTCGGCAGGAACCATCTGCCTGGCTGCCGGTTCTCTCTCCACCATGCCATTCCGGTTTGACTTTCCAACAACTTCCTCCTATCCTGCCTGCAACCCGGCAACCTCCCACTGGACCCACTCTGGTGTGGCTCATGGAGTGTGTTTCCTCCACCTGGGGTAGTGTTCATCCTGGCCAGGGAGAGTCCCTGGCTCATCTGCCTATCTTCCCATGGAGTATAGCCCTTCCTGTGGCCTGGGAGGTCCAGAGACTCCACCCACTTTGCCCAAGAATCCCCTTCTATTCGTCACCCAGTGAAAGGCTTTCGGGGGCACGGTCAGGAGTGAGCCTGGCCAGGACTCTGACCAGCCTCCTGCCCGCGCAGGGCTCGGGTGGGCTCTCTGCATCATCAGGGCTTCTCCAGTCAACTGTGCCCTCTAGGAATCTCCGTTGTCACCTTATGCCTGGCCTTGAGCAGCATCGGAGTCACAGTCTGCCAGGTGGTGGAAACACAATCCGATACCAGCTTCCCCATGGGGAGCTTGAGCCAAACAAGCCACATGTAGACAGTGACCCCTTTCCTGGCTGCCCAGAACTTGCTGGGAAGGCTGTCTACTTGGGAGGAACTCCAGGCCCTTCCCCAGCTGACTACTAGCAGAAATAATGCCATCCTAGGTTTAGGCTCCAGAGGAAGCCATTTACTGAATGGTGATGACAACTATTGGGTGCCCTCACAGGAAGGAATCGAGTTCTCTTAAACCTGGTGGGGGTTCTTAGACATGGTCCTAAGGATGCCACTAGGCTCTCTATGCTTCACTCTGGTTTAATGTCTAGGTTGTTCCTGTACATAGTTGGTTACTAAACCCCATGCCATCAGGTCTCCCTGGACGTTACCGTCTTGGCGTTTGGGCGTCTTGAAGTTAAGGGTAGACTAGCTACATGCTTAGGCCTTGAGTTGGAGACTTCTGGGACATGGGGTCTGCCTGCCCTTTCTGCCGTGCTGGCTGACTGCTCTCTTCGGGGTCTGGGGAGGGAGGACCTCGTTGTGAGCCAGGACTGTCCACGAGTGTCACCGTGCTTGCTGTGTTCTGATGAGGGTGGAGTGTGGGGTCAACAGAGGGAACTGGTATTTTGTTTACTGATTTGCAGTGCCAACAACAGTCCTGCTGGGCCAGGCTCCTGGACCTCTGCAGGACAGAGGCAGAGAGGTGTGTCTGCCTGCCTGTGGCCCACAGCACCAGTACCCCTGAGCCAACTGTTCCCAGTGTATCAAAGTGAGTGAGCCAAGGGAGGTTTTGGATTGGGGCAGTGAGGGGCTTGGGTAGACATCCCCACACCCAAGAGGCAGCAGGGGTGGACCTGGGTGCGGCTGGTGGGAGCGGGTAGCTCCGCTTCAGCTCGAAGGCAGATGTTCCTGGCTTGCACCTGCGGGGCCCGCAGATGGGACGCTTCCGCTTTCAAAAGGAGGCTCTGAATTGCTTATTGCCCTGTCCTCATGCTTTTCCAATCAGCGGGCCTGACAGAGGTGGGGTTTGAAAGGGAAGAAAGTTGCCCACAAGTGGGGGGCTGCCCCAGCACCTGGGGGTGATCATCCGCTCACTATGCCCCCAGGAGGGCAGTTGATGTTTGTGGGGAAGTAGACGTTGGCTGTGGCTTTCTGAGCTGGGTGGTCCAATAGATAAGGAGTGGGGAAGGAAGTGACTGCGGAGAACTTGAGGGGGGCGGTGGCTCCAGCCTGCAGGAACCATGGCTGTCTGCAGTCTGCACCAAGCTGATGCCAGGCCAGGGCTTGGGGGCTCCCTCCTGTACCTTCACACTCTTCCCATGCCAGGGTAGCAAGAGGTCAAGACGGCCTTGCTTCTGTACTGTGGGAGACAGCTGGCCATCCAAGCTCCCAGATAATATGGCTGAGTGATTCCAGGTTGGGGATCCAGGCAGGCTTCCTTCCAGGTCTTTGGGAATCTGCAGTCTAGCCAGAGAGCTGGGAGTGGGGGTGCAGAGGCTGTGGGGATAGGAGGTAAGTAGATACCCCACTTACTCTTGTCTCCTCTCCTGGTTTATGAGACTCCATGACTGCTGGGTAGATAGACAGACAGACAGACAGACAGACAGACAGACAGACAGGTAGATAGATAGATAGATAGATAGATAGATAGATAGATAGATAGATAGATAGATAGATAGATAGATAGATAGATAGACAGAGATAGATAGATAGATAGATAGATAGATAGATAGATAGATAGATAGATGATAGAGACAGAGACAGACAGACAGACAGACAGACAGATAGATAGATAGATAGATAGATAATGGATGGATGGGTGGACAGAGAGATGGATGAAAACATGAGGCTATTCAAGTCTCACAGTAACTTATTTTACACAGAAAGGATAGGGTCAGCCAGTTGATGTCTCCAGCTACTAAATCCTGGAAAGAGGGCTGTAAGTCCCAGCCACCCCAGATTAGGAGGACAGTTTCATGTGCAGCTCCATGTGAACTGAGTAGCAGGCCATCAACCTCTGCTTCCTAGTTGGCGTAGCAGGAACCATTCACCTGAGTGCCAGGTGAGCCTGGCCAGTGCTGGCCACCAGCCTTGCCCAGCTCAGGGTGTGGCTGAACAAACTCAGACCCACAGAGCAGGTGATGCAGCTCATGTCTGGTTGACACGTGGAAATCCGGGACAGGGGACTGTGATGATCAGATGTACGTCTGGAAAGGACAAGCCTGGTTTGGGGGGTCCCTAGGCTTAAGTGCAGTCTGGAATTAACCCCAGGTGAGGGCTGGGCTAGAGTAGGGGTCCTCACGTTTTGGGAGTTCGCTTATTATACCTTTGCCAGGAACCTCTTAGGGTGCTTCAGAGAATGTAAATAAATCCACCAAACCACACAGGAAGTACATCTGCTGAGCACCTGGATATGCTAGGCCTGCCCGTGACCTCGTAGAACCCACTCAGCCCCCGGTGAGACACAACTGTCAGCATATTGCCGTCACTGTCACATCACAGGAGGTCGCCCAACCACTGTAAGAGGGCTGGGATTCTCCAACCAGGCTGAGCTCAGGCTGGCGAATCTGGATGTGCCTGTGACCCTCACGTCCAGGCTCAAGGTCCTCATTACCTCTGCTATTGCCACATCAAGACTGGGTCTCTCAGCCCCTACTCCACAACAGGAAACCAAGGCTCCCCCAAGGGAGAGGCCAGCCTCTATACAGCCCAGCGCAGCACGCAGTGACCCTCAAGAGGCAGGCATCCTGAGAGCCTGGATGCTGCCTGCCCATCGGTGGGGGAGCCCCTCCAGAAGCCACTTTCCCTTTAAGGGGCCAGTGTGCAGGGCGGCCCCTGGTTTCTGTATGACTGTGATGTTGGGGCTGGAGGCTCACCCTTCTTGCTCTCCTCAGCAGTCTGCTCTAATTTCACTTCCTTTGAGTCTGGGAAGCCAGAAGTGCAGCTGGCCTGGGCAGCAGGTGCGTGAACCACAGGGGCAGAAACTGGAGAACCTCCCTTAAGCCTGGACACTGCTTCCTTTGTATTTTTTTTTTTCACTCCATCTATCGTCCTTTGGTGTTGGGGGCAGCTTAAAAGAGGGTGGATTGGTTCTGGACAATGTGCTCATGTTCTAGAACATTCTGAATCTCTGTTGCCTATAGCCTGATCTGTGGCGTGAAAGAGCAGGCAGGGAACCTGGTGTTTGCTGGCCAGCTTCCCTTGGGGCCTCCGACTCCGCCTCCACAGCCATACTGAGGGTGCCGCCCTTCCTTCGGGGCTAGGCTCTTTGCAGGTGTGTCATGGCGGGCCCCGCAGGCCTGGCCAAGGGGATGACTGGTGTTCTAGGCACCTGGAAGGATTTGGGGGGACTTTCAGAGTTACCCCTACAATCTGATTAGTCACTGGTGTGACTAGCCGGGTTTTCTCGGGAAGGCTCTCCCCTCGGTGCCAACCAGCACTCTTACCAACAACTGGAGCACCACCACAGCCATGATCTCAGAATTAAATGGAAAGGACCTTAACCTGTATCTGCCAGGAAAAAAAAATTTGCATCGCTTTTTAAAAAATGAGGTTTCTAGTAACATTTTTTCTGTGCTATACATACAAGTTTAGAGGATGTACTGCTTATGTACCAGCCCCTCACTTTCACTAAACCTGGAAACCATTTTTTTATAAGTCCTCAAGGAACCCAGGCTGCCCTCTAAAGTGCTATGTAGGAGAGACTGGCCTCGAACTCCTGGTTTTCTTGCCTCTACCTCTCAAGCGTTGGAATGATAGGCACGTGCCACCATGCCCGGCTTTTAACTTAACATCTTAAAACATCAGGTAGGGCTGGTGAAATTGCTCAGCGGGTCAAGACAATTGCCACCAAGCTTGACAACCTGTGTTTCATCCTTGGGACCCACACAGCGGAAGGAGAGAACCAACTCTGTACATTTTCATTCTGTGACCTTTGCATGCACACACACACACACACACACACACACACACACACACACACAGAGAGAGAGAGAGAGAGAGAGAGAGAGAGAATACAAAATTTTAAATCAGTGTCGTGTCCCCATCCCAGTCCCACCCCCCACCCGCAACCCCCACCCCCATGTCCCATGTCCCGTGCTGGCTGCTCTCTGGCTTCCTTGTTGAGGCGCTGGTTTCATGACAGTACTACACTGTGGCCCCTGCCTGCTGGTGGCGTCTCTTGATTAACTTCAGAGATGAAGGTTCATCCTAGTGTGGCCGTAGAGGGTTGCTTTCTCTAGGCTGCAAATTACTTTCCTTTTTCTCTTCAGCTTAAGCTTTCTCATTAGCATACGGATCCCAGCTGTAGCGTTCTCCAGAGAAACGACTCTCTGAACCCCTTGGAGCTCAGCCAAGCCAACGGTTCTGCTCCCTGCACATTTACGGCCCACACGCCCCAAGTGTTCCTGCACAGGGCTTGAGGTATGCCTAGGCCCATACCACCTCGAAGCCTCAGATTCTGAAGGTTCGAAACCCCTGTCTTACCCCATCTTGTTCAATACAAGTTCCAGACGCTGCAGTGGGATGAAGGCAGAGGGCCAGAAGGGAGGTTCATGCCCTGGCCATGGGCATTTGTCATGAAGCCCTGCTGAGGCAGAGCCTGGGGGCATTTGAATCTGTTCCCATGAGCCCTCAGGGGCTGAGGTTCAAGGGATGGACCTGAGGGCTACATGGGGGAGGTGTCAGAGAGGGGCCTCAGGACCTCTCTTTCTGGCACAGCTTGGTCTCTTAGCCTCCGCTCTCTGGTCCTCCCTCATGCCTCATGTTCCTCCTGCAGGCTGCTCAGTTTCTTGTCTCTCCTGTCCTGGTTCCTTCTCCTTAGGAGACCATGACGGCTGAAGGCAGCCAACTTTGCACCTGGTTTAGTCAGTGTTCTGCTGCTGTGAAGAGACGCTACGACCAAGGCAACTTATCAGTGAATGCATTCGATTGGGGCTTTGTTTACAGTTTCAGGGTTAGTCCATTATCGTCATGGTGGCTACATCGGATCCCTAGGCAGAGAGAAAGGGCCTAGGCCTGGCATGGGCTTTTGAAACCTCAAAGCCCACACCCCCAGTGACACACTTCCTCCCGCCATCCTTTCAAAGAGTTCCACTCTCTGGTGACTCAGCATTCGATTGTGTGAGCCTATAGGGGCCTTCCTTACACCTCTATCCACTGGAGGGGAAAGGCCTGGAGCTGGGGCCAAGTGGTACTGTGACAGCTCACACTATGCTGGGATAGTCCCCAACAACCCTGTTGCCTCCCCTCCCACTATAGGGGGAGGTCCTGCTCGGCCACTGCAGAGTTGTTTGTAGTTTCTAGAATTTTCTGTGATCAGAATCAACATCACGTCTCTCTCTCTCTCTCTCTCTCTCTCTCTCTCTCTCTCTCTCTCTCTCTCTCTCTCCTTCCCTCCCTCCCTCCCTCCTTTCTTTCTTGTTTTTACAGTCTCATATATCCTAGGCTGGCCTTGAACTCCTGGTCCTTCGGTCTCCACGTCCTGAGTTCTGAGATGACAGCTGTGTGCCTCGTGCCAGGTTTATGCAGTTGTGGGGATACGTCTTAGGACCTTGTGCATGACAGGCAAGCACTCTACCAACTGAGTCGCCCTATCCTGAACACCCCTTTTGTCTGGCTTCTTTCTCTCAGTTCCTTTGAGTGGCCTCCTTTTCTTTATTCGTCTGTGTCAAGCAGTATTCTATGATTGGGCACTCTGTGTCTCATGCCACATCTGTAGATATTGGTGGTGTGGGGTTTTGGTCATCTTGAAAGAAAAGGTCTCTGTGCCAGAGGGACTGAGCATCCCTATGTTCACCTTCACTCTTGGAAACCAAAGCTCCGATTTAACAGACATCACAAACCTGCCCTAAGGGTGATGCTCCCAGTAGCCCCAGATGGCCACCCTGACATCCACATCCCTAGCCTCCTAAGAAACTGTTCATTTTCCTTTAGGGGCATTCCCAGCTGTCCTGGGCCTCTAGGAATAAGACCCGGCCCTGGCCAGGCTGCCTATGGCCAGCCAGTGTCCATCCTCTGCGATGCAATGGATTCTGGGGTGTTACCCTGTCTTAGGTTGCTGGGACTCTGAGAGAGGTGATCATGTATCACGTGAGGACAGCAGAGGCTAGGAGAGAGACTTGCCATGCCGCCCCTACAGCCCATCCTAGCTAATGTGAAGGGCAGATCCTCCTGTAGTGGAAGCTTCCAACTTGGCAGAGAAATGAGGACCTCAGCACCCTGGCCAGGTTCTTTGTGGGTAGGGCCAGTTCCCATCCCTGACCTGGGGTGCGGTGGGGGGTCAACAGAGGTTGCAGAGTGATTCCTCCCGAGCTCCCCCCTGCCTCCTCTGCCTACTCCTTTCCTCTTTGGCTTCCCCCCTGCATTCTTGGCTTCCTCCTATTTCCTCGGGTTCCTTGGCCTCCCCGGACAGCACAGCATTGAGTAACAAGCAGAAAGCAGGGGATTGCGTCTGCCTGTCCGCTTTCCCACCAGCTCCTTTGTGCCTTTGAGAACTTCATTCGGCGTGGCTAACTGCTCTGTCCACTCATTCCACCTCAGTGACACAGGGTGGCCCGTCTGTCCGGTCTGGCCTACAAGCCTTTGTGGGAAGGTTTGGTTTTTTTCCCTCCAGGAGTAGGGTGGGATGAGTTGGCTGCTGCACCAGGGGAACTGTTGTGGAACAAGGGGACCAGAGCCAACACTGAGTCCCTGGGAACAGTCATGTCTGAAACACTCCTGGATGTTAGCGTTCTAATGCTGAGCAACACCACCCCCCGTGAGTGACCAGTGTATGTATGCTGTGGACACTTGCAGCCAAGACAGTCTGGATGGGCAGGTGCTGACCTGTGGTTAGAAACCACTGTTTATATCGCCATCTTTGTGGGCAGGCTGACTTTGGCTTGACCTTCTCACCTGCTCCTGGCCCCTCTCAGGCAGGCCAGTCTGAGGCAATGGAGCCTATATCTGTCCTATATCAAATCTGGACATACCTCTAGGCTTGTGGCCACACCATGAAGGGACGCGGGTGTTCCCCGTTGTACTGGGTCTCTGTTCGTGGTGCGCTAGGCTAGAATACTGAGCTTGGGGGACACAGGCTTGGCCTCTGATGGCCTGACTAAAGGGAGGGAGGGTGGGGAAAAGGACAGAAGGGAGGAAAAAGAGGGGAGCTGACTCCTCTCACGCCGCAGACCTCCACTCTGTCTGACAGGCATCCATCAGGATGTTAGCTTTGCAGGGCAGCCAGTTGACTCTTCTCAGCCATTCCCTTGTCCAAGGACCCTCCCCTGGCCACTGCTTCCTTCAGCACTCTGCTCTCCCTGTGTTCGTCCAGTTTAGTCTGCTTAGTGCCAGGAGGCACTCATGTAAGATCCCTGGAGGACCAGAACTCCTAGGAACTCCAGTGGGCTTAGGAAAGCCAGACCTCTGGGTTTCTAGAGGCTTGAAGGTGTGTGTGTAGGGGGGCAGGACTTGGTGATCTTCCTAATTGAGGGTCTGAGACCTCCTCCGCTCTCACCCTGATCTCACTTACTCAGTCTGCTATTCAGGACTCAGGCAGGTATCGCATGCCCCAGGGCCTTTGCACACACAGGGCACTGGCCTGGGACATTCCCCCTGCTTTGGCAGGGCTCTCCTCTTGAGTGTTCCTTCAGTCAGCTTTCTCAGCCACCTCCCCGCGGCCAACCCTCCCTGTGCCCTCCCTCCACTGTCTCTTCAGTCTGGCAGGCATTCTGATGTGACCAAGGTGTAAGGACCCCACCTGCAGCTCAGGCAGCTGAGTGACAAAGCAGCTGCTGGATTGCCCCAATGCTGTGCTGTTCTTTCTTTCTAGATTTATTTTTATTCCCCCGCCGCTGTGCGTGTGCGTGTGTGGTGTGTGTGTGGAGGTTGTGTGTGTGTGTGTGTGTGTGTGTGTGTGTGTGTGTGTGTGTGTGATTGCATGTGCGTGTGGGGGGGTTGCATGCATGTGTGTGTGCGCGTGTGTGTGAGAGGTTGCATGTGCGTGTGTGTTGCGTGTGTGCGCGTGTGCATGTGTGTGTGCATGCACACGCGTGTTTCTGTATGTGTGTGCCAATGTGCACGCAAGTGTTTGAGGAGGATGGAAGGAGGTGCTGGGTCCACGGAAGCTGGAGTTACAGACGGTTGTGAGCTGCCCAACATGGGTGTTGGGAATGGAGCCTGTGTCCTCTGGAGGAGCAGCCAGTGCCTCTCACCCCCGAGCTATCTCTCTAGCCCTGTATTGTGCTTTCCGACCTAGGAAATCCCATTGCTGTGGTCTGTCTCAGAAGCTGGGGGACACTGACCCCACCACTCAGCTGACAGGGTGACAGAGGCGTGGTGGCTCTTTTCAAACCTCCAGGAAAGGTTTTTCAGACCTCTTGGAAATTATCCCATGTCTCATTTGAGACATAAGGAAACAAGCCAGCAAGCATCTAGGGCTGCCCTGGCCACACACGTGTGCAGGGCTGGAAGGAAGGTGGGTCGGAGCTTCTGCCAGCCGCTGAGCAGAATCCAGATCAGAACATGGCCTGTGTCACAAGTGACCCCCAGCAGGGCACGCACAGCACCTGCCGGGCTGCTGGTGGCCCCTGGGCTACCCTGGCAGTGGAGGGAACAAGGCATTGTGGGTTTCAGAAGACAGAGGCAAAGACGGCAGGAATATGGCTGCAATCTAGGGATCACCAGGGTTGCCGGCAGTTCCTGGGACCTGGAAGGGGCAGGAAGGCGTATCAGTCAGTTTGGTTGTATAACAAAAACCATAATAAAGTTCCTCAATTCTGGAGGCTGGAGTTTCAAGGTCGGGTTTCTTCTGAGGTGTCTCTTGGCTTTGCTGATGGCCACTTTCTGTTATCCTTAGGATTCTTCCTCTGTGTTCCCATAGCCAGATGTCGTCTAGCACCTAATGTCTTCTTACAAGCATCTGTGTTGGATTGGATTGTCACTGCTTTGTGGGCCTTATTTATTTTATTTTATTTTTTTATTATTTTAAACTGTGTGTATGTGTGTGGACATGTGTATACATGTGCATGCAGTGCCCGAAGAGGCAATGGATTCCCTAGAAGCTGGACTTACAAGAGGTTGTACGTCACCCAGTGTGGGTGCTGGGAACTGAACTCAGGTCCTCTGCAAGAGCAGTATGAAGTCTTAACCAGTGAGTTACCTTTCCATCCCCCGTGGGCCCCATTTTAACTTCATTACTTAGAAGCTCTGTCTCCACATTTAGAGGTCCTCTACACACACACACACACACACACACACACACACACACACCCCTCCTCTATATACAGTAGGTCCCGTGAGATCCTGGGGCAACTTCAGAGAGGTGTTACTCTTCTCCAAACCTTCAAGGGTGAGTGTCCTGATCTCAGACATGACTTCAGACTGGGCTGTCTCCCCACACCTCCAAAACTGTGGACCTCCATGATGACGGCTACAGGACATTTTCACAACAGGGCCCTGTGGTGGTTACTGTTTGTCCCCATTTTGAAGAAGGAAACTAGAGGCATGGGTGACCGCTGGAGGTTAGTAAGTGTCTGAACCCAGGGTTCTATACTCTGTGCACTCAGCCCACCCCACCCTTCAGACCAGCATTTCTAAAGTCCTATCAGGAAGCGGGAAACTGGAAGCTGCTGAGGACATAATCTTTGTCCCAGAGGTCAGACATCACAAGAGAGACAGGAGAAAAAAAAAACAGCAATTGATGAAACAGCATGGCACGAGATGGCTGCAGAGAAAATGACTCAGGCTACAGCCTGGGAGATTTGACATGGTGTTAGGCAGGAAAGGCTTAGAGAGGTGACATGAGCCTGCAGCCTCCTGTGACCCATGTGAACCACACACACTCTGTGGGGAGCAGCTTGGAGCAATGCCAGGAGCAGGTGCAAAGGCCCCGAGGCAGAGTGCCTTGCAGGGTGGGTGGCGTCCCGCCAGCCCTGGTTTCTTCTTCACTCTGGGCTTTGTGGAGCTGCTGCTGCTGAAGTCACACCGTGCCTCCCAGGTGGTGAGGACAGACGCCCAGGCTGGCTTGAGGCAGAAGCATGGCACACTGGGACATATTTGGATGTAAATATTTTCAGCAGAGAGAGCAGCTGGGAGATGGAGATGGGGCCTCATCGGGAGTGTCTCTGTGGAAGCCTGGAGTCAGGGCCAGATGGCTGCCTCCCAAGCTGTACCACCGTCCTCGGGAGGCTGGGAGGCAGGGTGGCGAGGCCAGGCTGTGCCTGTGGAGTTAGCTCCCTGTGCACAGGCTGCCGAGAGCCTGGTAAACAGGCCTGGGTTCCAGCCTGCCCTTGGTTGGATGCATCCTCTTCCCTTACCTATTACAGGCTGCACCTGCTGCCCTGGATGTGAGGAGTAAGTGAGCCCGCATTTAAGGAGGGGCCTCGGCAACCCAGTGAGGGTGCCGTACACATCCCTTAACACCACCTCATCCTTTCCTCCACTTTTTCTCCAACCCTGGTGAGACTGTGGTTAGGAAGAAATAGGTGCCCACTGGTGCCCTGGTGTGGTAGCCAGATAGCTCTCGCAGGACCATTCCCTCAGGGTTCTCCTGTCCATGTGAGGCATCTCAGAACTCCTGCCTTTTGCTCCCCACTCCCCCAGGACTGAATGTCCTCCAGAAGACCTGGAGCACTGCTGAGGGACAAAACATGAACAGATGGTACCCATAACATCTTCACTCAGAATGTGCTCTGAGTGGTGTGGCCTAGTGGTGAGCGTTCCTCTGGCATCATAGGACCCTAAGTTCCTGCCTAGAACTGCAGAAAATAAAGTATTAAAATAAAACACACTTGCTCCTTCTCCCTTCTAATCAAGGCCAAGTCCCAAGCTCTGCGCTTGAGGCCTAGCAGCCCCCCCCCCCCAGTGCCCATAACACCCACTGGCTCTCCTCTTTCCTCATGGTCTGTCTAAAGTCTTTCCAGACAGACATGAGGTCCTGGGATTTGAGACAGTGAACCCCCAGAAATGGCTGGGAGCAATGGTTCCTATGGGAGCGCAGTCAAGGAATCTGATGCCTTCTCTAATGTTGAGCCGGCAAAGAACAGGAGCAGGTCCACATGTCTAACTGGCCCACAGTTCTGGATGAGGTATGTGGAGGCCATGGTGTTTTCAGGGACACTAGCTCTTTCCATTCACATGCTCTGAATGTGCTTGGTCAACTGGCTTGCAACTCATGCTCCAGGATGACCACTAAAGCCTTTAACGTTCACAACTTCTTTCTTATTATTACTTTAATTATGTGTACGTAGGGTTTGTGCACGTGAATGTAAGTGCCCACAGAGGCCAGAGGTGTGATGTACCCCCTGGAGCTGGGGCTACAGGTAGTTGTAAGCCCCCTGATGTGGGTGCAGGGAATTGAACTCGGATCCTCTGGAAGAGCAGTGTGTGCTCTTAACCACTGAGCCATCTCTCCAGCCCCACAACGATCATAACTTCTTACCACTACACTCAGGGGAGAAAATCATTCCCAGAAATCTCTGGGGAGGTCTAAATGTTGACTAACTCTATCATGGCTGTACATGGCTTTCCAGGGAGGTTGGCAGGGCCTGAGTGCCCTTGTTTTGGGCAGTTCATAGAGGTGCCATGTGCATCCAAGAGAGCCGGGATAAAAGCAAGACTTGGAGGAGGCTGGGGAGGCCGTTCTGAGAAAGGGACTAAGGTTGGGAAAGAGCCCGAGCCATGTTGACTGGCCACCCCCAATAGTGGGATGCTGTAGGGTGAGCAAAGTGGACCTTTGCATCTCCAGCATGCCACAGTGACACCCCATCCCCAGGTCAACACGGAACACCTCGTGGTTCACCTGGATGTGAACTACGCTTTAGCTCCAGCTGTGTTGGCTGCCCTGCCAATCCTAAACAACAATGAGGGCAGCTCAGGCCTGTAGAGCCATGTGCTTCCCTCCTGGGCAAAGCCCAGGACTGCAAACACCGGGATCTTTGGGGTGCCCATCATACGCACTGCCCTGCTGCCAGCTGTGTGCATGCTGGGGACATGGCCAGGGCCAGGTAGCATTTCCAGAGCCCCACTGTCCCTTCTGAATACCATGAGGTTTTCTATGTGGCTTGACTGCAAGTCTATCTCTGAACGTAGGAGGAGCCCAGATGAAGGCTGTTCTTGCCATTGAACCTGACTCTCAATCCTCACTCTCAGCACAACACAACTCTGTTCTACTTCTTTGCTGCTGTGTCTCCAGGATCCCGGGTCATGACTGATGTGTATTGGCATTCAGCTCATCTCTGTGTAACGCAGAAAAGAGCTGATGCTCTGTGTCTTAGTCCAGGACCAAGTGTGACCAGCTGGATGCTGCACATTCAACCACACAGGGCAGGGGCTTGAAGATGCAGGGCTCAGCTCACTTGCTGGAGTTTTGTACTATTGGAGTGTCTTCCACAACACCTCCAGCTTCCTGGAACCCTCCAGGGTAGGAATGTGGTGCCTACTATCGTCCATGGTTGGTGCCGTATGGGGCTCAAGATACAGGCTGGACCAGCAGGTCTCTTAGGTACCCCTGGTAAAGGGCAGAAGTGTCATTGTGTACAGGCAAAACAGAAAGCTTAGTATTCCACAGCCATGTCTGTGATTTGGGCCAGCCTCCCTACTGTAAAAGTCCTCAGTTTCCCCACTGTCAGGTGGACCTGGGAGGCTGTTGGGAGAGGAAATATGAATGCAGAAGCTCCCAGGGGGTCAGTGTGGCAGCCAGGAGGCCTTAGCCACAGGAGCAGGCCACTTTCCTGTGCCAGGCTTCACAGCCAAGCATCCTCTTTCCCACTTCCTACCCTGCGTGGTCACCAGGGTCATTGTCTCACAGGATCTGGTTGGAACTCTGAAGCTTGGGCACACCCACATCCGCAGCCTTATCTCCTTCCTGGGAACTTCCCCAGGCCAGCCCCAAAGGTGGCATGGGGCAGGGGGAGATACTGGGTGTGGGTCAGGGCTTTCCTGCTGCGACTTGATTAAAGGACACAGCAGTTGCTGATGGCAGAATCGGCCAAGGCACCCGCCCTCCGGCTCAGCTTTGCCTTGCTCTGTGTTTATCTTCCAGGGCTCAGCCTGCCGTTGTCACAACTGGGATGAACTGACGGTGAGGGTCACCGCACTGTCATCTCTACAGGGCATATCTACCAAAATCCACAGCCAAGGTGCACAAGCAGAGTCCACCCCAGGTACCCAGCAATGTCTCTGGCCTGGGTACAGTACTCAGCCCCAAGCAAAATAGGCATCTGACCCTGTCCCTTCTCCCATGCTTACCTTCCTCCTGCCTGACCACCCAGGGCACCTGTGCTATGTCTTACATCAGCCCCCAAGTCTAACTGAATCCAGAAATACTAGGCTGGGGCCCATCTGTCCGCCAACTGAGGAGCACAGATGTGCTGTGGATTTCAGAGGCGACTGGCAGACAGTCAAGGCTGTTAGAAACAGCACCTGCTGCCTGCGCCCTAGCTCCCCATGTTGCCCTACCCCCAGCCCCAGGAGCTTCCGGAAGAGGCCAAGGGAACATCCTGAGGCTGACCTACAAAAAGCTTCACCTCCCAACTGGGAGGGTAGGGAGTCGGGGGGGTCCAGCCGGGGCCTTTGACCTGAGCTCCTACATTGAGCCTGGCCCGGAGGCTATAGCTCTGAATAGAGACAGACAGCAGGTGGGCATGGGGCATGGCCACCCCAGGGCCTTTATACCTGCCTCCTTCTTCCTGGAACACCTTCCCCAGGGGCCCTCTCCCCTGCTGCCCTTAGCCCTTTGCTCAGATGCATGGCTGGGGCTTAGCCAATCTGATGGTCTGTGTTTTGCTTTGGGTTTCACATGGAGAGGGGTCCACGCGTACAGAGCATCTTCTCTCATGTTGTCTCAAGAAGAGAAAGGAAACAAAGTGAGTGCATCGTCCCCCACGATGGCAATAGCAGAAGCAGGGAGAACAGCCCGAAGGCTATGATACGTTTTGAAGATGGTGCCAGACGTGGTAGAAGGAATCAGGACAGCATTTTCCTGGAGGTGAGCTCAATGTCCCAGAGGCTGTGGTCTTTCCTAGGCTCCCCCAGGCTTTGCTAATGCCACCCCCTTACTCTGCAGGTGCCCGGTGTGTGCATGGCTTCTCTGTAATGATTGTGATTCAGTTCTAGGGGTGGCTGAAGTCTTGATGTCTGGATGGGAGCCAGGGACTGCCCAGAGGGAACCAGGTCCCTGAGGCTGGGGAACAAGATTATTAGATACACGTGAGTTTGGTCAGGGGTGGAGGACATTGTACCCCGAACAGTGGAGACCCCCCAAGGAGGCCTGTTAACATTGTCCTCCTTCCCTCGGCTCTTATCTTGGGTTTACACTGTGGCATGGGGACTGTGGGTGAGTAGGTGGGTAGGTCAATCTCCTTTTGAGAAACTTTCTTCTACAGACCCTTCCCAAGTTATACGAGTGTACTAGGACCCAGAGTTTCCTCAGGACAAGGTAGAGCAAGTGTTCCAACCCAGCACCATGCCAAATGCTAGACATCACTGTCCTCTAGTCCCCAGATGGACTGCACTATGGACTCAGTCGGTCCTGATCATGTGGTTCCCGAGCTGTGGCATTCCAGAAGCAGTCATGGCCCCTAAGCCAGCAGTCTCTAAACCAGGCTGTTTTGAAGACAGCATGTGTGTGGTTGGCACATGCATCCACAAAGAGTTTGTCTACACTCGTCCCTTGCACAGAGTGCACTTACCCTCATACCTGGACAGGTGACGGTGGTACGTCTTTTTTCATTTATCTTTGTATTGGCCTGGTCTTTTAGCTGTGATGTGCACACCCTCGGGGACCAGGCCTCCATCAGCTTTCTCTACCATCTCCCCTACCAGGGCCATTTCCTGCCTTTCTCTCTACTTTCCACTAATGTATCTCTTAATACAAGCCTTACTCTTCCCTTGACTAGGACCAGATGCAGCTCTGCCTCCTCTGTAAGGAGCCAACTGCCTTGCCCTCCCACCCTACCCTGGTTTGAGCCTTTCTCTACTGTCTAAAAGGACACACATCTGCTCCTTGCACAATTTTCACTTAAATGACTTAGACCCCTGCGTTACTCTCAACTGGGCCTTGAGTCTGAGTCAAAATACCTCTGTGGCTTGCGACCACGGCTGGACCGATATCCAAAGGCCCTAAAACAAAGCCCTTTAGAGCCAGCAGCGGCCCAGAGAAATCCCAAGCACAGGCTGATGCTGCAGGGTCTGGGCTTTGTGACAATGTGGGCACCTGGAGACAAGCTTCCTCTGCCTCATCTGATACCATGGGGGACCAGGAGCTGGACTAGCTCAGGCCACAATGTAGGACACGTGCCATACTGGGATGATTCCTGAGCCTTCATGGGACCTGGATAGGCCTCCTTGGGACATATCAGGGTTCAGCAGGATGCCACCAGATCATCCCCGACCTACGTTAGTGTCCAGGAACTTCGAACATGGTCAGTCATGGGTATGAGGCAGCCAGGCAGCTGTGGCTTTTACTCCATCCTTGTACACCTCTTCGTCTCAGTGTGTAACTCATAACCAAGAGCCACAGGTCCACCCTTGCTCTGCACCCCACTGTCTCCTTGAACATGGGCACAGCTGAGTTCAAAGTATGGCTGAGTCCCAGGGGCCTAGGAAGGGACTCACTGCAGTGGGCTACTGACTCTCTGGATAGCTGCAGCACCATGATGGCATGCCCCTCTACCACTCCAGCATACCTTCTCTGCCTGCTTACCTGGTATTAGAACATGTGAACATGCGACACTCTGTTAACATACAGGCCTTATGTCCTGAGCTGACATGGCCATTGGTGTCATTCTATTCAGACCATGTGGGAGGGGCCCTCTGGGACACCCCTAGGTAAGGAACTGGGAAAAGTAGGTGGCAGATGTGGATCCCATGTTGGGGATGGATACCGTGGAGCCCATGATGGGCACAGCACCTACAGCTTGGCCATTTGGTTATGTTGGTGGCAGTCATTCTCATCTGCCTGGCTTTCATAAGGCCTAGACCAGTGGATGAATTAAATGAGGATGTGACAAGGTCACCTGCCCTACTTCTCTCTTTGAGGGTAGTGCCAGTCTTTGGAAGGTAATAGTAAAGCCTAATTTTTACCTTATTAAGATCCACCCCCAAGAAGTAAAGAAATGTTATTCACTCCAGATAGAGAGGACACACACTGACCAAAGAATTCCACCTAAGTCTGGCACGGTGGACCAGTGAGTTTATTGGAGTTCCTTACAGACACATGGAGGACTCACAGGTAACTATACCAATGGAACTTCTACGGAGTTCTCCAGACTATTTATGGGCAAGAGTCCTGCCCGGTCAGCCTTCCAGCTCTGATATAACCCGGGGGGAGGGACCTGGTGAGTCCCATGAGCCTCATGAGTCCCACCTCCACCACGGACTGTCAACAGGCCAACTCTTCAAGATGATGATGGTCATGTCCAATCTGGAGGACACAGCTAAACACCTCTGACCACACAGTAAGAAATACCACAGCCAGGAGTGGTCAGGGGAGGCTGGGTGTTGGCCAGGGATTCCCCAGCTGTGGAAATTGGAGCAAGGACTTGGAAGGGAGGGAGCCAGAGACCCAGTTCGATCATGGAAGACAAAAAGGCACCAGGGTGGCGAGGTCTTGGTGTTCAGTACCGGTGTGGCTGGAGTGGAGTTGCCATCAGAAATGCCTGGCATTGCAGGCCTCATATGTGTGACGTCATCATCAGATGAGACCAGAGGCAGATGAGGTGGAGAAACTGGGCTGTGCCAGGGGAGAAAGGTAGCTGCTGTGGGGCCGGGGGTGAGAACTGATGGCCTCCAGGATGGGTGGTGCAGAGGGGGCAACCCAAGGCATCGGCTGGTAGGTGGGGTCAGGATCCAGACGATCCTGGGTGGGAGAGCAACGGGAGTTGCCCCTAATAGCCCTGAGACAGTAGGTTGGTGGGGTTGTTCCCCACCTCATAACGTGAGATTAGAGCTGTGAGGGACAGAGGGCGATGGAGATGAAGAGTGGAGAGGTCAAAGGGGAGCCTCGCTTTTGGAGGGTGATGGTCAAGAGATGGGGAAGCTCTAAGAAAGCTGGAACCCGGAGGCCAGGCAGGCCTAGGTGTCCCAGAGAGGAGGGAGTGAGGAAGGGCAAGACTGAAGAGGAGCAGACGGCCCAGGCCTCGGGGCCCCAGGCTGAGACCTTGGCCACACACTCTGGTGGCTGCTTGCCTCTCACTTCAGTGGTCCTGGCCGAGCCCTCTCTAGCCCACCCACAGCTGGCAGGCTTGCCTGAATCCCAGCTTTAAGGCTTTGCCTCTAAAAATAGGCGCTGCCTGAGAGAAGAGGCAGATGGACAGCTGCCCCCTGGCCTTCTGCATCTGGCACACAGCTGTGCGGCCTGGCAGATCGCCCGGCTGGCAGGAAGAGCAAATGGAGCATCCTCTGCAAAGGAGGCTGCAGGCTGAGGATGAGGCTGGTCTCAGAGCAGAGGCTCGAGGTCCCAGGTAGCCCTAGACTGCCCTCCACTGTCCATGGCCCAGATACTCAGAGGGGGCAGAAAACCCATAGCGGGGCTGCTTTGCCTCAGATCCGTCTCTTCCCACACGCCTGTGGGAGCTATGGACCTACCCATGCTTCTTTTTCTTCTGTAGTGGCCACATAGGGATCAAGGGAGTCAAAATGCATCAAGGGCCCAGGGTAGCCAGTGCCTGCCATAGCTCCAGGCCACCTGGGGGTTCTGTTCATCTGAGCTCTGCTGTGGGTCCTTCCATCCCACTGCCTCAGCTCTCGTCCCTCACTTGGAGCCCTGTGGTACCTCCCAGGTGTCAGACAGTGCCAGCTTGACCAGGCCTTCCTTGCTTGGCCCGAGGGTCGGCCCCCACCATCTCTCTGGGAAGGGCCTGCAAGGCTGCCTCCTAAGCCTCAGGCCTGTGGAATGTGGGATCTACAGTCTCCATGTAGAAGCAGCAGCTATGGATGGCCAGGTCCCACCACCGGCTCCTGAATGGCCTCTAGGGGCTGATCCTGTATCCCTCACGAGAAGAACAGACACGGCCATTCCGAGGCTGTCCCAATAACTGTGCAGGAAGTTCAGAGAGCCGTCACGGCAGGGTGCTTGCTCCCGAGGCACAGCTGACAGACACACTGAGCAACAGTCAGCAGTCAGTGTCTGTGCTGCGCCACCCCTCCCCCACCCCCCCACCCCACCCCCGTACACTGTCACTTACTGCAATCAGTGTCACAGAGTAGCAATTTACATGCAGCAAAGTCAACATCTCACAAGGTGACAGTTCCATCCCTTTGGACAAGCGGAGGGTCCTGTCGGATGTATTGTCCCTTTTATCAGCACTTCACCTCCTCGGAATCCACCCCCACCTCCAGTCACTCAGACGGGACATGGCCTCACCTCACTTACCAGCTGGGGACTCCATGAAAACAGAGCCACAGCACGGGCTTTTTCCGCTTGGCTTTTCAGCTCCTCTTGCTCGGTTGCAGACGTACTCCTCTTGGGTGCATAACCAGTTGTTCTCTGTTGCCAGGAGGAACGGGCCCTTGACAACACCACCTACGTAACCATGGCTGACCATCATCGTTGACTCTGGTTTCTTTCAGGTCCTCCCACTCCAGTGTACTGTGACTCTTTCATTCCAGGTCTCTTAGCTCAATTTGCCTGTGACATCTGCTCCCCTCAACCCCCAGTCCCCACCTGTGCCAGACCACCTGCACATGGGACAGAAACCTGGTTTCTCTGCTTCCTCCGGCCTCTTCCCTGGACCTATGGCTGAAGCCACACTGGGGATTCCCCAGCACCTTCTCCTTAACGGGCCTCCTGGGGAAGAAACTCTCCTTTCTGACCATATCATGTACCCATCTTACAGACCCACTATCTCTAATGTCCCCGCTGTCAGAGCCCCCACCCAGGATCCAGCATGTCGCTCTGATACCCACCTCTTGCTATCTCTGTGTCCACTTCCTCCTCCAGTCTCCCTTTCTCTGTTTCTTCCGGCCTGAACATCTGGATGTTCTCTAAGCTACTGGGGAATGGCCAGACCCTTATGTACCTCCCATGTGATCCAGCAGTGTGTGCTGGGGAGACCAAAGGGCAGATGACCCACCTTTCAAGCAGGATCTGACCCCCACGTGTCTTACTGAGCTGTTGGGGTGTTACCAAAGTTTTACCACCTTCAAAGAAAGAGGGTGAGGGGAACCTTCTTCCCCTTAACTCCGGACTTTTCTCTTTCGTGACAAAAATCACATGGAGTTCTGCCAGGCTCCAGGACTTTCTTTTTTAATTCCAGGGCAGAAGATTTCAGGGCATGTCTCAGTGGGACTCACCAGGTCTTCATAAGAGCATCTGGGTGAACTGGGCACCTTTGCTTCTCCAATAATGACCTGGGAATTGCCACAGCTCAGATATCTGAACAGAGGCTCAGCACCTCCAGAATGAGGGGCATCTAACTGTGAGGCCCAGAGAGCGGGGGTGAATGCTTGGAGACCCATGGCCATGACCACCCTGTGGTTCTAGGTTTCCTGAGCTTGGCACCCCTGAACCTGGTGGCTGACTCCAGGTGTGCTGGAGCCTCCTGCCAACGGGCCAATCCCTCCTTGTAAAGTTAATCATTCATTCAACAAACATCCCTTAGGCAGCTTTGGGCAGGAGGCACTTGGCTCACTGTTGAGGATTCAAAGTGGACCGGGTCCTCGGTTAGAGCTGAGATGAGAGGGGCCCACAGATAGTGGCCTCTCCAGTGAGAGCTTCCTGGAACTTTCGGGACAGACGATTCCATACTAGGGGCCTGCCACAGCAGTCAGGGGTGGGCAGATGGTTCAGTGGGTCAGAGCATTTGCTGTAAAAGAGAAAAGATCTCAGTTCACATCCCCAGCCCCCGTATGGACGCCAGGTATGCCAGCGTATGCCAGTAACCGCAGCACTGGCAGGTGGGGAAAGAGGCCCAAGATGGAGAGCTGCAAGTTCAGTGAGAAACCTTGTCCCCAAAAATAAGGCGGAGAGTGACCAAAGAAGACACCCAACATCTTCCTCTGGGACGTGCACACACACACACACACGCACGCACGCACGCACACACACGCACAGACACAGACACACACAGAGACAGACACACGCACGCACGCACGCATGCACGCATGCATGCACGCACACACACGCACAGACACAGACACACACAGAGACACACACACGCACACACAGACACACCCCCCCCCCCCGCAAATCCTGGCTGCCAGGCTGACTCCCTCCTGAAGTGCCTGCCTCATGTGGTAGTGCCCATGTGTGTCTGAATCTCCCTCTTCTAAGAACTCGGTCAGCATGTTTAGGATAGCCCTAACTCAAGTGATCTCATCACAAGGATTCTTCACTTAATGTCACCTGCAAAGACCTTTGTAAAAAAAAAAAAAAATAAGGTCAATGTTTGCCATCACAAGGTTTAAGACACTGGCCTGTGGCAGGAGAGCTGATGTTCTGGACAAAGGGTCTGTGGGGTTGGGGGGTGTGACACAGAGGGCAGCCAAGCCCGGAGACCTTCCCCAGGCGCAGCCACAGGGTGCACCTCTTGCGAGCTGCCTGAAGGGGGCACTAAGGGCAGCACCGTCCCTCCCCAAAAGGGAGAAAATCCAAAGGTGAGTAGGGCTTGCGCTCAGCCCCAGCTCCTTCCGAAGCCTGGTGCACACATGGCCTGTCCCAGCCTGACTGCTGTCCCTCCCTCTCTGTCACAAGTTTCCAGCCAAAGCAAGTGGCCACAGCTGATAACCTCCCAGAACCTTGGTTTCCTCGTCTGCGAAAAGAAGATAACCACGTCTCCTGAAATCAGGGGCTGTGTGAGGAGACAAGCCAGGAGCTCTGAACCACAGGCGGGCAGCATGGGGTGCAGCCTCAGGGGCTTGTGGGTCAGGTGCCTTAACTGCCAAGGGGATGCGGAGCTATGGGTCTCTCATGGGACAGAGAGGGTGGAAACCACGGCCCTGGGTGAGGAGCAAAGACAGAAAGCCTCGAGAAGAGGCCATGAGCGTGGAGCCAGAGGGGGACATAGCCTCCACCGCAGGCAGGGACAGGAACCAAAGGGCTAGAGTGGGGGGGCTCCACCTCTCCCCCTTTTCTCCCGCTTAGGCAAGGGGCGGGGGTGGGGGCAGCAAGATGTAGGCGACCCACAGACTTGCCTCCTTGCAGAGAAAATATTCCCTGAAAGACGTTAAATGAAGTAAATAGGAGAGATAAAAATGGAAATATCAAGGCAGCAACTTCTCTTCTGATTATAAAGCGAGCAGTGGGGGCGGGGCGGGGCGGGCCTGCGGGAGACGCAGCTGCAGCAGCCGGTCTGGCTGATAAGGGTTCTGGCAGCCTGCATGAGCAAGATAAAGCCAGGCGCCGCTGCCCTCAATCCCGGCCATCATCAATATTCACACGGCCTGACCAACTGGCATCGCAGATAGAATAAATATAGACTGCCAGCTATTACCAAGACCTTATTAATCCGCTTGCAGGCATTTAAAGGCCGTGGAAAATACGGGGGTTTTGAGCGCAACCATCAATAGCTTGACTCATCATCAAATGCTTTTCTTACAGCGCCTCTCCTCTGCATTGTCTCTGGGTCTCAACTTTCTCTTAGAGATGAGGTTTTTGCATGCAGATGGAGGGACCAGGTGGGGAGGACTCAAACACCTGGTGGAGGGGATGCCAGGGGGTTACAGCTGTCCCTGGAGTCCTTCTGAGCTCTGAATGTATGCTCAAGGCAGATCTCACCCGCCTTGAGAAGTATGTGCTGGCATCCCACTCACCTCTTCCTTTAAGCCGTCAGCCTGTCAGAGCCTGGCTGGATGCTGGATCACACAAGTACATTTATCACAGGAAGGGAGAGCAGGGACATGGCCCGAGCAGCAGGGTTGCTGCTGGAACTGCGCCAGCCAAGGCTGCTCTCCTGCTCAGACTCTAAGGCTCCTGGCTGCCACGGTGTGCGGTAGGCTGCCTGACTTGGTCCTCTGTGGTTTGTTTGACTTTGGTCCAGTCTCTTTTTGTATGCAGCCTTTGCGCGATCCAGGTATCCAGGCAGCTGGCAGCTCATCATCTCATCTGTTTAGATGCCTCCTCCCTAGAGAGGCCTGCTTCAACCCATTGCTGTTCATTCTGAGGTCCTCACCCCACACACCAGGAAACACTATGTCCTCTGTGTCTCTGACCCAGATCTGAGAGCAGAGCCTGGTGTGTGGGAGCTCCTGGACACACTGGCAGAGGAAGGAGAAAGGTTTAGATGCTGGGAGAGATTGGGGATACAGGATGGATGGGCAGGGGGAGCCTAGGGTCACTCAGGTGTCACGTGGAAGGAAAGATGCTTCAGGCAGAGGCACTGAATGGTGCAATGGCTGAAAAGAGAGCTGTGGTCAGCATGCCCCCTGCCTCTGGGTACAACACCCTAACATGCCATCCTGGTCACAGCTCGTGCTTGGATATCTTGGCTGGGATACTTAGCTGTATAACTGGAGGCAGGATCTGGTGGCAAGTGGCCCTTTGTGTGTGTGTGGGGGGGGCAGTGACAGGAAGGTGAAGGGCCAAGGGGGCAGATCCAATGGGAGCTTATGCTGGAGCGTACTCCAGGTGAGATGTTGGAAGCCATGAGATATAGAAGCCATACACCCATGATCTACTTGTGGAACAAGGAATTCCAGTGTCTCTATCCTTGTTCGAATGATCCCTATCCCCACCTCAGGATTTGTTTTATTTCTATTTTGTATGCGTGAGTGTTTTGCCTGCATGCATTTCTTTGTACCACGTGTGTGCAAGGTGCTTGGAGGCCAGAAGAAGGCATAGGATCCCCCGGGACTGGAGTTAGAGATGGCCGTGAGCCGACATGTAAGTGCTGGGAATAGAGCCAGGGTCCTCTGGAAAAGCAGCCAGAGCTCTTAACCACTGGCTGAACCATTTCTCCAGGGCCCTCATCTCTGCTTTCTTGGGCTGGCAGATGTTGGATTCTCTCTGGTTTGCTGCAAACTCATGAGGGGGCCAGAGGAAGAGATGCCAGGATGGCCAGAGACAAGGTCTTGCGCTGGACAAGGCAGAGCTGCATCTCATCCACAGGCTGAGTTCAGTCCGCAGCAGAGCATGTAGCTGGCATGTGCTTAGCTCCACGGGGCCCAGATAAGACTTCCGGAAAAGCCCTGCCTTCACCTCTCCCTTGGAAGCCATGACCCTCTCAGTCTCCTGCTGTTCTTGTCTCACACTCCTGCTTCAAATATTTTCTAGCTACATTTAAGTATTTCCAGGATGAGTAGACAGGTCTACCAAGGGTGCTGCTCCAGGGAAGAGAAACCTTTGCCACCTTCCAGGCCCCAGAGCCCTCCCTCCCTCCAGGAAGGGTCCTACCATTACTCACTGTCTTAGGGTTTCCATTGCTGTGAAAAGACACCATGACCACAGCAACTCTTACCAAGGAAAACGTTTAATTGTGGCAGCTTACAGTTTCAGAGATTTAGTCCATTATCATCATGACAGGACATGGCATCGTGCAGGCAGACATGGTGCTGGAGAGGCAGCTGAGAGTTCAGCGTCTTGACCATCAGGCAACAGGAAGTGGTCTGTCTCACTGGGCATGACTTGAGCATATATGAGATCTCAAAGCCCACCTCCACAGTGACACACTTCCTCTAATAAAGCCATACCTACTCCAACAAGGCCACACCTCCTAATAGCGTTACTCCCTTTGGGGGTCATTTTCTTTCCGATCACCACAGTCACAAAAGGCTTTAGGAAGTGGTGCGGGAGAGGAGTCTCGAACTTCATCAGCCTATACAGCATGTGTGAACTCACTGAGCACAGCTGCATGCCTGCTTCCCACAACCCTACCACAGCTGGGGAAACCGAGGCACCTTGTCTGACCTTAGTTGGGCCTTGGGATAAAGTTGGGTCACACACTGGCTCTACCCTCCCTGCTTGAACGGCTTCAGACATGTCGCCCCCCCCCCCCCCCCCCCCGCTGAGCCTGTCTCGTCAGCTGCGAGCTTGACACAGAGACTCCCAACAAGGACCCTGGGGGTGCAAACGAGCTGCAGCGTCGCTCTGTCCTCTGCTCCGCATTCTGCTACCCTTGCTGCCTCTTAATCCCAGAGAGCAAACAGCACACGGGGGCAGGCCTTTCTGCACCTCAGCAAAATGTACTGAGTTCAGTGAGAGATGGTTTATGGATGAGGGGCAGGAACATGCTGAGGTCCTCATCTTTGAGGTGTGGCTTTGATTGACAGGATCCTCCCAGTTTTTGAAAGGATCCCATCCTGCGCTTGAATGCAGCCACGTTCTTGTGGCTGCCCCACCCCTCGCCACTCCCAGTCTGGCACCTATCTCCCCCAGGATGAGTCTAATTTAGGACTGGCTCCTTGATGACCAAATGCCAGAAGAAGGGCCAGAAGGCTCAGGTAAATACTAGCCATGCTGTCATTCATTAGAATAATTGACAGATGGTTGGGGATGCAAACAGGAGGGTCTCTCTTGAGAGTGGGTTATGGAGATGTCAGAGGCTCAGTGACCTGCCCACGTGTCCACATCAAAGTCTCCGATGTTGTGAGGGTCAGTTTTAACTGTCAGCTTGGCAAAATCTGCAATCACCTGGGAAAAGAGTCTCAGTGAGGGACTGTCGACATTTGGCCCTTGGGGATTATTTTGATTACATTAATTGAGATGGGAAGATCTGTCCATTGTGGGTGAACCCTTCCAGGGCGTGTGAAAAGCAAGCTGAGCGCTAGCACACATCCATTAATCCATTGCTCTTGGCTCTTGACGGCAAGCGTAACGTGACAGTTCTACCAAGTGCCTGCCTCTGTGTGTCCCCTCCTATGACAGACTATAGCCAGGAATTATGAGCTAAAATAAACCCTTTCTTCCCTAAATGGCTTTTTTTTTTTTTTTTTTTTTTTTGGTTTTTCGAGACAGGGTTTCTCTGCGTAGCTTTGCGCCTTTCCTGGAGCTCACTTGGTAGCCCAGGCTGGCCTCGAACTCACAGAGATCCGCCTGGCTCTGCCTCCCGAGTGCTGGGATTAAAGGCGTGCGCCACCACCGCCCGGCTCCTAAATGGCTTTTAATAGTATATTTTAGCACGGCAACAAGAATCAAGACTAAGCCAGAGACTGTGCCCTGGCTCTATTGCTGCCTCTGGAGGATGGACAGTTCTCAGAGGGTGTGGTTCCCACGACAGATGACCTCGGGGATCAGCAAGCAGGCTGATGAGCACGCTAGCCTCCAGAGCTGGCCGCCACCGGCCCCAGCACCTCAGCTTGTCAAACAAGACATAGCAAATGCGGGTTTGGTTGCCAGGTTGGAGTTCTCGCTGTGCATTATGGCTGTGGGACCTGCCGGCCACCAGGGAACTGAAAGGAACAACATATGCAGTGGACATAGAGGAGTGTCTAGACTTGGTTTCTAGACACAGGGATAAAACCTGATATCCCAGGTTTATCCATGCCTGGGATAAATGGAAATGTCCAGGGGTCCTGGAAGGTGTGTCACAGGCTCTATATAGTTGTAAGAAGTCTGAGGTGGGGCCTGAGGCTGCTGTTCTACCCATGACACTGACCTTTTATTGCCTGGGAAACATGGCATCCACCCTGCAGTCGTTGCCATGACAATCCATGGAAGGTCTGAGGCCTGGGTATGTAGGAGGGGAATGGGAGTCACCAGAGAGGGCCCAGAGAGGGAGGGAGACAGGGAGAGACACAGGGGAAGGAAAAAACAAGGAAGGAGGAAGAGGGAGGAGGACTTTTGTTTTGACATCATTTCCCGACAGTCATGTTTCTAGGGAGTGTACTTTTCCTTTGATTATTTCCCACTATCTGTTTCCCAGGACTCCTTTTAGGTCACTGGTGGGGAGATTGGCATGAATATCCATTAAAACTCAGAGAAGTGGAACCACATTTAAATACATGGTGTATGTGATACATGATTGGAGATGTATGGGTGTATACAATTGGGCTATCTGAGGATATACCTGGTTATATATATATATATATATATATATATATATATATATATATATATAGAGAGAGAGAGAGAGAGAGAGAGAGAGATTGGGATATATGGGTATATAACTAGGATTCATCAACTTATATAATTGAGAATATTCAATTTATATTTATATTATTGGGGACATATGAATATGCAAATGAATATGGATCTGTGTATTGTTTATTTAGTCAGGTTTTCTTCACTAGGACAATACCCGAGAAAAGCTATTTTAAAAGAATGACTTTGGGGCTGATGGCTCAGCAGTTAAAGGCACTTGCTGCCAAGTCCGATGACTTGAGTTCAGTCCCCAGGACCTACAGGGCAGAAGGGAGAAAAATGACTTCCGAAAGTTGTTCTTTGGCCTCCACATTCGTGCCGGGGCATGCATGGGTACGTACACGCACAATAAATAAATGTGGTAAGAATTTTAAAATTAAAGAGGTTTATCTTGGCTCCTGGTTTCTGAGGCTCCAGTCCGTGATCAGCCAGCTGTAGTCCTGTGGGCCTGAGGTGAGGCAGAGTGCCCTGGCAGGACCATGTGGCACAGCAAAGCTGCTCACTTCGTGGCGTACAAGAGGCAGTAGGAGATAGACGGTGGGGGAGCCGCGGAGGAAAAGCTATGTCCTCCAAAGGCGTGCCTCCGGTTCCCTGTCTCCTCCATCCAGATCCTATCTCCTACCTCCCACTGTTTCCTGCTAATGTCATCAGTCTTGGTGATCCTGTCACCTCCCAGAGGCTCCAGCTCTGAATGCTGCCGGATTGGAATGCAAGCCTACCACAAGAGCGGTCTCCTGGAGGAAATGTCACATCCAAACTGTGACACAGCTCATGGGCTTGTGACAGGCACTGCTCACACTCGGTCTTGTGTGTCCAGGTCCTGCTCTGGTGGTCCATGCTGGAGATGCTTCCAAGTGCATGAGAGAGGCGTCTATGAATTGAGGGCTGCCCCCAAAGCACAGATGAAAGGTACATCATGAGTTGCCTGTGACCTCATGAGGGTGGTAACTCTGAGAAGCCAAAAAGGCACAAAGGTGTACTAGTAGCACAGCAGGCAGGAACTGTGGAAGATCACCTCCCTCCGGCTCCACAGGACTTTCCCATGTGGCCTGACCCTGAAACCCATGGAATGTAGCCCAGGCCAGCTGAGTAGGTAGTGGGCAAAGCCACCCCTAGCTCCTTTTGTCAGGAATCAGCTCCTCTTGAGTCAGAACCAGGGCCAGGAGGAGGTGGGGATCTGGATGGCCTCTTGGAAGAGTGATATGGTCAGATGTTGTTGGGGGGGGTGTGGGTAGGCCTGGGTTGGAACAAGGGTTGGGGATGAGTGGTCCAGGTGTGACTGGGCTGGTGGACTATCCCCAGGCTCCCGGCTCCCCTAGGTGCTGTATCCCACTACCTTGGAAGGTTCCTGGGGATTCTGGTGTCACCACAGACTCTGACAGATCCAGCTGGTGGCCATTGTGGCCAGGGCTTCTACCCCCAAAGGAGAGGAGACCCAGATCAAGAAACCCAAAGGGAGAGCTTTGGAAATAGAGTGAAATGGAAAATAGTTAAATCAAATTATAAATAACTTATGGCGGAGAGTTTTGCATAGTCCTTGTTTGTTTCTGAGTCGAAGACCCTTCCTGGAGCTTAGGCAGGGCCAGCACTGTGGCTGTACACTCGTGGGACCCACTCACAAGGGCCTCTGGCTGCCCTTTCCTGCCCACCAGGGGATCCCCAGTCTGTTCTCCCCAAGTGAGAATTTCTCAGATGCATACACTCTGTCATGAGGCCTGCCTGGGATATTCTGAGCTCCTGGCCTGCAACTTTAAGTGAACTTCAGCCTCATGGGTGCTGGGCAGGAGCAGGGGAATCTGCCTTTATGGCTGGCAGATGGAGGCTAGGTTTACTCCAGGCAGCCTGGTCTCCTGGCTCCTCTTTCTCAGCTGGTGTCAACTTTGTGTCAAAACTCCCAGTGTCACTACTGTGTCACAGCATTTTGGCAGAATGGTAGCTTTCTGCACTCTGGCCTCACCAAAAATGTTATGCCTCACAGGGCCACCCTGCAAAAATTACCACAATCTGGGCATCTTCCTAAAGGAGGGGAGCTCGACAAGAGCAAATCTGGAAGGGCTGGGCTATGGCTTAGTGCTGGATGCTTGTCTAATGTGCACAAGATCCTGGATTCAATCCCAGCAGTACAGACACCCATTGGAAAAAAAAAATCCCAAGACACAAAGAAGAGCAAATATGGAAAGCATCTGGAGAGCTCCCCTGTTACCCATCTGGCCAGAACGAAGTTCCCAAGGTCAGAACAACCCACCCACAGACCAATCGAGGGAGCCAAGGGCCCCCAACTTCACGCAGCACATCCCTAAACTACTTCAGTCTCAGGTATACTTTCTTAGCAGGAGTCAAAATGGACCTGCTAGCTCACTGGGTTAGGTGTGTGTCAATCAACTGGGAATGAGGTCGTGGACACGTAATATGGGGTGGGGGACAAGCAACGTTGGTGGGCAGGGCCTGAGCCACCTGCTTGAGTGTGGTTTCAGGTGAGGCTGAGAGCAGGTGAAGCCAAGCTGTGAGAGCCAGGAGGACAGAGGGGCTGGTTCCTCACCTGCCCTCAATCTCTTCCCCACAGGCAGCTGGGGAAGAGTGGGTTCAGATGGTCTTCAGATGGGGCTGGGAACTCAGGGGGACTCCTGATCTTAGCTATAACAAAGACACCTGTGTGGGCTCTGGAGACACCTGTTCTTCATCTGATCCCAAACAAGACCTTAGGCACCGGGTAGTGACAGTCATAAAAAACCACAATGAGCAAAGGTGGGGTCAGGTGACTGCTGTACACAACCCTGGGAAAATGCTAGCCAACCATGCCCCTGGCACATGCCTAGGCTCTCCGGAGACACTGCATGGAGTTTCATACGTCCAAACACACAGGATCTGAAGCCTTCCTTCCTCCTGCCGGTCTCTCACGCCTCAGGGCCATGCTGCCTGCCTCTGTCCCCAGAGGGTGAAGTTTTGTTGACGGACTTATGAAACTGGAGTATACCCCCAGAATGACATTGTGTTCTCCTTCCTACCCAGCCACAGAAGTGAACTCACTCCACCCCATGCTTTCACAGAGGTCCTTGTCTACAGGTATGACAGGCGGAGAGAGGAGTCCTGGGCCGCTGTTTCTCCTCTAGCTAACAGCTCCCTAGAAGGGAGGGACACAGTCAGCCCCTGTGGCCTGTGAGCAAGTGTGCCTGTCACTCTTAATCCTCCCTGGTCCTGGCTGTGTGGTTTTGTTGTGGTTGTCACTGTTATGTGAACAGACGGATGTGTGGCAGTGGCCCACCCAGGGCTGGCTACCTTTGCTGGTCACTGGGATGTCTTCTGTCCTGTCTAGAGATTCTGTTTCTCTCTGGGGTGGCTGACAGATAGGAGGAAGTCAGAGTCTGAGGGATGGGCTGGTCCATTTTTTTTTTTTTCTTGCTCTAGAGATAGAGGAATGGACCCTCATGTTAGTTCCCAGCATCCTCCGCTTTCTACACCTGACTCCCGTAACCAATCATTTGCTACCGTGTGTTCAACTTACTGACACCACAGAGAAAAGGTTCCTGGGGTGCCCCGTCGCTTGCAAGGATGGGCTGCAAGGGGCAGAGAAGAGCTGCGGCACCACAGCGGCTCCTCTTGGTTTGGCCCACAGCTTTGCCCTCCCAACTAAGCAGTTTGTTGAAATATCTATTACCGTCTCATGGAAATGGTGAGTAAACTTCCGTGAAACACCAGAGGGAAAAGCAGAGCCCGTCTGACCACCGCCAGTGAGAACAGAGAACCTCTGTACACTCACCCTGACCCACGCCGTACACACATCCCAGCGTATGTGTTCACATGCTCTCTACCACTGCATGCATGCATACACATACACCTTTCCCCTCCAACACACGTGTATGCACACTCTGCTGCTACACAGCCCCCAATACCACATATATCCTCCCTCCACCACACCTATCCTCCTCCCCTTTCTCTCTCTCATGCTCATTCCGGAACTCCTGCCCTAGTGTTGAGCAGCGCGTCCTGAAGACCTTCCCCGGACTCTCATCTCTGACGTTTCCTTTTGTCCTTTGTGAGGGTGGGTGGGTCTTGGTTCTCAGGACCTGAGATCGGTCAATGCATGGGGGAGGGGAGGGGAGGGAAAGCAGAAGCTGAACATCCCTGGACCTCCCCACAGAGCGCCCCCGGCAGCCCCAGCTTTCCACTCCCCGAACTCAGGCCACACTCCATCTTGGCCTGGGATTCTGCGGCCCCAGCCCTCCCTGCTCCACGGCTCCGGGCTGACTCTGCCGCGCACCGCATCCCCGTGTTCAGCAACAGCTGGCTGAGCTTAATTAAGCCCCACAGTGCTGGTTCCACCTGGTGAGGAATTAACAACAACAACAAAACAGCAAACATCGGAGGAGGGGGTGGGCTGGGGCCGCCCGCTATTTCCAGAGGTGGGAACGGGGCTGGGAATCCTAGCCTCTGCCTTTTCCTCTGTGACAGCCCTTAGATGCATACTGTCACCACTGAGTCCAGGGAAGGTATCGACAGTCTAGGGATGATGGGTCTGAGCCTAGTGTCTGTATCCTTCTCTGTGCAGGGCAGGCAGCCAGTTTCCCCCTCCAAGGTGAGAGGACTCAGGCTACCGAAGGCCACAACTTAGCCTTCCACGTGTGTCTGCTGAGGACTACCACATGTGTGGCCCTGGAGCCACCCAGCTCACAGGCATGTTTGTGGTCCCCACGGTCCAAGCAAGTGACATATGAACAGAGACCAAGGATCCCACACACAGCGACTTTGCAGAGGGGAGCCGTGGATTGGCCTTGGAAGAAGCTGATAGACATCGCCCTTCAATGTTCCCGCGTCCTGTTGGGGCTGTAAGCCAAGGTGGTGCTGGCTGCAGGGCCCCTGAGTGCATAGAGCAGAGATGCTGGTGTCTGGGGATCCCATGGCTCTCAACTCTGTGCTTGGCAGCAGTGGCCCCAGGAGCGTTCTCAGCCTCCAGGCTACAGGACTGGAGCTTGGGAAGGCTGGCCATAGCATGGCTGTAGCCATGGAGGATGGGGCTGCCTGAACCGGGCTGAGAGGAGAAGCAAGGGTGAGGCTTCTGCAGATGTGGACTTCAGGGGTGGCTAGGGAAGAAGCCACAGCTGGGCCACTCCAGTGGGACGGTCTTCAGAATGCCAAGCTCAGACAGGCCAGCAGATGTCAAGGCCCCTTGTGGACAAAGACTGGTTCTTCCGGAAATTTTATTTGTAACGTGTATACATCTGCTTCCAAGGCAAGTTTGAGAAATGTCAGGAAACAAAATAGCAGTTGTAGAAACCGCAAGTCGTCTATGCCATAGGTGACTGTCCTCTGTCGGGACCGGGGTCCTGCTCTGAACGTCCTGGCACCTACAGGGACAGGGAAAGAGGAGGGACTTGTTAGTCGTATGTTCAGATTTTCAGGGTTTTGTTTTCTTTTTTGGTAGGAGGCACGGGAGTTTGGTAGAAAGAGTTTAAGTAAGTTCTCTGACTGTGTCAAAATTACCCAGCCTCCTTCAGTGTCCAATGTGTTGGAACAAACTTGTTCAAAATATTGCCATTTTCCTCTTATTTGCATTTAGGGGAAATTCCTATGTATTCTGCTCCTGTTGGGTCAAGGATCTATTAATACCAATGAGGTCATGGTGGTTGAAATACTGTCTTTAGCTTCTTTCTTCTCCTCATCCCTCCTCCTCATTTTCCATCTATACATTTGACAGGGATGTTGAAACCTCGAACTGAGACTGAGTTTGTCTGTTTCCATTTAGATCTGCCTAGTTTTGCTTCATGTTTTTTGAAACTTTTATTTTTTTCTTTTCTTTATTCTTCCTTCCTTTCTTCCTTCCTTCCTTCCTTCCTTTCTTTCTTTCTTTCTTTCTTTCTTTCTTTCTTTCTTTCTTTCTTTCTTTCTTTCTTTCTTTTTGTTTGTTTTTTGGAGAAAGTTTTCTCTGTGTATCCCTCACTGTACTGGAACTCACTCTGTAGACCAGGCTGGCCTCCAACTCACAGAGATCTGCCTGCCTCTGCCTCCCAAGTGCTAGGATTAAAGGTGTGCACCACCACTGCCTGACTATGAAAACTCTGAGCAGACTCATGTATGACTGTGGATCTTCCTTATGAGTTCATAGCTGATGCGTTTCTCTTCAGCTCTAATAACACTGTCTGCAGGCTACTCTGTCCTCTATTAGCGTAACCACTCCTGATTTCCTGTCCTCTACAATTTTTAAAAATTATGTTTGTGTTGGGGCGGGGAGGGGGCACCCACGTGCATGCACACACTCAAACGTCACAGCGTGTGCGTGGAGGTCAGAGGACAGCTTTCAGGGGTCAGCCCTCTCCTTCCACTGTGTGAGTTTGGGGGATCGAACTCAGGTTGTCAGGCTTAGGGGCGTGCGCCTTCCCACTGAGCCACCTCACTGGCCCTCCTTTGGTTTCCTTTCCTTTTTTGTGGTGCTGGGGATCCAACCAACCCTCTCCAGCCCTTTAGCCTCTGCTTTTTTAACCAAATATTAACCCATTTATATTTAATTTAATTATTAACATGATTGAATTTAAACTATCTTGCTAGTTGTCTTTTATAGAAACTTGGTTTTTTGTTTCCTATTTTCCTTCTTGCCTACTTTTGAATCATTTGGCTATTTGGTTTTACTTAGGAGATACACCTCCGAGCTTCCCTTATTTTTGGCAGCTGCTCTGAGGATTATGATGTCTTCGCTTTGAGCTCCTATCACAGCTACACTGAATTGATCTGATGCTTTGGAAGGATGATGCTGTGGTACCTCTCTCCTCTTGTCCTGTATTGAAATCACACACTCCTGCAAATACCATGCTCCCCACCAGACACCATTATTTCTATCTTGTCATCATCCGAAGAGACTTTGTGTTACCTCATTCTCTTGGCTTCCTTTCTGGGTTGGTCTGAGGCTCTCCTGACCATTTCCTCTCTGTCTTTTTTTTTTTTTTTTTTGTATTTTCGAGGCAGGGTTTCTCTGTGTAGTTTTGCGCCTTTCCTAGATCTCACTCTGTAGTCCAGGCTGGCCTCGAACTCACAGAGATCTGCCTGGCTCTGCCTCCCGAGTGCTGGAATTAAAGGCGTGCGCCACCACTGCCCGGCTTCCTCTCTGTCTTGAAGGACTTCTCCACGGTGCCTACACACATGTCTGCTATGATGAACTTCCTCAGATTTTGTTTACCTGAAAATGTTTTATTTCACCTTAATTCTGGAAGGATGTTTCATTTTTCTTTGTTTATAGGTTTGTTTCAACATTTTAAAGACACTCTCCTGCTGCCTCTGGCTTGCATGGCTTCTGATTAGAAGTCATCAGTGTTCCTTACCATGTGCTGCTGTCTGTGACACACCTGTTTTCTCTACCTGCTTCTGGTGTTTCTCTTTAGCTTTGGTGTTAGTAGTTTGCCCACAATGTGCCTGCTTTTTAGTTTTATGCCACATGACCTTTATTGATTTGTGGATTGATATTTTTCATCTGATCTGAATTTCTGTCCTCTCCTTCCAGGTCCTGGTCACATACATGTGATACTGCTTGGAATTCTACCACAGGTGGTAGGATTTTTGTTGTTCTATTCTTAAATCAGGGTCTCATGTATCCCAGGATGGCCTCCAATTCAGTCGGTAGCTGAGGATGACCTTGAATGTATGATCCTCCTGTAAACACCTCGTGAGTTCTTGGGTTATAGGTGCAAGCGGCCATTGTGCCCAGTTTATATGGTGCTGGGGTCACATCCAGGGCTTCCTGACTTTTTTTTTTTTTTTTTTGGTTTTTCGAGACAGGGTTTCTCTGTGTAGCTTTGCGCCTTTCCTGGAGCTCACTCGGTAGCCCAGGCTGGCCTCGAACTCACAGAGATCCGCCTGGCTCTGCCTCCCGAGTGCTGGGATTAAAGGCGTGCGCCACCAATGCCCGGCGGCTTCCTGACTATTAAACAAGGGCTGAAGCATGTCTATAGCCCTGTGGAGTTTTTAAAATTGTGCTTAAACTTGTATTTTTAAAAATGGATCCATATTCGTGTCTATTCATCATTTTTCTGTGGTCCAAATGGCTGCTCACCTGTCTTTCACTCAAATCTTTCTCTTCTAATTTCAACATCTGGGTCACCCCTCTCTGGGTTTGTCCTCTGAGATCTTTTCTATAAAGAGGATCATATTTGTTCCAGCCATGAAGCTTTACCCGGCAAAGCTGTTTTGAACCTGTTAACAAAGGGGGCTACCTGGCACTCTGTGCTAGGCCATCATCACCCTGCTCTCAAGACTTGCCTTTCCAGGGCCATCAGCCAGTATTTGCACTCCATCTGCCTAAGCGAACACTGTCGCTGGTGCCACATCACCTCTCCACCCTCTGGTGACAGTTCTCATGGGGCCTCTGCATTTCTGCTCTTGTCATGTGTGGTTCCAGGGAACTCCTGTGTACAGCTCTGGCCTCTTATTTGCATCGCTTCCTTCTCTCTATACTCCACTAACTGCAGACACCTCGGTACCCTCGAACACCAACCCCTGCTTCCTCTATCTGCTAAGACTAGTGCGCTGTACTGGTCTCCACCTCACTCAGCAGAGGCCTGAGAACCTTCTCCAGGCACAAAGCTGGGGGTGGTTTGTAGCTGTCTGGGCAGCACCTGAAAATGCTTGTTCCATTCAGTTGGTCACAATTTCACTGCTGTCAGACTTAAAAGGCAGGCAGAGTCACATTGGCTGACAGTGTCACCAGCTTCAGTACGAGGTCAAGCGGCCCCACTGCTTTGGGCCTGAGGGAGGCAGAGTATCATACAGCAGTAGAGTGTGATAGAGAGACTTCTCACCTCACAGCAGCCTGGAAGATGGGGAGGGGAAGAAAGGGAGGGGAAGGGTGGGAGGGGAGGAACGGAAGGGAAAGAAAGGGGAGAGAATAGAAAGGAAGCGCCCAGGACAAGATACCCGCTCAGGGATGCCCCCAGTGAGCGCCATCTCCCACCAGACCCCGCCCCCAGTAGTTCCACCTTAGTATGAATCTCTCAGTGAATCTATTCACCGAGGAAGTCAGAACTCTCAGGATCCAGTCACCTCTCAAGGACTGGATCCACAGCTGGGAACCAAGCATCCCACATAAGAGCCTTCCAGAAGACATTCTACATGTAGACCACCATGCGCAGGGTTTGTGCAGCTAAGCAGCTGTCTTTGGCTGGCATGTGATTCCAACGTCTGTTATTCTAATCATGGCCAGAAGCAGTCTCACCATCCACCTCCTTCCCTAACTTCCCATCCTTCCATCTGTGATGGGATTCCTTCAGCACCCTGGTCCTACTAGAGCCTTTTCCATCCCCCCAGAGGCCATCCAGATGCTGTCATTGGGTGCATTTGGGGGCCTCTGCAGGGGGATGAGTCTCACTCTGAGCCTGCCGATGCCCCACAGGCTAGCACTTCACCTGAGGAAAGTGTGCAAGCTTTTTTGGGAGCTTAGTGGTTACCTTGTTGGTGTCAGCACACAGTGTCTGCAGACATGGGTTTGGGTGGGGGCTGTAGATGTAACCAACCGTCTTATTAAATAAGAAACACAGAAACAATGTAAAAGAGAAAGCCAAGAAGTCAGAGCTCAGAGCTAAAATCTCACCCTTCCTCCTGCTGTCCCAGCTTCGCGAAAAGAGACCTACTTCCTGTCGGTTCGTATTTTTAAAGTATGTTGTTCTGCCGTCTCATTGGTTGTAAACCCAAACACATGACTGCCTCGTCACTGTCTGAATGTACAGCCCCCTAGGTCTTAAAGGCATATGTCTCCAATGCTGGCTGTATCCCTGAACACACAGAGATCTTATGGGATTAAAGGCGTGTGCCACCACCGCCACACTCTTGCTATGGCTTTGATAGCTCTGACCCTGAACACACAGATATCTATGGGATTAAAGGCGTGTGCCACCACCGCCACACTCTTGCTATGGCTCTAATAGCTCTGACCCCCAGACAACTTTATTTATTAACATACAATCAAATTAATATTTCAGTACAAATCAAAATAATATTTCAATACAATTAGATTACCACCACATTTCCCCTTTTCTATTTTAATAAAAAGAAAAAAAGCAAAAGGTTATGACTAACAAAAGAAAAACTATATACAAAAGTACAATAACTATATACAATATATACAAGTAATAAATACCTAAACAGGTATTTGACGAATCAGAGAAAATAATTCCATTATCTATCCTATTTTGATAATTCCAAGATGTATCTAATGTACTTTCTATCCTAATTAATTTTCAACTATAACTAACTAATCTTCAACCATAACTAACTAATCTTCAACTCCCTCAGAGACCCAAGAAGGGAATAATATTAGCTAACAAAAATAAAAACAGGAAGTGCATGCAAGCAACTTCCAAAAAAATTTTGTGAGTTGACAGAAACAGCCAGCTGCCTGGGCAGTCACCTGAGGTTTCTCCGCAGTGTTGGGGCATCATCTTCAGCCTATAGGCTTAGTGTATCTGACAGACTCATTTGTGAAGTAGGATGTACACAAGGTCAACAGTTCAACCTCACATTGGGTGAGAGCAGTCCACGTACCAGAAACACCTGAATTCCACTAGTGTCCTGTCATGATTCAGGATTTTAAATTCTGGAAATTGTTGACAGTTTTTTAATTCAGCTGTCCATTCTTCTTGGCTGTGTATATATGGCTTCATCTCAGCATCCCCTTCTTCTCCACATCCCTCTATTAAATGCCAGTCTACTTTTGAGAGGCATGAGCTTTCAGCTGCTGTTCCATTGTACAACAGAATCCATCGGCCCTCTGCCTGTTAAGCTGCCTTCGAAGAAAAGGGCACCGTACCTTTTCCGGATGCGAAGGCCACTTCAGGGATGGGGCCATATTGTCCTGGCCTCAGAAGATGCCTTTTGATAAAGCCATAACCACACTTGTTTTGGCAAGAATCAGTAGTCCCTTGTTTCGTGATCTGTCTGTCCATTTTGTCCTGTTGATTCGAGGATACTTTGTTGTCCAGTGGCTAACTTTTGCCAGAATGAAAGTTGACTCCATATGCAGTTTCTTCAATGCCCATATTTTCTCTAAAGTAGATTGGTACTGCCAGGAGCCGACATGTCTCAAAAAAGAAAAATTTTCTAAGTTATTAAAACATTTTAAATGCCATATTCTGTAGATCTCTGAAGGGTTTGAAGATGACCTGTCTAAAACATCTCTGCTCAATTTTTAAAACATATCTAATATGACTACAAGTTCTATGATAATGTCTAACTACTAGCTTTCATTTCTTTATATCCTAATAGTTGATAATAATAACATTCAAGGATCAGAAATTTGCATTACATTGTTAAATGGATGGAATAAATACAATTAGAAATATACATATAGCATTTTCTAACAATATCAGTTTCAAATTTGTGTACAATATAAAACAATTCAATCCAAAGTATTTAAAACTAGTAATTGTCTTTTTCTTTTCTTTCTTTCTCTTTTTTTTTTTTAAACAAGAACTTTAAATCTAATCTCCTTTGCTTAGCCTTTTTCCTAACCCTTGACAATAACTTGTAACCAACCCCCCTAAATACTGAAAATTATCCCAGACCCAAAACCCATTAAAAAGACCAAAAAACCACCCGCCCCACACCACCTCTTTGGGAATGTGGGCGTCGTATTCTTAAAATTGCTTCCTGCTGGGTATGGGCGAAGTTTTCTTTATCCTGAAAGAAAAATTTTAGGTTAATTGTCAAATTCTAGGAGAGGTAACTATATCCTTCATTATCCAGTCTGTGTATAATGCCAAAGTTGAGGGTTTATCTCAAGTCCTTATTCAAGTAGTCTTTGAGACTGGATCATCTCAGCTAGTCATCTCAAATTTGCTCTGAGCACCTTGTAGTTCAAAGCTGATCTGTGGATGATGTTTGTCAGCTTAATGATATTATTATTGTCCACGTGGAATTGTTGTTGTTGTGGGGCCCCATCTTCTTTCTGGAGACTTCAGTTGATGTTAGGCCAGGCCGTGATTTCCTGCAGAAAACTGATAAGAGACTCGAACACAAAAACATATATATGCAGCTAGCCTTTTTTCTAGAATTAGTTAGTACTCTATGTGACCATTCATATCTTAACAAAGTTTAAAATGTATATATATATATTAATCTTGTAAATTTTGATATAAAATTTATACTTTGAGAACAGTTTAAAGAATCAGAATAGAATCAAAGAGTTGAGATTAGTAATAGAATAGTCCCTTAATTAATTTTGCTTTTGTCCTGTACCATAGCAGAAATGGCTCTTATTCTGGCATGATACAGGGAGTTTGCATTTTCCTTTTAACAACATGCTTGATTTTAAAGAAGGAGAGAGCCATTCTCCAACTCCAAAGTCAGCTTTAAATTTTAATTGAACTGGGACTGTTAGAAGACCAATAGTGTTAAATCTTTAGAGAAAAGCAGAAACAAACATTTAGGAAGACATAAAATTTTTTTAGATAATATATACCCATACACCGTTTCACTCTGTTTCTTGGGATAGATGATTTGTCCCTTTTCTTCAGTTGTCTCATTTGTCCAGTGTTCTTCAGATTCCTTAACCTTCATTCTCCTAAAAGACAAAAACAAAAACCTTTCCCCAAGACTAATTTTGGGGATGTTTCCTTTTGACAAGTTATTATCTGATTAAATGAAAAGGCATGTGTTATTGATACAAGTTAGTTTAAATTGGATGTTCATGCTGGTTGATGAACTATCACCTCCTCTAATTAAGAGGTCTCTCTTGTTCAAATCGAACCTTTATCAATTTTGATGGTACCCACAGCTTATCTTCTCCTGTAGAAACAAAAGCAAAACCACGTCCCCAATGTAATACATACCCTGGTTTCCATTCTGAGGTCAGCACATCCTTAAAGTATATAGGCTGATTTAATTCTGTAGTTTTTTCTATTATCCAATGTCTCTCTGCAGCTGTTGTTCCTTTCTCATTGGCATTCAGAAAATTCAAAGTTAGAAGAGCATTATGCAGTCTATTTCTGGGGGTTTTTGTTACCCATTTCTGTTTATTTAGCATATCCTTTAGAGTTCTGTTTGATCTTTCTATAACTGCTTGACCTGTAGGATTATGTGGTATGCCTGTAATATGCTTTATATTGTAATAAGCAAAAAACTGTTTCATTTTAACAGAGACATATGATGGAGCATTGTCAGTTTTGATTTGTGCAGGTATACCCATGATGGCCATAACTTCTAGCAAATGAGTGATTACAGAATCAGCTTTTTCAGAACTCAAAGCAGTTGCCCATTGAAATCCTGAATAAGTATCGATAGTGTGGTGTACATATTTCAATTTTCCAAATTCTGCAAAGTGAAACACGTCCATCTGCCAGATTTCATTTCTCTGAGTACCCTTTGGGTTACATCCTGCTGGTAATGGCGTCTGATTGTAGAAGGAACAAGTAGGACATTTCTTTATTATTTCTTTGGCTTGTTGCCAGGTTATGGAAAAATCCTTTTTTAAACCTTTACTATTAACGTGATGTTTTTTATGAAATTCTGAGGCCTCCAGCACATTTCCTATCAATAATTTATCAATCTCTTCATTGCCTTGTGCTAGAGGGCCTGGCAGACCAGTATGGGATCGAATGTGAGTTATATATAAAGGATGATTCCTTTTCCTGATTGTATCTTGTAATTGAATAAATAGTGAAGTTAATTCTGAAGCATCAGGGATAAATTCTGCAGTCTCAATATGTAACACCACTCTTTCAGCATACTGAGAGTCAGTTACTATGTTGAGAGGTTCTGAAAAATCCATTAATACCAACAGAATAGCATACAATTCTGATTTTTGCACTGAATTATACGGACTTTGAACCACTTTACTTAAATTTTCTGATTTGTAACCTGCCTTTCCTTCTTTGTTGGCATCTGTATAAAATGTACGAACTCCAGATATGGGTTTTTGCCGTACAATTCGAGGCAAGATCCATTCAGCTCTCTTTATAAGATCAATTCTATTGCTTTTGGGATATTTGCTGTTAATTTCTCCCAAAAAATTACTGCAAGCTCTTTGCCAAGGTTCACTTTCTGTCCATAATTTTTCAATGTCCTCCTTAGTTAATGGTACGACAATTTCTGCTGGGTCTATGCCTGCTAATTGACGAAGTCTCAATTTTCCTTTGTAAATCAAGTCAGAGATTTTTTCCACATAAGTTTTTAATTTTTTATTTGGTTTATTTGGTAAAAATATCCATTCCAATATAATATCTTCCCTCTGCATTAATATTCCAGTAGGAGAACGCCTAGAAGGTAAGATAACCAAAATGCAATCCAGCTTTGGATCAATACGATTCACGTGTCCTTCATGCACTTTCTTTTCTACCAAGGCTAATTCTTTCTCAGCTTCAGGTGATAATTCTCTTGGACTATTTAAGTCCTTGTCACCTTCTAAGGTTTTGAACAAATTAGTCAGTTCATCATTTTTTACCCCAACAATAGTTCGTAGATGAGAAATATCTCCAAATAATCTTTGAAAGTCATTAAGAGTCTGTAGTCTATCTCTCCGAATTTGCACCTTTTGGGGTCTAATTTTTTGTAGCTCTATTTTATATCCTAAATAATTAATAGAATCTCCTCTTTGTATCTTTTCAGGAGCAATTTGTAATCCCCAGCGAGGCAAAATTTTCTTTACTTCTTCAAACATTATTTCTAAAGTATCTGCATTTGAGTCAGCTAGTAAAATATCGTCCATATAATGATAAATTATAGATTTAGGAAATTTTTTACGTATCACTTCCAATGGCTGTTGTACAAAATATTGGCACAGAGTTGGGCTATTCAACATTCCCTGTGGGAGGACCCTCCATTGAAATCTTTTAACTGGTTGAGAATTATTATAAGTAGGCACTGTAAAAGCAAATCTTTCTCTGTCTTTTTCTTGTAAGGGTATTGAAAAGAAACAGTCTTTTAAATCAATAACTATGAGAGGCCATCCTTTTGGTAACAGAGTAGGCAAAGGCATCCCAGATTGTAGAGAACCCATTGGCTGAATTACTTTGTTAATTGCCCTAAGGTCTGTTACCATTCTCCATTTACCAGATTTCTTTTTAATAACAAATACAGGAGAATTCCAAGGGCTGGTTGATTCTTCAATATGCTGAGCATTTAACTGTTCTTCTACCAGCTCTTCTAAAGCCTGGAGTTTCTCTGTTGTTAAAGGCCATTGCTGGACCCATACAGGCTTGTCTGTTAACCATTTTAAAGGTAGAGCTGTTGGTGTCTTTGGAAGATCATCAGTTATTGTGCCCTGTTCTTGTATAATATGGATGGCTGGTGACCACTCATTAGAACAATATCTTCTAATATTTCTCTCAGTAACATGTGCTAGTTTATGATTTGTTTCTGAGATTGGAGGGATGTTAATCTGAGTATTCCATTGTTGCAACAAGTCTCGACCCCACAGGTTCATAGTTATGTTAGCCACATATGGTTTTAATTTTCCTCTCTGTCCTTCTGGACCTATACATTCCAGCCATCTTGCACTCTGTTTCACCTGAGATAATGTCCCAATTCCTAACAGTTGAACGTTTACCTCCTGAAGAGGCCAAGTTGGATGCCAAAATTCTGGTGCTATTATGGTAACGTCCGCACCTGTGTCTACCAGACCAGACAACAAAACACCATTTATTTTTATCGTTAATTTTGGTCTTTGTTCATTAATAGAAGTTTGCCAAAAAATTTTCTTTATGTTTTCTCCTGAATTTTCTATTCTCTCTGTTTCATCATTCTGACCAGCATGATTTATTCCAATAGGCATTTGGTTATTTAATCGCTCTCCAGAGCAGGCATTTCCTCTATGGCTGCCGGAAAGGTTTGAACTGGATTTGCACTGGGGGCCTGCCTGAGGCCCCTCTGGGAGTTTCCCGAAGACTGAGGCAAAGGATTACCCTGTCTGTCCTTTGTTGATCTACATTCGTTGGTCCAGTGTTTTCCCTTACCACACCTTCTGCATACTCCAGAAGGAAGGGGCATTCTGTTGCCATTGTTCCTTGAAGAAACATTGTTTCTGGAAATGACCTGTCTACAGTCCCTTTTCAAATGTCCTTGCTTTCCACATCCAAAACATCTAACACTCCTCAAACCTTTTGAAATTACTTCTCCTACCCATGTATCATCATGCTCATCAGCTTCAACATTGTTTCTCTAATCCAATCTTCCATAGGTGCAGATCTTGCCCTTAATGGCCTGATTATTCTTTTGCATGCTGCATTCGCATTCTCAAAGGCCAAAGATTCAATTATTGCCTTACCAGCTTCTGAATCCGAGACCGTTCTCTTTACTGCTGAAGCCAGTCTTTGTAAAAAATCTGTAAAAGACTCTTTTGGGCCTTGCTTCACCTTTGTAAATGACTCAGATTTTTTTCCTGGTTCCTCAACTTTGTCCCATGCATTCAAGGCTGCTGTTCGACATAAAATTAGGGTTTGGACATCATATAAACATTGTGCTTGTGCTGAAGCATATTGGCCTTCGCCCATAAGCTGATCCTGGCAAACTTGTACTCCTTTATCCCTCCATTGTTTTTCTATGTTTTTAGCCTCCTCCTTAAACCAAGTCAGAAATTGAAGTCTCTGGCTGGGTTCCAGAACACCTTGTGCGAGGTCCCGCCAGTCCTGAGGTACTATCCTATTATATGTTGACCAAGTGTTTAACATTTGCTTTACATATGGGGAATGCATGCCATAAGATACTATTGCCTCCTTAAACCTTTTTAAATCCAACATTTCAATTGGAGCCCAAGTATTTTGTGTAGCCATTTGATCAGGCATCTGCTGTACTGTTACAGGATAAATTAAGGGTGACTGTGTGAAAACAGGCTTTCTTTCTGCAACCTTATGATCCCGACTTGAAACAACTTCACTGTTAATTTCTTCTGTCTGAATTTTTACAGGTTTAACAAGTTCTTCTAACGCTGTTATCCTGGCACTTAAATTGACTATCTTTTTAAATATTAAAATGTGGATTATTATAGTGATGAGGTGCATAATTCCACCAATACTAATATTATATAGTTGTTCCATTGCCAGACTGCCTAAAATTTCGAACAAAAACCAATTTTCTTCCAATGTACACATAAAACCCATTTGTTTTTTAATGTCGAAAAAAATTCTCTTTTAGATAGTTTCCTTTAAAATATCTGATATATTATGACTTACCAAATCTGCGTAGAACAGTAGAAATCCGAGGGGATTTTCAAAGCAGCCACCTAGTGTCCCAGGTGTAAATCCAGAGAGAGAGAGAGAGAGAGAGAGAGAGAGAGAGAGAGAGAGAGAGAGGAAAGAGAGAACGCACAAGAAAGCGTAGCCGGCTAAAGCTTAAATGCAGCCACGTGTTCCCTCTTGTGCCGAGTCAAGGCTTGGGTCTGGCTTCCTTAAGCTCTGACCACGTGCGTTGGCTTTACAGGCAGAGCCCTGTTCGGCAGGGCAGGTCTGAGTTGTTTGTAGCACCGGCTTTAGGCAAGCTGCTCACAGACCTAGGCCCGGGCTAGAAGTTGCTACCCGGACTAGGACGCCAGCAGCTCGGACTAAGAAGCCGATCGCCGCCGGCCGCCGTGTGCCGCCGCCGCCGCCGCCGCCGCCGCCGCCGCTGCCGCCGCGGGCCGCCTGCCGCCCTTGCGGGAAAGCGGACCTGCCGCCAAGCCAAGCAGTTTTTAATGGATTCTTGTCACGTTGGGCGCCAGATGTAGATGTAACCAACCGTCTTATTAAATAAGAAACACAGAAACAATGTAAAAGAGAAAGCCAAGAAGTCAGAGCTCAGAGCTAAAATCTCACCCTTCCTCCTGCTGTCCCAGCTTCGCGAAAAGAGACCTACTTCCTGTCGGTTCGTATTTTTAAAGTATGTTGTTCTGCCGTCTCATTGGTTGTAAACCCAAACACATGACTGCCTCGTCACTGTCTGAATGTACAGCCCCCTAGGTCTTAAAGGCATATGTCTCCAATGCTGGCTGTATCCCTGAACACACAGAGATCTTATGGGATTAAAGGCGTGTGCCACCACCGCCACACTCTTGCTATGGCTTTGATAGCTCTGACCCTGAACACACAGATATCTATGGGATTAAAGGCGTGTGCCACCACCGCCACACTCTTGCTATGGCTCTAATAGCTCTGACCCCCAGACAACTTTATTTATTAACATACAATCAAATTAATATTTCAGTACAAATCAAAATAATATTTCAATACAATTAGATTACCACCACAGGGGGCCGCTCTTCCTCAGCCCTGCTTGCTTTCTGCTGAGCAGAGTAGATGTCTAGAATGCAAAGATGAGGTCTTTGGACACCACAATCCCAGAAATAGATCCAGGGGAGCTGGCAAATGTGTTTCTGCTTTGGAATTTGTTCAGTATTTAATAGAATGTCCTTAAACATCAACCATGGTTCCGGCTCTGGGGTTGAGATGAAATGCTCTGCCCTGGAAAAGCTATGAGCCTGGAATAAAGGTAGGGGGAGCAGAGAAACAGGCAGGTGATGTCTACCAGGAAGCCTGTGTGGCATGAGCTTGGGCAGCCTCAGCCCACCTGGAGCAAGCTTGGAAGCCCTCCTAGGAGACACCAAGCAAGGCCATGAGTCCCCAGGAGGAGGGCTGGGAAGGAGGGCATGTGAAAGGGCTGGGGGACTCCAGAGAGTGGACCTCAGGTGCACTTCACAAGCACTGAGGATGAGGGATCAGCCCCAGAGTGCTGTCACGGGATGGTGGATGTGATCCAGAGGTCATTGAGGAGTGACGGGCAGCTTCAAGTTAAGCATTATGCTCCTAAGTTCCACTGTGGCCACTGTTGGTGGCTGGGCTGTAGAAAGGAGGACCTGAGCAGCAAGGGTACCAATGGGGGACTCTTCCAGTAATGAGAAGAGAGGAAGTAACAGGTTCAGGGCATGCAGACCCACTTCTGAAGTGCTAGCCTCCATCTCCACAGAAGGACCAGAGCTGAGATCACATGCCTTCACGTGTTACAGGGAACAGCTGCTGCATGCAAGTGACCTCTCTGTGGATGCTGGATGTTTGACTCTTGTTAAATGCCGAGGAGACTGAAACTCATGGGAGAGGGCCAGTACCTGCCTAGCTTCACAAGATGCACACAAGATATAGAGCCAGATTTCAGGCTTGACAGCAAACAAGGGCCCTGATGCATGCAATCTCTCTGGGGTCCATTTGCTGGGCAGGGCTAAGCAGAAGTTAGTAAATGCAGGTCTACAAAGGCACACACGTGTGCATAAACACACAAATAACTCATGCTTACACGTGTGCCTGAGCACAAATGCATACACACATGCATAGCCCTCAAGTTTACACATACAACATGCTCATACACACACTCACACATTCAGGCACTGAATGGGTACACTCAGTCAAAGGGTAGGATGGAGGATTGTTTCTGGAGCATCCCTTGTCTCCGGTGCTTCTGGGGTCACCCTCTTCCTTGGGCCAGCAGGTGGCTGCTGGTGGGAAGGTTGGCAAGGGGTGCCAATACTCTTTCTCAGCACACCCAGAAGCACCTTCTTTTTAAGTGTGGGTACCACATACAGGTGCCAGACTCGGCCTCCTGTCAGGACCAGAGGCTGTCTCAGGGACCCATGCAGGACCCCACGCAGAGGAGGTACCAGGGTTCCCAAGCTGGATGGTGCAAACCCATGATTCCTCACCGACTCTGTGAGTGTGGAGTGCTCCCAGGAGACCAAGGGCTACACCTCCACCTCCCGGCCTGGAGAAAGCAGCTATGTCTCTGGCCATGACACACGTGGCTCCCAGCTGCTCTCCCCCTGTCTTGCCTCATGCCCTCCTCACAGCCACACTGCCTTCCTGAAGGAACACAGAGGTCCCCAGCGCCCACCCAGCTGCCGTGACTCTCTTTGGCCCTTCCTTCCCTTCCCTTTCCCTCTGCCCCCCTCACCCTGCTCTCTCTTCCCCTCCCCCATCATCTCTCTCCCCCTCTCGAGGAGCAAGAAAAATGGAAGTCGAGATCTTCTCTTGGCGATAATTATTGAAAAGTTCAGTCGGAGACAGACAGCGATGCTGTGAGCAGGCGGGCAGGGGAGGGACATTAAAATGCACACGCACAGCTTGCCTTGCGACAGATGTTGGCATAATTAGAGAGGAAAAAATTATGAAATTAATTTGTGGTTCAATGTAAATTTCACCAATGGGGGGAAAGCTGATCTCTAGTCACCTCATGCGTGCACACGGGCATGCACACATACCTGACATGCCCACACGCCTACGTGAGCACACATGCCTATGTGTACACACCTGAATATGCAGATCCCAAACTCCAGGGGAGTGGCAGCTGTCAGGCCTCTTCAGGGGAAAGATGGGTATGAAAAATAGGAAGGGAGAGATCCGAGAGTGGTTCATCCTGTCAGTTCAGCACTGGGATTGCTGAAGATGCGTCCCCTCCCCCGCTTGGTGGGAAGAGCGAGGCTAGTGGAGCTGGATGGGTCCTTGGGTCTCACAAGAGCTGGAGTGTGACATTTATAGCTCAGATGCACATAAAGCTGGAACTGGGGCCTCACCAACCTAGTCCTCACTGTGTGCTGGGCCTGTCTTTGACTCGGCTCCCCCAACTGTCACTCATGGGCAGATCAGAATGGAGAGAGCATTCTGGGGTCTGGTGGCTGGGGAAGAGGCAGGGCCTTGTGGCCAAGGTAGGGTGAGGGATTGGTAAGTCCTTGGAGGGGGCGGGGAGGTCCAACATGTATAGCTTGGCTGGTCAGAGGTCCTAGAGGGGTGTGCCCATCCGAGGTGGGTGCAGCAGAGAGGGACATTCCACGTAGCCAGCCTCCTGCCCAGCACTGCCTGCTCAGTACTGCTGGGCAGGTAGACATGCAGAGGCACCATTCACTACTTCATAGAGACCACACACAGGCAACCCTGCCAGGCTGGGACTGGCTCCTTTCTTCTGTTTCAGTGACCATGTGACCTGCTGGTGCTTAATTATTATACCTTTCCAGTGAAGACTGTCGCTGGCCTCCCCATCTGTCCCCCTGGGCTGGTCACACACAGGAGGATTCTCTGAAGGTTTCTGCTCCACGCTGGCCTCCGCCCAGGGTCACCTTCCTTGACTGGGACAGTATCAACTCACTTATGCACTGTCCTCCTGGGGCTGGACCTGAGTCACAGTCCCCACCCCTCCTGTCCCACGGCGAGTCTTCTCCTACATCCCTTCCCTCACTCTGCATGTCCAGAGCGTCCATCATTTCCCATCCGCTCCTCTCCTTTAGCAGCCATAGCTGTGAGGACTACCCCCACATGGTTGTCTCTTCAGCCGTGTGGACTATGGGGCCTGCACCTCTCACTGATGCTCCCCTGGCCCCACTCTCCATGGTAACTGCATCTTCTAGTACCCCAGAGGCAGGCTCAAGCTAGACATGCTCCTCCAGCCCAGTCAAGCCTGTGCTCCTCACCCTGTGTCCCCTCAGGGTCACCCATCCTGGTGTGCCCTTCATAATCAATTTGCTACCTCCCTCCTCCAGGAAGCCCACCCTGACTTCCCGTTGCGGAGCAGGATGCACACAGCCACATTGTTCAGTGATGCCTTCTCATCAAGGTTTGTGCGGCTGGCGCCACCTTCCTCCACATAGGCCGCAGTCTGCAGATCAGCCCCTCCTGGCACAGTTGTTACTGGCACAGAAGGTTGTGTTGACAAGTCTAGACCCCAGGGGCCTGGGGAGGTAGATATGAGAGGCCCAGCTGTGGCTGTCAGAAGTCTGGCTCATAGCAGTTGCACACCTAAGGAGAGTAGTGGCGGGCACTGTCACCTCCGCTGCACTGGTGGCGCTGCCAGATGTCAGGCAGTGGCCTCGGACCCAGTGAGACCAATTTATGTTCTGCAGGTGGCCTAGGGTCCCAGGGACACTCAGGAGTAGCTCCAACACAACTTGGAATGGAGGGTTATATATCTTATTTATTCTTGTTCTGTGTGTGTTTGTGTGTGTGTGTGAGTGTGTGTGTGAGTGTGTGTCTGTGTCTGTGTGTGCGTGCGTGTGTGTGAGTATGTGTGTATCTGTGTGTGTGAGTGTGTGTGTGTTTGTGTGTGTACGTATGTGTGTCTGTGTGTGTGTGTGTGCATGTGGGCACGTACATGCTACTGTGCACACGTAGAGGTGAGAGGACTTGCATGAGTCAGTCCTCTTCTAACATGTGGATCCCGGGATCAAACTCAGCTTGTCGGACTCGGCGCCAAGCATCTTTTACCCTCCAAGGCATCTCGCTGGCTCCTGGAGCAGGGATTTAAATGTGGCCTGGGGCACCCTCAGGCCCAGACACATACAAGAGGCTAAGAGGTCCCTCGTGATTATGTTCAGGGCCATGAGACCTGTGGGTGTTGGAGCCAGTGCTGATCCTAGACTTGTGGTACCACAGTGGTGTTCTGGTCCTGCTGCCTCTGTGGAAAAGGGCAGGGCCTGGTTAACAGGACCGATTATGGGGGGAGGTCCACGGCCCCGCCAGTTTCTGGACCTCTCCAAGGTACTGAAACAAGTACTGAGTGAGGTTAATACCTTGCGCCAGAGGCCTGGGCCTGGGCACTCTGCTGGGCTCCTGAACCCATCCATGCCAGCTGTGTTGAAGACAGATAATGCGCCTTACCGTCTCTGAAAGATACTTGAAATCAAATGGGTGAGGTCAGGCCTCGGGGTGACAGTCTTCACCCCGCACTTGCTGTGTGTCTTGGTCCGATTTTCCACTCCCCCTCTGACCAGATGCAGTATCACAGGCCCTTCTGAGAGCTTCAGATCTGCCCTCAGTCGCTGGTCCCACGAGGGTGGAGGGAGCCTGCTCACTGCCTTCAGTTCCGATTGCCTCGAGCCCTTTAAACCTATATCGTCATTTCCAGCCAAAATAAGGAGTAGAAGGGAAAGTGAGGCTGGATGAATCCACATGTTCCTCCGGGGAACCCTCTGTATGTGGGTGTGTAAGCATCCGAAGCACACAGAGAGAAGACCTCTGCTGAGTGGGAGACGGTGTAAGTCCTACACTAATAATGACCCAGCCAGGGTGTATACGGTGAGGATAGAAAAGATACAACCAGCAGTCACAGGTTGGCATGTGCCCTGCCCGTGGGACAGTGTGTGCCCCGTGTCGGTGTGGCATGTAGACATGTGTGTTTCAGGGGTTGTTCCAGGCAGCCCCCACCAGATCCACTCCCCAGCTCATTAAGGCTCTCCCATTATTCTGACATTTGTGCACATCACGTACCGGCAAGAAGTAATTTACTTAGAAGAAATTAAAAGTTCATTTTAATTGAGCGCACACTGCAGTATGCAAATGCACAGCACATTATGTACACTGATGCAGAGGCAAAGCTATCATCAGCGCTTAACCCTCCCCGTGCTGGGCTCCTCCGCTCCAGGAGGGGCTCCAGGCCGCGGGAGGCCTTCCCGACTCCCCAGCAGGAGGAATCAGCAATGCTTAGAGTCCTAGGACATCTCCAGACGGTAACACTACCTGTGCACTGGACCTGGGGTACGACTGCAGGCTCCACCCAATCCAGGTCCCGCTCACAGACTTAATTGATGAGGCCTCGAAACCAAGCCCTGGGTTCTGCTGGGGACAAGTGCACACAGGTCTACAGTGACCCAGGACAGGCTCAGTACCATTGTGCAGGCTACTCGGAGCCTGCCTCCTGGTGGATAGGTAAGGTGTCAGATCTATGGTGGGGCCTGGTATCTCCTGTGGGGCTTGGTCTCCTGTAAGAGGAAGGGTTGAAGCAACTACCATTTCGCCAGGATCCAAGTGCTTTCCAGCAGCCCACGGCAGAGCTGTGAGTGGTGGTCTCCCTGCAGGCTGCTCTCCTTCTTGAGGTTGAAGTCCAGTATCGTGCCACGACTGGATGCATCTCATGCACTCACTACTCTTTCTCTGGAGGTTCAGAGAAGACAGCCACGGCTACACTTCCTGGAGGGGCTTCAAGAGGTGGGGCTGGGCTGGAGTCTGGCTCAGCTCCTGGAGTCCAGACCCTGTCCTGAAGGGCTCAGGGACATCAGGAAAGAGAGAGGGACATACTGGGACTTCTCTTGACCCTGTCAGACTTTCTCAATGGGGCTCTTGCCCTTACCCAGAAAAACAGAGGTGTCAAGTAAGCAGAAAAAGGACCCATCAGGAACAGCCAGCCTGACCCCTGGCAGGGTCCCCTCCCAGGAGGTTCCAGCAGAGGCTGAAACCAAGGTAGTAGGGCCTGGGTGTGTGTGCCTGGATCTCTGGGACCTCCTTGCTTTATCTATGGATGGGCGGTACTTGGCCCCTCCAGATGGCTGTGTGGCACAGCCCAGGTAGCAAGTGGCTGGGATGGGTCTCCGCCTTCCCACAGCTCCCCCTCTGCTCCTTCATTCTCTGCTTCTTCTGTCTTGGGCAGCAGGGAACACCTGTTCAACCCAGCCAGCCCTCTCCAGGACAGAGCAGAAGGCCAACTCCCATCTGGCCTCCCTGAGGGAGTAGACTGGTCAGGAGCAAGCCTCCCACCGGAGCCAAGGCTGGTCCCTGGGATGTTGTTTTCACGTTGGATTTTTGCTACCTGTCAGACCTGGGATTTTTAATGACAGTGAAATGAAGCTGCTTCACAGATGTGAGATGACAGCCAGCTGCAGGAGGCAGACAAATTACCTCCAGACCCAGCCCACAACGCCCACACATCCACACAAAGGAAGCCAGCCTGCCTCACTTGGATGAGCAGGAACGGCAGGGGGCCCGAGCAAGCTGCTCCTGCTTCCCCAGGGCTCCCGCCCTGCTACGGGCAGTGCCTGCCCTCCTGTGCAGTAAGGGCAGCCTGGCTACAGACTTCTTGCCCTGGCCCTTAGACTTCACGTGAATGTGACCCTCTCCTAGCCACAGCCATGTCCCCTACCCAAAGACCAACTTCCTACCCATCAGCCATTCATCTCCTAAGTCTCCAGTGAACACCTGCTGGAGCAGGAGAAAGAAGGGCTTGTGCCACTATAAAACCTGGAGAGTCGAGGTTCAGAGACAGAAGGAGACACAGAAGGAAAGGAAGCCGAGGAAGGGGATCTTCAGGAGGGAGGGAGCCCACAGCGGGAAGGAAGCCAGAGAGGAGAGCCAGGACCAAGTTTCTCTCCGCTGGGCTTGGCTAGCTATGAAGTATGGAGCTCTTTTGCCTCCCCTGGAGCTCTGAGACCCTAGGTGGGTGAGCCCTTTGTTAGAGAGGCCCATGAAGGGGGTCTGGACTCTGGATCCACACTGGCCCAGGAACCTGTATTGGCTGCACACCTGGGATCCCTGGGCCTCTGCTCTCCAGTCCCACACAAAGCCTGACACTTTAGTTCATGGGCCTTGCCTTTTCCTCTGCAGGAGGCCCCAGGGAGTCAGGGGAGAAGAGATGTGGCCCCGGGCAGAGGCAAGGTGGATACCGGATTGGGGGAGGTGTGTCCATCCCTTCTGTCTGTCAAACAGAATAACAATTGTGACCTCCCAGATGGAGGTCTAGCCTCACACCTGTTCCCTGTTGTACCTTCCTCCCTGGGTAGTAGGCGTTTGCCTCTGTGCCCTCTGAGCTTTGGGATGTGTCCCTAGGGTCTTGCAGCACTATCAAATCCTCATCCTATAAAACCTCCCCCTTTGAACACACACCTGAGGGACCGGAAGAGTGTTCTGCTGATGGTTGTGGGGCTTGGGATGAGCGACTGAACTCTGGGCGCGTCTTGTGGTGTCACAGGCACACATCTTAGCTGAGCTTGGCTAAACCACAGAAAGGCTCAGCCCTGCCTCTAGCCCTCTAAGTCTGTGAGTCCAGAAGTCCAGCTGGGTCAGGGGCTCTGATTCCCCATATGGGGACCAAGTGTGTCTTCAGCACCTGCTCCCGCAGGGTCCCGTCAGTGTGTGGTTCCCAGCAGCCCCTCACTCACAGCCCCTCCATCATGGCCGGCAGTTTCCCGGTTCTAGGTCTCATTTCCACTTCGGTTCTACCGCCTCTGTTCCGTCCTGCCCACAATAGGCTTCTGAGACAGCTGGCACAGTCCTGTTCCAGAGTGTTCTTATCACCCTTGTTTCTCGGACCTCAGCCATGTCCCTTGAATTGCTAGGCCTCCAGTCTGGTCGCCAAGACCCTGACTCTGCAGATAAGGTTCTTGTAGTCAACAGTCCTGTCTACTGACCGCGGGATCAGTACTTCTGGGCACTGGTCTCACTGGGCGTGTGCCAAGAGTCAGGCTCAGTACAAGGCCCTCTGGGTTCACCCCGGGCCACTTTGCAAATGTGCAGACTGAGGGCAGTGAGAAAAATCCCAGGAAAGCCACAGATGGTGAGCAGCTTGCCTCTGGGTCTCTAGGCCACTGATACTGCAAAGGGGACTTGGCTCCTTGCTTGAAGTGGCCGTCGATGCCAAGGCCGTGTGGGCTCTGTGGGAACTTGCATGGTCCACGTTTGTCTAGAGAGGGTCTCAGCTGGAGGACATCTTGGTGTTCATCCATTCCATGTGGCCAAAAGACTTCAACTATGGCTCCCCGGAACTGCAGATACCCAGCGTCTTGATTTCTGTTCTCAGACCTTAGCCTTCTGCCTGCCATGGGTACTCAGGACCCTAACAGCCCTCTGCCTGGCCCTTCCTGATGGGCCTAAACCTGCCTCCAGCAAAGCTCCTCTGTTACGAAGAACCAAGCCACATGAAACTCTTTTCTAGTACTTAGAGCTGCCACAGCTTAGTCCTCCGGGAAGTCATCATGCACAGTAAACACTGTCATTTTTGCACTATGGAAACACAGTCCTGATGAGAACCAGAGTCTCCTGCAACCACTGCGACTCACTACACCAGGCAACGTGCAGGCTCAGGGAGGTCTGACTGTTTTTAGGATGCACACTTGAGTCCACCGTTCAGCCCTGACCTGACACATCACAAGCCCCTAAATATGGCGGGGACCACTGGCCCATTCCCCTGTATCTCGGTGTCCCTTTGCCTCCTTCCTCACACCAGCTCCATCAACTGGAGAAGCATCGCATTCTGCAAGAGCCAAGGCAAATGGTACTTCCTGCAGGTAGTGGACTCTCCAGGGGATGCTTACTCCAGGGAATGCTGGGAGCTATTTGCAGCATCTCTCACATCATTGGCCACCGCAGCCAGTAATTAGCCTGTGAGGAAGGCAGGGCAGCCATGGCTAACCTGCCACTTCTTATATACCCAGCACTATACTGACCCTAGACGTGGGACACAGTGAACAATTGTGGAACAAACCAGCAAGCAAATAGAGTAGCCAAAAGGACTCAGACGCCTGGCTCCTGAAGATCAGCCCAGGAGGAGTGCTTGGGGTCATCTGTGAGTCCCCACACTGTCTAATACTGAAGGGGCTAGAAACGTGGCCCCGTAAAGTCAGGGACAGCTGGCTGAACCCAATAGTGTGTACAGGGGCACCCCAGAGTGGTCCAGTAGCTCCTAGGTGGGCTGAATTGGGTAGGCAGGGTCTTTGGGGGAGGGTTAGCTGCACCCCCATGCACTCCCTCCCGGAGGCTCCAGATGGAGAGTACAAAGAGTTAAGTCCTCTGTGAGCAACTGCGGGAAAGTGGTAAACAATTTTTCTCTCCCTCGGCTAAATTAATATGCAAATTCCTAAGCCCCCTCCACTGGCGTCCCCTGCCTTGAAATTAGCGAGGTAGAATGCTTGGGCTAATTATGCATTCAAACGAGCAGGCTGCGTTCTTGCGGCGCTAAGAGGATGCGGAAAATGATTGTGAGAAGATGGAATTGACATTCGAGCGGGTCCTTCTGGGACATCTGGAAGTGCTCTCGCGTGCACAGCAGATGTAACCAGGCAGTGACCGCCAGCCACCCCTGGTCTGGTGGTGGGTTCAGAGGCCAGGGGCGGCTCTTCGCTGTTGCTCTAGGGGGAGAGGAGAGACCATGAATAGCCATCTACTCTCCAATTCCCCACCAGCTAAGCACCTTTATTCCTGCCCTGACAAACAAGATCCTTCCCCACCTAACCCCCCCCCCTCCCCCGCAGGCCTTCCACACTGCTGGTACCCACAGCCAGCACCACAGCAGGGATGCTGTGTGAGCACTGTGGGCAGAGCCCAGAACTGTAGAGGGAAGGGTGAAGTATCTCTTAAGCCCTTTCAGCTAGAGCCAGAAGGTCACTCCAACATGCCTCAGTCATAGCATCCGCCACCCAGACGAGTTGTTTTGCCACTGTAGGTAAATATTGATCTGAAGTGGAGCTTCTCAGAAAAATGGGAGTCTGAGTAACAGAAACAAAATAGAGATTGCCTGGTGCCGGCAATGGGTAGGAAGGCTGGGAGAGCTGGGCTCAGGAGCTGGCCATTCTGAAAGCGGAAGGTGGGTCCAGACCTGGAACCCTTTATTACTTAATCTACTGATGAAGCCTACCCTCCTTGCCTGTCAGTCACAGCCTCCCAGTTTCTGCTGGACAGAGGCTAGCTGTCCCTTCCTGCCTTGGTTTTCTGAACATGGAGCCCTGTCTTGGCACAGCCTCTCTTTGGGCTCCATCTCAATGAACTGACTGCTGATCTCCACAAGACTGACCACGTGAGACCAGGGCGTGGTCTCCTCCTGGTGCTTCCCGGCTGCTTTTCTGGTTGGGTTTCACCACAGTCCTTTGGTTCACGTGGAGCCTAGATGTTTGCTGTTCCAAGAGTCTGAGCGTGACCTTTCCCTTCCTCTCTAAATCCCTACAAAACAGTGTTGTCCTGTAATCTCAGCAGCAACCATGGTCCCAGGCCTGTACCTCAACATGCTTGAGGTCTGCCAGTCAGGAGGCTGGTGGGAGGATTAATGAGGCTGCTCCGATCTGCTGGACAAACTGGAAGCTGTAGAGCTGCGGAAGAGGAAGCTCCTGTCTGAAGTGTGAGCCAAACAGTGTGGGAGGTCCTGGAAGCGTTCAGCGATCCAAATCCACTCACACTGCAAGCCTGTCACAACCATAATGGCCACTACGATGGTCAATCATCACCATCACTACCATGCCAGCACCACCACCATCACTGCCGTTACCATCACCATCAGTTACTATCGTTATCACCACCATCACCAGCACCATCATCACCAACACCATCATCACCATCTTCATTATCACTACCATCATTAGTATCAACACCATACCATTATCACCACCGTTATCTTCACAACACGGACTTGGTACCAGAAGTATAAATTATGTTCTTACATTGAATCCTGACACATACACACTGAATAAGAGTAAGTGTAAGTCTCGGTCTACAGATAGAGAAATTGGCATAGCTGAAGGCCGAGGCTGAGCTTGATCCAGATCTCCCCGACACCAGCATCCCAAGTTAAAGGCTCAAAACTTTGCGGCTTCTCATCAGTCAGTACCTTGCCTTCCAGTTTAGGGATGAGGGACAAAGCAGTATGTGTCCTAACCGTGGAGGCAGCGGAGTCAGTGGTATGCCAAACTCACAGCCTATGGGACGTGAAACAGTGTGTATTCTTAGTTATCAAGATAACTAAGGATGATTTTTTGCAATTACAGATGCCTTTACCTCTGTCAGTGTGCGTGTGGAAGGCCGGAAGCAGCTGGGTTGGGGAGAGAGTGAGACCCAGCTGCAATCTTATGGATACAACCTGGCACAGGGACCCTTTCCAGCAGGAAGGCTGTGACCTCACAACCTGCAAGCTACCCCAAGACCTTGATTGGAGAGAAATATAGGCCTCCCCTCAATGGCCCTACCTAAGAGCTGTGTGGGACTAGGCTCTGAGGAGGCCAGCGTGGCCAGCGGACTGCCACAAGCCACAGCCTCAGACCTAGGGCTGTGGCTGAGCAAATAATCTCCCCTCTGTGGCCCTCAGTTTCCTTATGTGTCCTACCAGAGTGGTAGACACTTTCTAGACACTTGCCTGAAGTTCTATGATTCTGAGTCCAGGTTCTTGTTGGCTCATTTACCCATAGGTCCATCACTCTACAAGTGTTCATGGGAAGCCTCTAGTGTTCAGCTCCAGTCTCAAAAGCAGAATCATACTTTGGGTCCCCAAGAGAAGACACGCATTCCAGAATGAGCCTCTAATTCACAGAGGAGAAGGGAGGCAGGGACCTATAGCTGAAGCAAGACCAGTGCTGGAAAACAAGAGACAGTACCCTGAGCTCTGCACAGCACAAACAAATGAACATGCCCTCTTCCCTCCCCGACCTGCCATCTTCCCACCTGTCCCGGGAGAATAGCCAAGATTTCCAAATTCAGAAGGTACAAGGCAGAAGACAGCAAGTAGAAGTCCCAGACTCCCCCAACGCCCCCCCCCCTTTGGGTAGCGACATGGGGATGGATGGGTGATGTTAAATATTCATCAGATGCAATGAAGTTACTGGAATTGCCCATTAAGATGTAACGTGCAATTTGCAGCTTTCTCCTAACACCCAGGGCAGACACTCGTCAGCGGGATGGATGGCGGGCCGCAGAGGAAGACGAATCGCCAGGGAGATGGTGCATCTCAGAGCGATCAATACAGACCGGCAGCTCCAAGCAGCCCGATATTCGAGCAATAAGTAGAAGTAAATAGACAGGCAGATTAATTAGGCCTCTGGTGGGGAGGGGTGAGAGGAAGGCCTGGAGCACAATCTATAGGCAAGGATAGGAGGAGGTGTTATCCTGTGAGTCCTCTACAGTGGGCGTCGAGAGCTCAGGCTCCCAACCAGGACAGGCCCCAGGTGTATTTTGACAACAGCTGGCCATGCAGTGACCCCGATTCTGGAAGGCCAGCTACATGTGGCCTAGGTGGGGCCACTGACTCCTGTGGGTTAGAACCTCCAGAAGGGAAGAGACCCACAACTTCCTTTCTCACCGCTGGGAACCGGCTCCCTCCCTGGAGCACAGAGCCGTGGGGGTCTTGGGGTTCAGGGGGCTTTGTCCCTCTAATGGTGATGCATGGCTCTACTAATTCGCTGCACGAGGCTGTTAATTCTGGCGCAGCTGCTGCAGCCGCCCCTCCAGGCGCTCTGTAATGCTGGGCTGTGGAGCTTGCTGCAAATTAACACCATTTGTTCTGCGGAACATGTTTCATTTCTGCACGACACGCATAGCTTATTACCTCGCTGGCAGCGTGGGGAGAGGCAGCGGGGGCCAGGGAAGGGAGGGAAGACATGGCCCAGACCCTTCCTGACTCCAACTTATTCTTTCCAAACCTACTGCCTGTGTGGGGGAAGGGCCTCAGTCCTGGACTCAGTGATTTTGGAAGGGCTGGGAGTCCCTTTGAGGAGTTCCTGGGGGAAAGAGGTTGCTGTTCCAGTTCCTGGTGGCTGGTCCCCAAAAGGAGGCCAGGGCTCCAGGTAAGGGTCCTGGCCTCTTCAATCCTGGCTCTGGTCACAGGCAGCTTTATGGCCTCAGGGAAGCACTGTGGCCTCTCTGAGCTATTTCCTTCCTTAACTGTGGAGACACTGAACTAGGGGATCCACCAGTACAGCTCCTAGCTCTGTGGTCCACAGCCTGCTGAGTTTCTACTTTGCTGTGGTCAGAGACGGTCATCTAAGTCAGGCAACTGACAGACACAAAGATTTGACCCAAGGCCAAACAGAAGTGGATGGCCTGGTGCCTCAGTGAGCCTGCTGGGCTACTCCCATGGTGGTAGCCCCTGAGCCTGAGTAGAGCAAAGGGCCCCTTGGTCCCAGGCCGGCGGGAAGAAGATAGGAGTTATCATTCAGCCTATTGTGGCTGTCAATCATGAACAGGAGCCCCAGGGTCCCACAGCCCCCACAGTGGTGACTCGTGACATTTGTCACCCCTTGGTAAAAGATTTAGGTTTCGCTTTGCCTCTCTGCTGACCAGGGATCTGGCAGTCCCTCTGGGATGGTGTGGAAGTCTTTGCAGAATGCTCACCCAGGCCCTTTACTTCTCCTCTGATACATACTGCAGGCCCTCAAGTTCAGCAGTATCCTGAGGGTCTCAGGGCAGCACTCCATTGTACCTGCCCACCACAGGACAGGCAGACAACCTCCCAGCTCATCAGGAGAAGGACTATGGGGCCAAGATCCACGCTCTGAAAGCCAGGAATCATGCTCTCAGGGGCTGCAGGTCCTCTTTGCTATGACACAGAAGCCTCTTGGGGCCTTGTGAAAGGGGTTGAACCGGAAACTCCTGCGCCCCCAAGGATCTCCTGGCCCTACATGAGGGTGGCCCCAAGGAAGAGGTGAAAGGATAGGGTTGTCTAAACCCTAAGAAGTCACTGTCAATGGCAGAATGTGCCTGGTCATCACCAGCTGCCATTCTGGAGGGTGAGGTTTGGGCAGGCGGTGAGCCTAGTGATCTCTCCTGAGTTTGTGACCTTGTGACCGGGATCATGTTACACACACTTGACCCAGGGCTAGTGATCCTCAGCCATGCTCTCAGCACCTAACTCTTCCCTGGGACCTCTCTCTCAGTCCCACCCAGAACCATGATCAGAGCATCCTATGAGCAGGGCATCAAGGAACATAAGCAGAGAGAACTAGTGATGAGGCTGGGGCCATGGAAGCCCTTCCGTGGCTCCGCTCACAGACGCTCAGCAAGTCATCCACCTCTGGGATGAGTGAGTGAAGCATTGGCACACTGCCCCCACCCTCATTTAATAGTCCAGGAGCAAGGACCGGCAGAACCTTGACTTTGTGTGGGACCTTAAACATGACGTGTGGTAAAGGGGTTCAGACTCTCAGCATGATGCTTGGTAAAGGGGTTCAGACCCTCAGCATGACGTGTGGTAAAGGGGTTCAGACCCTCAGCATGACGTGTGGTAAAGGGGTTCAGACCCTCAGCATGATGTGTGGTAAAGGGGTTCAGACCCTCAGCATGATGTGTGGTAAAGGGGTTCAGACCCTCAGCATGTGTGGTAAAGGGGTTCAGACCCTGAGCATGATGTGTGGTAAAGGGGTTCAGACCCTGAGCATGATGTGTGGTAAAGGGGTTCAGACCCTCAGCATGACGTGTGGTAAGGGGGTTCAGACCCTCAGCATGACGTGTGGTAAGGGGGTTCAGACCCTCAGCATGATGTGTGGTAAGGGGGTTCAGACCCTCAGCATGATGTGTGGTAAAGGGGTTCCTGGACCTCCTGTCTCACTTGAGAGTCTTCCTAACAGCAGAGCAACAGTGACACTCGGGTGAGAACAGTCCTGTGAAAAGGATGCTCCACAGACGCAGGAGCCCTGTATGTACCTGGTGAACTGTCTTGTGCTATTAGTGAGGTTGGAGTAACCGGGTGGCATTCAGGTGTCATATATATATTAGCCTAGCAAAGGTACCAGTGTCGGGCTCAGGAATGTGGAGACCAAGGCCAATGGGAGGAGTGAATGGGGCATGAGGTCCAGGCAGGCCAGACTCAGAGCCCTTTGGATGTACCCAGGACTTGGGATAGACGAAGAACCCAATCCACCAGAGGAATGACAACCAAGAGTTCCACTAGGCAGAGTTCCTATGTGGCCAACCCTGCAAGATGAGACTCTGCAGTCAGGAGGGAATTGGGTCCAGGTCCTGACAGAGCAGCACGCACAAAGGCTGAGGGATGAGAGACTGTGCCACCTGCTCTGGCCACTGACTTTGAAAGGAGGGCCACAAACTGGCCACAGGAACCTGCCTCAATCTAAGGCTGGTATGGGTGCCTTGCCCACCTGTGCCAATAGTTTGCATGTGAAGCCTTAAGAAGTAACTATCCCCAGTCTGTGGCCTCCTGTAGACATGGCTGGCAGTGGCCACGAGCTGTTTTCTGTCCACCATATTTCCAGACCTGGTGGGCCAATTCTCTGTTGAATGCAGTAGCTAGGCTTTCCTGAGGGCTTCTGAGGGCTGCAGGGGAGCGTGACACACAGAAGGCACAGCCGGGTCCGTTGCTCCACATTAGCAAGCTCAGCCTCCAGCTACAGGCTCTGTAGCTGGAGATTTTCTCTCAGAGGAGCCAGGGGATGGATGTCAGGAATCAGACTGGTCAGCCATGCCCAGCAAGAGGAATATGGGTGGGCCATAGACTTGACATGTTAGTGTGGGACAATGGAGGACATGGGCAGTCCACTATCCCTGGGCTTGCTGGATAGAGTGGGGTGTTCTTGGGGGGTGTCTATCCCCCATGGAGTAGCTTGTCCCATGCAGAATGAGCTCTCCTGCCCTTCAAAGCCAAGACCATGTTGATATGCTTAGCTGCTGACCCTGGACCCTGGGAGTCCAGAATGGAGTCAGAGCGGTCCTGGGGCAGGGAGAAGGATAAAGCCCCAGGTGACCCTGACTTTTCTCTGGACAAGGGCTGGATCTGGTCCAGAGCCCATGGAAGGCTCCTGGTAGGTGCCGGCTCACACTCAACATTGGGGGAGCTAGCTGCCAAGCTCCTGGTCGTGGGGAAGCTGCAGAAGGTTTTTGTGTCAAGAGGCAGAGCGGCTGCATGAATCTTTCATTAGGGAGCAACGCACAGCCCAGGAACATCTGGTGGAGTCTCCAGGGAGCTGGGCCAGCACAGAAAGCAGGCACTGTGAAATTCGGGAGGCAGAGGGGGAGGAAAGAGCTGGGAGGCAGGTGGGATGCCAACCTCCCTGCCTGCCTCCTGATCCTCAGGCACTGTAGAGCCCAGGACAAAAGGGCAGGTGGGTACATAGCTCTTCCCCATCCAGAGGGCCCCTAACCCTGCTGTTCTACCTCTATCGACATCAGCAAAGACCTGCCCAGGATAGGGTAATCAACCACCCTATACCTCCCCTCCAGGTCAGAACACAGCAGCTCTGAATGGGAGGGCCTCCAGGGAGTTCCATCCTGGAGACAAGCTAATACTCTCCATAGGCAGAGGTGACAGACGGACAGGTATACCACTTACACTGGCCTGGAGCTAGTGGAAGGTCCAGTGCGTATGCAGGGTCTCTTCCCTGACAAGTATGTTTGTGTTGTGGACTGAGGCTGTGCTAAGGGCCACAGGGTCACAGTGGACAGCTAGGACCACCTGAAGACTCCTGGGACTCTGCACCAGGCCAGCATGTTCCCTTGCCAGGGAAACATCAGACCAATGGCAACTTGCCCAGCTGCGTGAGCCCAGACTCCCCAGGGCAAAGTGTGCACGGAGAACTGAGTCCACACAGCCGTTTCCAGCCCTTTCTGACTCCCACCCATGCTACTGTACTGACCTGGTCCGCAGAGCCAGACAGCCAGAGGGTCCACCCAGACCCTGGCCAACCAAACAGGCCTGGTGACTATAGACAGGTCCTTGTCATCAGCTGAGCCCAGATCCAGGTCAGACTGGGCCAGCACTAATGTCCCAAAGTTTGCTTCTGAGAACCCCGGGCTCTGAGATGGTGGATGATGCTAAGTCTGTGCTTCGGAGCAGGAAGCCTGACTGGGATCCCCACTTTGAGCCCTTCCCTTGAGCTGGTCACCTTGTTTCCTTCTAGCTGAGAGCCAGCCCTTTGGCCCTGTATGTAGCAGTGACCACAGCAGGTCTATTCTCTCACCTCTTTTTTCCAAATGCCCAGTGGGTGCATGCCTGTTCATCCCCAGCCCTGTGCAGAGGCGTACCAGGACCTGGCTCCTCCCAGGATTTTCAAAGGGAACTCTCTCCTCACAAGGCTTTAGCCATCCTCTCTCTAAAGGCTGTAGCCCGCGGTGGCAGTGCCTCCCCCAGGCTGTAAGGAGAGAGCTCTGATTGGCTAAGCAGTGCTGATGTCTGGTAGCCTTTTCCTACTGGGTTGCCTGTGGGACCTCTATGGCTCAGCCTTTGCTGGGCTCTGAACCTCCCCTGGAATCTCTCCCTTTTCCCCATGCCCTGCCCCAGACAGTGAACCTGGTGCCTCCCAGTCTCTGAACCATGCTTCTCAGTCTCTTGATCTTCAGGTCCCTCCCTGATCCTTCTGCGGAGGCCCCTCTGCTCACCTGGGCCCTAGACTACACTCTCCACAGTCGCAAAGCCTGGACCAGCCTGATGGAGGAAGCTGGGCACCACAGAGCCTGCACCAAAGCTAATGTCTCTGCCTACCTGAGCGCCCAGGCCTCCTCAAATGACACCTTCCTGGGATTAGAGTGACTTCCTAGAGCATGACACTGGAACAGAGTGGCCCAAGTACCAATGCGGCCCAACTGTCCCTCTTGTTATCCCTTCAGCCTGAGGCACGAGTCCCAGAGCCCGCGCCAGCCTCTCTTGTGGAAGGGAAAGATGGGAAGAGGGGCAAGGAGGGAGGCTGATTTCCATGTTTGCCTGGAACCTCACTTAAGGAAAGGTACCCGGGCACAAGGGCAGCACCCCTATCTTTGCCTGATCCTCATTGGCCACCTGGGACCTCCCATGCCTTACCAGATGGAATATTCCCGTCCTCAGCCCTACCCTCTCTGACCAGCCTGTGACCACTAAGGAGGGAGTGGGTTTTGTCCTTGGAGCCGCTAGGAAAGCTTAGCCACATGCCCCTCCCCTCTGGAGCCCACCCCACCCGTGCCCTCGGCAGCTGGCTCCTTGGCACTGGCACCCGGATCCCTTTGACGGCACATTTGGCTTCAGTCCCATCGATCTGCACACAGGCACCGAGGTGCCAAGCCTGGCTGTGGGCAAGGATGGGGACTCTGGAGAGACTGAGAGAGTGAGGCGCATTTCTCTGGATGCTCCGGGACCCTCCAGCACAACCCCAGCTCATCCTGACCCAGCTGCCAAAGGACACAGATCTATCCCTTCATGGTCAGGGGGCCTTGGGTAACCAGGGTGGAGAGGACCATCCCTGCGAGTACGGGCATTGGTGGAGATGATGCAGCCTTGAGACCACCACGAGGCGCGGCTGCCGTAGTCACAGGTCCAGATGGCCCACCCAGGCCAACCCACCCCACATCTTTAGGACACCAGACAAGCGCACATGGGGAAGCAGCGGGCACCAGGACATGTTAAAGGGCCCAGAGGTACATGGAGGTGATCTGGATAGGAGGCAGCCGGATTCCCTCAGATCTGGCCCTCTCGGAAAGCTGCCATGCCGAGGGACCCGCACCCAGGTCAGACTCGGCCCCCACCTGCACCCCAACACAGACACCAGGAACCTGCACTTTAGCGAGCCCACCCTGTCCTTACCTGTTCCATGCTGGCCTTGCCTACATCCACCTGCTCCCAGGCTGTCCTCGGCGGCGGCAGCGCTGCCAACTGTCTTCTGCCTCCTCACATGGGCTGCCAGCGATCTGCTGTGGGTTTTGTTCATGGGGTTTGGCCTCACGCAGCCGCCGCCGCCGCCGGCACTCGAGATGGCAAGCGTCCATCTTTCTCCATGCCTGTCCCTCACCTCTGCAGTCTTCCTGGGGCTCCTGTGTCCCCATGGTGCCCGCTCTGAGGGAGTTGGCACGGACAGAGCCCGGCCCGCCTCTGCAGCTGAGGAAAGCCATGCTTCTTTTTTCTGTATTTTAAACACACACACACACACATACTCTCTCTCTCAGACACACACACACACACATGCCAAGGCCCCCACCCCCGACAACACGCATCCCTTCTGTCAGGAACAGACCTAGCCAAGAAAGCCCCTCGCAGGCGGGGGCAGAGCGGAGGGGCTCCGCAGAGCTGGTGTAAACCCAGCCCCATGGTTCCGTCCCTTCCTGGCCCCAGTACGCTGCCTCTTACGTAAACCGTCAGGAAGGAATCAAAAGGAAACACAGATCCATGTCACATTTTGGAGCCTCCTGATTGGGTACACCTTTTAACTGGCTTGGTCCTTCCAAGCATGCTCTGGCCTCAGCCATCCTGAACCCTGCCTCGCTACCCATCTCCCTCATCACTGTCCAATACAGCTGGACACCCCCAACTGGCCTGTGCTACAGTGACCACATCCAACCCCTGGTGCCCATTCCTGGAAGGGTATTGATTTTTGAGACCAATTCTGGAACATAGGCTGAGAACTCTGATTTGGTCTGCTCACTGGCCAAGAATCTAGTATCTACAGGACAGAGATTTCTGGGTGTTTTTGGTGAAACTTCGGGTCCTGACCTAAGTCTTGGGTGACCAGAAAAGGTACCCAGGGGACAAGAGAGCCAAGGCCACCCTCAGGTTGGGGACAGAAGATGGAAAAAGAGGAAAGTGGCCAGACCTCCAGCTAGCTACCCCAAGGCAGTGAGACCATCAGAGCCTCCTGCCTTCTTGATGGCATTTGTTTTCTTTGTTGTGGGTAAGGACTTCAGTTTTGTCCACCGACTAAGAACATGCTTCTGACAGATGTGGTAGAGGCTCTCTGGGGCCTCGGGACAGTATGGCTTCTGTGATGGAAGGCAGACTCTGTGGTCACATGGTACTCATCCCTTGACCTGCTCTTTTCCTTTCTTAGAACTGACCTGGAGCCCAGAATCGGGGCCAGTTGTAGTGGGTAGCTGCTCCAGCTTTGACCTGGAAGTACTACCCCCAGTGAGGCTTCGGTAACTGTCATGCCTACCTATGACCTGCCCCTGAGGTGGGGCCAAGACAGGAGCCCTTAAGACCCAAGATCCGGATGTGCTGGCTCTCTTGGTTCCTGGTGATGCTGGATGCTGGATGGTAGACCGAGCAGAGTTCTCCAGAGAACACCGCTGGACTGCGCCTCACTTCCCCCGATCCGGTAACCAACCCCTTTACTTGTTGAAAGTACTACAGCCAGTCATGGGAGTTGCTCCCTCTGAGAGGGAGCAAGGAGAGGAAAGAACTGGACTCTGTCCCTCCTCAGTGACCATCCAACCTTGACTACCCGCCTCTGCCCCTCTCACCACATCTCCGGGGCAGTAAGGACATCAAAGGCAGGAAGAACTGCACACAGCACCAGCCCAGGTCAGCGGGGCGAGGCCAGCCAACGAGCAGGCCCTTCCCTCCATCTGCTTCACTCACCCTTGTCTTCTTAGCCTGGGCCATCAGCCTGTTTGACCAGGCTGGCTCTGGGTCAACGGTCATCCCAGGCTCTTTCACTTGAGACCAGGCTGTACCTAGTTGTTCAGCCTAATTGCATTTTCAGGCATTGTGGGTTTTTTTGTTTTGGGTTTTTTTTTTTTGGTTTTTGGTTTTTGTTTTTTCCTTTTTGGCAGAGGAGTTAAGTTTTCCTTCACTCACTATATTCAGTAGTAGTTGACCTAAACTTAGCTTCAAACATCTTTGAAACACCCCCAAAATGAAGATCAGGAACCATCCCATCTTGGTTCATACCCACACCCCCAAGTCTAAGTCCAGCACTGGGTGTTCTAATCCAAGTAGGTACCAATATTCAGTCTTCTAGTATATGCCTGCAAGCCCACCAAGACCCTTGGCTTCCAAGCTCTCTCTGTCCTCTGACAGTGGGGCAGCCTAGAGAGTGTGTGCATCTGCTCAGGCGTCTGTCCACCAGCAAGAATGGCTGTGCACATCCAGAACTAAGTGGGAAAAGCTTCCCAGGATCTCCTACCTTGCCTCGTGGTGTTGACAGTTCCTGTTCCTTCCAATAACATGAAGAGGGCTAAGCAGACACTGTCGTTGAACCTGTGACTGAAAGTACACATGTCCTGGGCATGGGTTGGGGACCCCACTGTCAAAGTGAAACACCAGACATCTAAGTAGACCTAGCCTGAGCTTCCTGAGGTGGTGGTCCAGTCAGGCAGGTGTCACCCCAAGAGAGCCTAAGTGTGAGAGAACAAGACACAACCTGGGGTACATCCTGCTTCAGGGCCATCTCCAGGAGACTGTATCACAGGTGTCACCCCGAGCCTGGGGTTCAGGAGACAGAAGGAAGGTTGGCTTCCTGTCTTAGGAAGAAGGGTCCAGAGCTCAGGGTAGCAGATCCAGGGGCCATCTCTCTGCCTTTGGAGTCCCCATGTTCAGGATTCCTGGACTGACCTGGCCATCATTCCTTTGGTGCCTCAATGGCCTGCAAAGCCTGGGGCATCTAGAGTTGGCACCCAGCAGCTTCTGAGGGTGCTTCCAGCCTGAGATGGATGTTCTTTGGACCAAGAGAATGAAGGAAAAGTCTTGGCTGTGTCCATACTGTGTCCTTGATCATTCAAGGGAATTGTTGCACCTAAGCCTGGACCAGCATGGCTCCCAGAAAAGTGACCCAGGTGATGACCTTGGTGCAGGACAGTGGAGGAGAGAGGACCCACCCCTGATCTTGGTGCAGGACAGTGGAGGAGAGAGGACCCACCCCTGATCTTGGTGGAGGACAGTGGAGGAGAGAGGACCCACCCCTGACCTTGGTGCAGGACAGTGGAGGAGAGAGGACCCACCCCGACCTTGGTGCAGGACAGTGGAGGAGAGAGGACCCACCCCTGACCTTGGTGGGCATTCTGGTTTCTGTTGCTGCTATAAACACTGTGACCAAAAACATCTTATCAGAAGGAATGGCTTGTTTTACTGTACAGCTCCCAGGTCAGGGTCTATCACTAAGGAAAGTCAAGGCCGAAACAGAAATGCGGCTTACTGTCTCACTTCCTGGTTTGTCCCCGGGCTCACGCTTGACGAGCTTTTTCACACAGCCTAGGGAATGACTCTGCCTACAACGGGGTGGGCCTTCCTACCTCAGTTCCTCACAGACATGTCCACAGGCCAGCTTGATCAAGGCCATTCCTCAACTGAGGCTTCAACTTGCAGCTGACTCTAGACTAAGCCAAGTTGACAAATGAAGCTAACTAGGACAGTGCAGGGTTGTTGAACCACCTGGGGTACCCAAATGGCCTTAGGTCTGACATGGGTCTGGGCTGGGCCCAAGGCCTTGTTCATCTATTTGTGTTTATTTAGTTAGCTCCTAGGTAGGTCTTTAAGTAAACCTTCTACACTTCCTGAAGATAACTTTTTAATTATGCCCTGGTGGGTCAGCCCCAGCAATTCATACATGTGATTAATGCTTGTGATACATGTGTGTGAGCCATGTGTGACCCATGCATGTGGCCTGCACGCCTTCTGTGGTGCTCCTTTATGAAAATAGCTGTCCCTCCCGCCACCTACCGGTCTCTATTTGTCACACTTCTCTTGTGCACCTGCTCAACAGGCAAAATGGGTAGGTGTGATATTAGCGATGTTAACTCCTAGTTCTGGGAAGTTCAGCGCTTCTTAACATCCAGGTATCGATTTTTGGCCAGTTGGGTTTTCCCCCTTACTCTTAAGCTATAATGTTTTATTTCTCACTCGCTTTCTTACTGGCCTTTTATTTAGCTGTTCATTGGTGAGGATTCCCTGTGTGTGGCAGGCATTAGCACCATCACACAAATGACCATTTCTTTCATTTTCTCTACTCTGCTGCTCCACGCACAGCACCTTCCCTTCAGTGCTGTCCCTTGTCTCTGTCCCTAGGTGTGGCACAGCCTTGCCCACCTCAGCTAATGCAGGACCCGTCTGCATTATCCCCAGGCCTGTGTGCAATTTCTGACTTCTTTTTTTTAAAAATATGTATTTATTTATTATGTGTACCATGTTCTGCCTGCATGTATGTCTGCAGGCCAGAAGGCAGCACCAGATCTCATTACAGATGGTTGTGAGTCACCATGTGGTTGCTGGGATTTGAACTCAGGACCTCTGGAAGAGCAGTTGGTGCTCTTAACCACTGAGCCATCTCTCCAGCATTTTTTTGTGAGTGAATTTTTTTTTTTTTGGTTTTATAAGACAGGGTTTCTCTGTGTAGCTTTGTACCTTTCCTGGAATTTACTCTGTAGCCCAGGTTGGCCTTGAACTCACAGAGATCCACCTGCCTCTGCCTCCTGAGTGCTGGGATTAAAGGCATGCGCCACCACCGCCCAGTGCCTGTATGTAATTTCACGTTTGTCTCTACTGCAAACATTTCAGATCACAGTGGAGCCTGACTCAGGTAAAGAATGGTCCAGAATCACCTATTTGATTTTTCCTCCTGAGAGAATCTCCTTCTTTCTTTGCTGCAGAACAAGAGCTTGACCTCATTTCCGGCATTTCCTCTGTTCTGTTTATCTGAAGGTCTCCCTGTGTCTGCACATCGGCCACTCTGCTCTTTGTTATTTTATAACTTACTACTTTCATAGCAATTCTGCCCACCCCATTATTAGGATCCATTATGATTATTAAAGAAATAGACATTAATTCATTAATTGTTTTCTTAGGTGTGGGTTTTTGTTACTGACTGATAAGGATAAGTAATTTATCCTTACCTTTGGAGATTCGTGACCATGATGGGTTTGCCTGTACTGAAGCAGAATCATGGGAGCAGTATGAAGGGAGCAAGAGAGAAGGGCTGGGCCCCCTATCCTTTTCACAGGCACACCACCAAAGACCCAGAGACCTCCCTCTGACTCCATCTCATAAAGCTTTCATCACCTCCCAATAGTACCACATTGGGGACCAAGCCCTTAACACATGGGACTTGGGGGACACTCTAGAGCCAAAATACGGTGTTGTGATACAGCATACATTACATAAAACATACTGTCTTAATGGATTATAAGTGTTCAGTGTGATATTAAGCCATCCACACTACTGCATAGCCATCACCACTAAGAACCTTCTTGCCACCCCAAATTAAGCACACCGTGAGCAATCAGAACCCCATTTTCACCTGTCTCTGTGGACCAGACTGTTCTGGGGACCGCTTTGTGTGGAGTCATACTATACTTTTTGTGACTGGCTCATCTGTTATACCATGACTCTCTCAGGTTCCCCTACTGTAGAGAAGATGTCAGAATCATATGAATGTCTTGGAAGACTCATTTAAAACATGTCTTTGGAAGTGTTACCAGAAAAGCATTGCATTTATGACTTGGTTTTAGAGGTGCCCTGACTGACGTCTGAGGTACCCAGCCATCTGGGTTTACCTGAAACTGTGGGATTTCTTCCTCTGAAAATTTGGTACATGTCTGTTCAAGCCTTGTTGATAGCTTCCTGGAAGGTTCTGTGCCATGCCAACTGTGGTCCTGCACACACGTTGGGCTAGAGGACTCTTGAGAAAGCTGCTGATGGATGGGCATTGACCCTGTTGGAGCAGGAGCTGCTCAGAGCTATGTTAGGCACATGCGCACACATAAATAAGTGTAATTTTAAAGTCTTGCTCTCCAGCACTGTCTCTGAAGAGGGAAATGCGGATGGACAGTAGCACATCCTGAGAGAATCGGTGGGAAATGGGGCCATTCTTCACTCCTTTCCTCCAAATGGTCTGCAAGCTTGGGATTATGTCAAGTCAAAAGTTACAGATCATACGGAAATGTCCTCTCCCCCAAGCACATCTTGGATGGTTTGACAGGTCCCCCAGGACTGAGGCAGTCGTGTCGTCTCAACTATTCAGGAAGATGAGGCAGGAGGATAGAAAGTCTAAAGCCAGCTTAAACTACAGAGTGAATTTAAAGCCAGGCTGGGCAACTTCTCAAGACCCTCTCTCAAATTAAAAAAAGTAAAAAGAAGACTGTCCTGGTTAGTTTTCTGCCAACCTGACACAAATCTAGGGTCATGTGGGAAGACAGAAACCTCAGCTGAGGAAACTTCTACAGGATTGACCTGTAGGGAAGTCATGGAGCATTTTCTTGATTAATGATTGATGTGGGAGGGTCCAGTCCACTGTGGGCAGTGCTATCCCCTGGGCAGTAGTATCCTGCATTGTATAAGAAAGCAGGATATGCAAGCCATAGGGAGCAGTCAGTAAAGCAGTGTTCCTCCTTGGTCTCTGCCTGGAGTTCCTGCTCTGGCTTCCTTCTTAATGGTCTACAAATGTAAGCTGAAACAGTCTTTTCTCTCCCAATCACTTTGAGCCATGGTGTTTATCACAGCAATAGCAGGCAAACTAAGAAAGGATGAGTTGCAGTTCAGTGAGAGAACACGCTCCCTGCATGCATGACGGCCTGGTTCCCAGTCCAGTGACAGAACATATTCCCTGCATGCATGACGTCCTGATTCCATCTCCCCTTTGGCAAAGGGAAGAGAAGGAGGAAGTGGAGGGAAAGGAGGAGGGGGATGTCTCCCATAACATTCCATTTCTAGTGTCTGCTTCCCACTGTGGCTTCAGTTTCTGAGGAAAGGGTTCTCTGGGTTCCTTGCTGGAAATGTGATTGCTTTGGTTTTGATGCCAGGGTTCTTCCATCTTTGTAAACGCCTTGGGAATCAGTTCTCTTTGATTATTATGAAGAATTTAATTGTCAAAATTCCTGAGCCTGATATCCAATTTGGATTATTTTTTAAATGAATTTTCCATTTTTTTGTTTATTGGCTTATTTGCATTTGCAAAAAGGTGACCTTTATTGCATATATTCCCTACAAATATGTGTGCATTTCAAAAATGCCTAGAAGCCATTGGAAGAGAGTTGGATGTATGTTCTCATGATTTGGAAAGTCTTCAGGCTGATGTTACTTCTGTTTTATGTCCTGGGATCTTCTCTTCTGGGTTACACTAAGGAGAAGTGCTGGACTAGTTCACTGCTGGCTGCTCTTTCTTTCTTTCTTTCTTTCTTTCTTTCTTTCTTTCTTTCTTTCTTTCTTTCTTTCTTTCTTTCTTTCTTATCTTCCTTCCTTCCTTCCTTTCTTTCTTTCTAAGAGTTTTTTTTCCTTAAGATTTATTTATTTATTGTGTATACAATGTTCTGCCCGCAGGCCAGAAGAGAGCACCAGATCTCGTTATTGATGGTTATGAGCCACCATGTGGTTGCTGGGAATTGAACTCAGGACCTTTGGAAGAACCGCTGGAGAGATGACTCTTAACCTCTGAGTCGTCTCTCCAGTCTTGGCTGCTCTTTCATCAGGAAATCTCCCAACACCTCTGTCGGGACTCCTTACCCTAGCTGACTTTTCCTGCTTTGCCTATATTCATTTCCTGTTACTTTTGGCTTAGTTTCCATTTTGATACTATTTTCCCCACATATGACAAAGCCTCAAACTCAACAGAGATCTGCCTGGCTCTGCCTCCCAAGTGCTGGAATTAAAGGCGTGTACCACCACCGCTCAGCTCATAGCAGACTCTTAACCACTGATTTTAGTGTGCTGGGGTGTGAGAAGGTAACCTGATTGACTCTGGCACATCTGGTCATGCAGGCTTAGTTTCCCAGGACATGAGTCCTCTGCCACTCTTACTGGGCAAGTCCTAAGCTAACCAGGCTTGGTTATTCCATCCTGCTTTTGAAGATTTTCTGAAAATCTCCCAAAGCCACCTAAAACGTGAACAGTTGTAGGGCTTGCTATAAGGGAATTTGAAAAGGTGTTTCCTGAAGGGAGGGTACAGAGTTTAAATTTGAATCTACTTATTTAACTTAATTAACAGTAGCTCTCAGTTCCTCTAATTTTTTGTGCTAATTTGATTAGTCAAAGCCTGACAGAAGCATTGTAATATGTTTGTCACCTCCAATCTTGAGTTCAGCCATTTTATCCACTGTTTTTCCAGACATTTAGCTTTATATAGATTTCAGTGCAATGGTTGTTCATTTAGGAGATTTTTATAGAACCAATAAGCGTCTTGCAAGCTTGATAAAGCTCAATGTGCGGAGACGGATCAGGGATATTAAGACTGACTTGGGGAGGCCCTGCTGATAGGAAAAGGCAGCAGAGGAACGCCTCGGTCCACGTCTTACTCCCATGCTCCCCAACTGGGGGAAGGTGAGTAGATTACCCCAGAGCACAACGTACTAAGTCTCAACCAAGATGAAATGGCCTGTCTACACATCATACAACCATTTGGAGGTTGAATGCATCACCTGTGGGGTCCCCACAAAGAAATCTCTAATCCCAGATGCATTCACTGGGACATTCTGGGAACACTGAACTCCACTTGCCCTGAAATTCTTCCAGAAAATGCAATTGGAAGAAACAATCTCTGACAGATTTTGTGAAGCTAGCATGTCCCATGACCAAAGCCAAAAGTGATTCCAAACAGCCACAGGTGGGTATCTCTTGACACTTTGATGCACCATAACCCATGTAAAAGCCGACACATAGATAGGAGAATCCTCAGCAGCTCCCGGGCTACCTGCCTGGTGGATGCAATGGAAAAGCATCACAAAAACCCTACCACAAACAAGGTGGAGAGCAAGGACTGACACCAACTGACATCTGATAACTAAGATTGTTTTCTGACCTCCACACACCTGCCACAGTACGGACACATCTGCATTATACACAGGAATGTGCATGTGCTTGTCACACACACACACACACACACACACACACACACACACACACATACACACACGGGGCGGCGGGGGGAGACTTACTGGTTATTGTGCATCTGGACAGGAGAAAGTGCAAGGATGTATAGTGTCTTAGTTAGGGTTACTGTTGCTGTGATGACACACCATGACCAAAAGCAACTTGGGGAGGAAAGGGTTTATTTGGCTTACACTTCCATATTGCTGTTCATTATTGAAGAAAGTCAGGACAGGGACTCAAACAGGGCAGGAACCTGGAGACAGGAGCTGATGCAGGGGCAGTGGAGGGGTGCTGCTCACTGTCTTGCTCCTCGTGGCTTGCTCAGCCTGCTTTCTCATAGAGCCCAGGATCACCCGTCCAGGAATGGCATCCTCCACAGTGGCTGGGCTCTCCTCCGTCAATCACTAATTAAGAAGATGCCCTACAGGCTTGTCTACAGCCTGATCTTATGGAGGCATTTCCTCAGTTGAGGCTGTCTCCTCTTCAATGACTATAGCTTGTGTCAAGTTGACATAAAATTAGCCAGCACAGTCAGCACAGTGGACAGAGTATTAGGAGAAAGCCTGGATGAAGACTCTGCTAGGGACCAGATGGCAGCCATGGCTTTGTGACTGAACACTAAGTCAAACTTGGGAATTTGTACTTCAGATCTTTCAGTTGTTTTTATTTATTGTTGTTGTTGTTCTTATGGGGAAGGGGAGAGTGTATTGCGCCACTGTGCACAAACGGAAGTCAGAGGACAACTTCCAGGAGTCAGTTTTCTCCTTCCACTGCGGAGTCCAGGGATCCAATTCAGAGCCTCAGACGTGCATAACAAGCATGTTCACCTCTGCACAATCTTACTAGCTCTGGAACCCACACTTTAAATCCGTGCACTGTGTTACACATCAGCCACATCTCAAACAAGCTATTAAAAAGTGCTGCCAGGCAGAGTAGGGTGACACACACCTTCAACCCCAGTACCCAGGAGACAGAGGCGGACGGATCTTTGTGCCAGTGGCTGGACAAGTGAACCTGAAGCTATGATAGAATGCAAAATAGAATCCACAGCTGTAGAAATGGCTACAGGAAATGAAAAGCAGAGAAGCCAGTGGCCATCCCAGGCAGCTGATGCTCCTGGAGGAACAGAGCAATGACCTAAGACATAACCCGGAAAACTTTCCTCCATTTAAAGGGAAATTGTTCATCTTGTGAAATTAGATGATCTGAGAAGAAAACAATACTACGAAATATGCTACCACGTGTATGAAAATGTACATCATAATGAGCTTATTTTTTAAAATAATTGGTAAAGGAAGGCTGGGGGCATGTGGCACAGGCTTTTAATCCCAGCACTCGGGAGGCAGAGGCAGGCAGATCTCTGTGAGTTCCAGGCCAACCTGGTCTACAAAGTGACCTCTGGGACAGCAGAGCTGTTACACAGAGAAACCCTGTCTTGAAAAACAAAAACAAAAAATCAGAAATGTATTTAAAATATTGAGAATAAAGAAATAATTGTACTAACTTCTAGGCAGGAAGAAAAGGTTCAAGCATCATGTTAGATTAATAAGTTTGTTTAAATGTCACATTTAAAGCATTGCTTTAAATATGCCAATTTATTCAAACAATAAATTCTGGAAGTAACAGACATATTTTCAGGGTTTGGGGAGATAAATCATTTTGACTGAAGTCTCATATCAGGCTGAACTTCTCCTGTGGCAGGAGGACAGTCTTGGGTATGCAGAAGTGAGCCCCCTACACACACACACACACACACACACACACACACACACACACACACACACGTACCTTGAGCCTTCCCATGGCTCCCCTGGAGACTTGTATTTGAAGGTTGTGTCCTGCTCCCCTAAGAGGCATGAAGATAGAAGCCACCATGAACAAGTTTGAAGACAGGAAGATGTGGAGACTGGGTTTGTGATGAGCCGTCTAGGGGAGGGTACCTCATTTCTCCTGTTTCCTCCTGTGTGGTGAAGGAGAGATTTAAAAGGATTGTCTGTGCTTTAAAACAAAAACATTCTAGGTACATGGACTCTGTTTCTGAAACCTCCAGTGATCCTCCAGTGAGGAGGAGCTGCTGTGTGCCCATTAAATCCGCAGAGCCAAGCCCAGCCCCATCCCTGGTCATGCTGCCCTGCCCCCACTCCAGCCCAGCAGGGAAGCCTTGGACAGGCCTCCAGAGTCTGTTTGGACAGTTCATCCTTCCTGAAGTTCTGGAACTTTCTCTGAAGTGCCCTGCGTGCCCACATTCAAGATCCCTCACCTCTGTAATCTGTCTTCACCCGCACAGTACTCAGAAGGTGCTGGACCAACACCAGCGTGACTCTGCAGAGTCTGTACCCTGGAAATGCCTACTTGGAAACACCAAGAATTTCCTTCACTGTCAGCCTGGTGTCATCTCTGTCCCCTGCTGCCTCACGGTTGGTGCTTTTCCCTACAAGAAAGTACAGGTGACACTTAGGGAAATGTTTAAGAGAAGAAGAAATACTCTATGATTTTTAAAAACACATCTCTGACACAGCCCTTCTAGAGAAGCCCCAACTTTCTTGGCCCATGACCAAGATTTTGATCTTTACCATTCAGCAAGCCCTTTTGGGGGGGGCCTGAGTGAGTGCACAGATGCCCTCAGCTCGGGGAGGTCGTGTGCTTGTGAGGTCTGTTCTTGGAGAGAAAGGTGACGGGGTTCCAAGGGCTGCTGTTCTCAGGATATGCTCTTCATAGCTGGAGTCACAGAGCCAAGGACAGTGGTAATGCATGTGGCTTCTGCTGGCTGGTGCTTCCCATCATCAGAGCCACGTGGATGCAGGCTGGGAGAGATGGCAGTGGGTGGAGCAGACTCTTAAAGGGGACTTCAGTGAGGTCATCGGGAAAGCAGGAAGTGCTGTGAACAGCAGACAGCCAATCAAAAGCAGCCTGGTCTGCTGTGATGGAGTAAGGGCAGGTGGGAGAGAGAGGGGGGACACCCAGGAGGCTTCTGCAGATAGACACCTAAGGGTGTTCATAAAGTGAAACGTGTGAAAGCTGCTGCATTTCAAATGTCCCCGTCAAAATGTCCCCATCAAAATGTCCCCTTGCTATTCTTGAGCTCCTCTGAAAACATTGAAAGCCAGCTCTGGCGTTTCCCTCAAGCTAGATGTGTCGGGAAGGACAGAGGGTGACCTCCTGGCTTCAAGCCAGTCCTAGCCACGGACTTCCCTGAACCCATGTTCACCTTCCTAATCAAGAGTCTCAGGACAGCTGGGCAGTGGTGGAGCGCACCTTTAATCCTAGCACTCGGGAGGCAGAGGCAGGCTGATTTCTGTGAGTTCACGGCCAGCCTGGTCTACAGAGCCAGTTCCAGGACAGCCAGGACTATTACACAAAGAAACCCTGTCTTGAAAAACCAACAACCCACCCCACCCCTAAAAAAAACAAACGAACAAATAAAAACCAAAAAGCAAAAAAACCAAACCTCTGGTCATCAAGGGGACCAAGTACGGCCCAGTTCTGGTGTCTCTCCCTTCTCCCCTCTTTCCCAGAAGTGTCCCCTGTTGAGAGCAGCCCATCTTAGAAGATACTGACTTGGATTCTGAGGTCACATCCTACCTTCTCCAAGAACCACACTCTTCACCAAGTGACAAAGCGCCGCATGCCTGCCAGGAGTGGGAGTGGGCATCAGAAGCTGGCAGCTTAGTGACCCCTTTTGTAGCTGAGGGCCGCTGTCCTCTGTGCTCCGGCCTTGAGCTCTGGCTTTGAGCTCTTTCTGCATCTTGAGTAGCAAGGTCTCTGAGGTTTCCACACCAGAGGCCACTCTTTGAAGAGGAAGACAGTTCCTGGACTCTGAGGGATCTGGGGCAGCCATAGAGTCCCTATAGAAGACCAGAGGCGTGGTGAGAGATAACATCAAAGTCGACCATGACCCCAGGTGAGCTGCATCGAGCTAGGCCGAGGAAAGACTCCCGGGGGACCTGGAGACGTGGCCTGGGGACAATGAGATGAGCTTTACCGTGAGCTGACTGAGCTTTTGTCCTGCATTTCCCCGCCCACCCATCCTAGATCACGGGACTACAGAAAGCCGTGTGGTATGAGAGACACGGGTCACCCAGGGCTAGTCTACCGAAAGGCGCGCAACCATCAGCCTTGAGTCCGACCCAGGTGTCACTGGCCCAGTGGGGGAAGAGAACACAGAACTGCCCCTATGCTGAGCCTCAGAGCCCTGGCCACATTCTGGCTCTACCCTGGTCTCACATCCTGTAGTCTGCATAGCTCAGGTCTGTCTACCCTACTTCTGCTGTGTACAAGACACCACCCCTCATTTTCTGGCTCCTCCGGCCTCAAGCAAGAGACAGTCAGTAGAGCATCACATACTGCGACCCAGGATGGCTCCAGGGCATTGCTACCTAGTGCAGCTGCCCAGGACAGCCTGTGTTCGTCTCTGAACCTCAGTCCTCTCATGTGCCAGTGAGAACAGTTAACAGGTTCCTGTTCCTTTCCCAGTGCAGGCAGCCATCTTGCCGGCTGCTGCTTCCTCTCCCCAGAAGCAAAGCTGCCAAGCCGTGTGGACACTCATGGGGAAAACACTGTGTGTTCGGTCATCCCAGCTCTCTCAACTCCACAAATCTGCTGCTGTAAGCAAACCACAATGCTGTGACATTTCCTCTGGGACACCCTCTCCAGTGCCGCCTCAGACTAGTCCAGGCCAACCTTGACTAGGAACCAGCCTTGCCCCCAGAGGCTGTCCTGTGGCCTTTGCAGTCTTCTTCCGGAAGCACCCAAGGCTTCAAGTCTAAGGAAAACCAGGGCCACAACCTGCTAGAGGCTCTACCTCTGCCAGACCACACTGGCTCTGCTTCCAGAACTATCTATCCCCTTTTCACCCCCATGGATGGAAAGGCCTTTTCTGTCTAGTGCCAAAGGAGGTTGTCACAGAGCCAGGGCTGGCATAGACCCCCATGGCACCAAGGCATAGTCCCCACAGGTGAGCAAGGAGCCTGTGAGCTGGCTCTGTAGCTCGTCATCCACCGAAGGGTTGAGACTTCTGGGCTGCAGCTGTGGCCAGACACATGACAGCAGAGGTGCTGTCCCCAGCCAGGCCATACTGCGGGCCCCAGCCAGGACATGCTGCAGGGCCCCAGCCAGGACATGCTGCAGGGCCCAGCCAGGACATGCTGCAGGGCCCAGCCAGGACATGCTGCAGGGCCCCAGCCAGGACATGCTGCAGGGCCCCAGCCAGGACATGCTGCAGGGCCCCAGCCAGGACATGCTGCAGGGCCCAGCCAGGCCATGCTGCAGGGCCCAGCCAGGCCATGCTGCAGGGCCCAGCCAGGACATGCTGCAGGGCCCCAGCCAGGACATGCTGCAGGGCCCCAGCCAGGACATGCTGCGGGCCCCAGCCAGGCCACGCTGCAGGGCCCAGCCAGGCCACGCTGCAGGGCCCAGCCAGGCCACGCTGCAGGGCCCAGCCAGGCCACGCTGCAGGGCCCCAGCCAGGCCACGCTGCAGGGCCCAGCCAGGACACGCTGCGGGCCCCAGCCAGGACACGCTGCGGGCCCCAGCCAGGACACGCTGCGGGCCCCAGCCAGGACACGCTGCGGGCCCCAGCCAGGACATGCTGAGAGCCAGACTTTTCTAGCTCTGAGGCCTCCGGTTCCCAGAGGTCGGCACAGCTGTGCCAGAACAGAAGTGTTCAGTGTGTGGGTGTCGGAACATTCCACCGCAGTGCCGGGTGCCACCCACCCCGGGGACCGGGAAGTGAAATTGCTCAGTCTGCGCTGGGTGTGGCTGGCCAGGGTATTTGAGTTCACTCGGAAGATTATCAAGGTAAGGAGGCCAATCTATTTTCTTTTTCTTTTGATTTTTTTTTTTTTTGAGACAATGTCTTACTATATAGCCCAGGCTGGCCTCAAACTCATGACCCTCCTGCCTGGAATTACAGATAAACATCACTACGTCCTAGATATCTTACTCTGGAGTAGAGAACAAATGGTAGTACTAGCTCATGGGCCTCTTTACCCAGAGGGCTCTGCGGCAGCCTGAGTTTCATGATACCCTCCGCATCTTGAGTTTGGTCTTTTTTGATACTCCATCTGAGGTGGGCACTGGGTGTCAGCTGAAGAGGGAGAAGCGGCCTCTTAAACATGCCGGAAGCTGGTTGATTTGAGACCCTCCCCCCACTTACCCACTACAATGACACACACAGCATAGTTGTCTGCCCTTGAGGTGAAGGAAGTTTTATTTAAGTGTTTGTGTGTGTGTGTGTGTGTGTGTGTGTGTGTGTGTGTGTGTGTGTGCATGTGCTCTAGTGTGTATGTGGCACTCAGAGTACAGTTTGCAGAAATTGACTCTCTCCTTCCACTTTGTGGGTCCTAGGGATCCAATTCGGGTTGTCAAACTTGTTGGCAAGTACCTGTACCCACTGCACCACCTTGTTGTCTCAGTGGAAGCAATTTTCTGCACAATGGCCAATGAGATGGGCATCGGCACATCACAGAGGGCGCTGCTCTCCCACACTGGCTTCTGCACCATGGCGACTGGCCTGGGAGTGTGATAATATCCCTGTCCTCAGGACCCAGTGAACGCTTGCGCAGCACTGACTGGAGAAGTGGCTGCAATATTGTCAACCCGACTCAGGTTAGAAGCCGGAAGCAGACACAAGACCAGTCATAGCATCCATCAGAGCTTTTTAGAAATGGAAGTGTGGTCCTGATTTAGAAACTTTTGGATGCTGAGACAGCTATGCAGAGCCCACTGGGGCTCCAACCCCACACAGCCCTCCCCTAGGGTACACAGCACTCGGCCCCTATCTCTGGCCAGCCTCCACTCCCTGCCCATGGCTGAGGGGATGAAAATGAAATCCTCTTGTATTGGTTACTTTGGTGTTACTGTGATAAAACACCATGGCCAACAGTGACTTATGGAAAAAGGACTTTGTTTTGGCTTATGGTTCCAGAGGGATAAAGAGTCCACCATGATAAGGATACATGGCAGCAGGCAGCAGGCCGGGGGGCAGGAGCAGGAAGCTGAGAGATCACATCTTTACCACAAGCAGGAAGCAGAGAGTGAACTGGAAGTGGAGCACAGCTTTGAACTCTCAACGCCTCCCCACAAGTAAAGTAATTCTTCTAGCAAGGTCCTATCTCCCAGACCTCCCCAACATCTCCACCCACTGAGGACCAAGTACCCAAATGCCTGGCTTATAAAGGACATTTGTCATGTACACTACCACAACCATGCACACCAGAGGCTGGGACCAGAGCTATCAGCCTACATCACACCCAGGGTGGCCACTGGAATTTTGGCAGGTATGGCCTTATTTATTGAATAGGTGACAGGTGTCATTTAGCCCTTGGCTGGAAGTCACTGACTCTGGACAAGAGCACTAGGGTTCAGGATCACCTGTCCAAGGTCACATGATTTTTGAAATAGCAAAACTGGTCAGTCCTATTCTGGGACCCTGCACATGGCATCTTTGAGTGGTCACTCAGGCCCTCCATTCCTGGTGAATGAGTGGTCAGAGAACCACATGACCTGGGGAGGCTCTAATGTCTGTTCCTTTTCTCAAAATGGGTTCCTTAGAGATGGTAGTTCTGTGACGTCTCTCTCTTCACGCACTGAGGTAGCAAACCTCCAACCTGCCTCCAGGAACTTGAGTGGTTCTGTTTACAGGTTTGGAATACATGAGTTTTGGATTCCATGGAAAACATTCAGGGAGGACTTACAGCCATATGAATGTGCTGAAATCATGTAAACCATCCAATCCTATATTCAGCATAAGAAAGACTGGGTCCCAACAGCAGCTGGACCCAGAATCCAGGTTTTCCTGAAACTGAGATCCTTTCTGGATAGGCTATGAGCTGGTCTTCAAGCAGAGGCCCACCCACCTGGAGCTCCTGGGAAACGTCTCCCAGGAGACGCTTACACTTCCTCCTGGAAAGCCCCTTGGGCTTTGTGCCTGACTGTGGGAGTGACTATAGCAATGTCCTGTGCCACGGACCTGAGCTCCTGATGCAGGTACATACTTGTTATATCGAGGATTTGAAAACTAGGAAAAGCTTTTGCGATCCACCAAGTCGAGGATGGGAAGGTGGAGGAGGCCAGCTCTGCCTCCTGTCCTGATGCTGTACTGATCCACCCCTGTAGACAGGAGCAGGAATGGCAGAGGAAGGGCGCCAGAGGTAAGGAGAGGGTGGAGGAGGAACAGTGAACAGAGAGGTTGCATCCTGCCCAAGGAAGGCCAGGCTTTAGAATATACTCAGGATGTTGGCCAAACAAAACACCTCTCTGGCTGACTTCCAGGTCCTCATTTCAGAGACAATGGAGTCGAGCCTGCCTGCAGGCATCATCAGGGGCTCTTTCCTACACAGATGGGCCTGCGTTATCAACGCCATCAGCAAATATTTGCAAAGCAGCACAGACACCTGCCCTGGTCTAAACAGACACACAGGTGCAGAGGTCTAACCTGTTCTGCTGTGGATTGCTATGAGGTCCTGAGAAAGCTGATGGACCTCTCTGGGTCTCAGTTTCTCCATCTGTCAAAAGGGTAATACATGGTGTGGGGATAAATACAGACTGGCCTCAAGGGGGCTCCTTCAGTGGCAATTTTTCCCTATTTTTAGATGCTTAGTTTTATTTTATTTTATTTTTTGTTGTTGTTGTTGTTATTGTTTTGTTTTGCAAGTTTCCTAGAGTCTCCCAGATGAAACAAGGTTGAGGCTAGAGGAAACAGTCCTCAGGATGCCCTGGAGCTGGCCAGGCCATGCTAATGATGCTACTATAATTCCTGAGTCCTGAGACTGCAGGTACGTGCTGGGTGACCTCTATGGATGGGAAACTTCTGTGCACAAACACATATGCCCTTGTCCCCAGGGTCGTGAGGCAGGGGACACTGCTGGCAGGACTCCATCCCTGGCAGGGCTGTCTGGCCAGGGGGCCTGACAGCCATGCAGCAGGAAGCCTGGGTACTGAGAACCCAAGCCAGCACTGCCTACAGCTATGCCTCGTGTGTACAGGGTGCTGCCTAGACGACAGCCTGGTCCTGCGCTCAGTACTAGAGAAAGTGGTAAAGGCTAAGCTTCAATGGGTCACTTTAAGTCCTTGTCATTTTGCCCCTTCCAGGCTGATTCTAGAGGAGTCTGTGAGGACAGATTCAGTGTCCCAATAAGGACACCGAGGTCTTCTAAGGGGTATAAGAGACTAACTGCTTTTATTCTCTCAAAATCCACATGCTAAATCCCCTGGTCTAATGATATTAACAGTGAGACCTTTGGCAGAGCAGGACAGTGGAGACCTCATGAGTGGGATTGACGTCTATCAGATTGGCCTGCGGGTATGTCTGTGGAGCAGCAATTGATTAATAACTGATGTTGTAGGACCTAGTCCATTGTGGTGCCATCATTGGGCTGGTAGGCCTGAATATATTAAAAAAAAAAACAACAACAACAACGGACTGAGCGAGCTAATCTCTGCTTCAGTTTCAGCTTCCAGGTTCCTCCTGCCTTGGGCTCCTTCATTGACTTCCTAGATGATGCACTAGGACATGGAAGCCACATCAGCCCTGTATTCCCCTAAGCTGTTTTTGGTCATGGTGTTTATCACAGCAATAGAAAACAAAGCAGACACCCCTGGTCATGCTGGGGGGTTGGTATGTCAAGCAGGGTGTGAAAAGTATAAATGGGAGAGCTTTGTGTGGCTCCACCAGCTTAGCGTTGGCACTGAGCAGGAAGACAATGAGTGTTAACAGTGTGTCCATCTTATCTCATCTGGGGATAATGCCACAGTGGATGTGGGCCTTACCTAGGTATCATTCCTTGCCCATAATACTTCCCCTCTTCCTATCCCCACAAGCCACGTCCTCCCGTCCTCCCGGGCCTGAGGTTTTAGGTTTGTAAGGCACAAGGCGCTGGATCTGGCAGACCACCCAAGCTGTTAAGCACAGGCTTCCCACAGACATTAGCTCCTGCTCAAGGCCAGATGGGTCTTGGAAGCCACGCTGTGTAGTAAGGACCCTGAGAAGTGCAAGAAGGGAAACCGAGGCCCAGAGAGGCTCAGTAGATTCATAGAGGGCACATGAGGGCAATGCCTTCTGCACTACAGACAGACTGGCATCAAGCCCACTCCAAAATGCCCAGGGCCACAAGCGCATGGTGCTCAGCTGTTACAGTTATTCTACCCAGATGCCACACTGCACACAGCAGGCAAGCTCTGGGGAGCATTTAAATCAGAAACATGGAGATCAGAGAAGGAAGATCGCAAGCCAGCCCCAGGACAATCCTAGAACAGCCCACATCTGCTTGGATCTGGCCACAGCCACAGACCGCAAAGGTAACCAGTGAGAGTGAATCTCCTCTCTCCTCTCTTCCCCTCTCTTCCCCTCTCCTCCCCTCTCCTCCCCTCTCCTCCCCTCTCCTCCCCTCTCCTCCCCTCTCCTCCCCTCTCCTCCCCTCCCCTCCCCTCCCCTCCCCTCCCCTCCCCTCCCCTCCCCTCCCCTCCCCTCTCCTCTCCTCTCCTCTCCTCTCCTCTCCTCTCCTCTTCTCAGAACTGAACCCAAGACCTCCTAAAGAGCACGAAGTGCTCTTAACCACTGACTGAGCTATTTCTCCTCCTGCTCTTCTTGTTAGTCTTTCTTGCTCTTCTCTCTTCAGCCCAGGTTTCTCCTATTTATTCTCTCTGCCTGCCAGCCACACCCATCCTTTCTCTGCCTAGCTATTGCCCCTTCAGCTCTTAACCAATCAGGTGCTTAGGCAGGCAGAGCCAAACAGATGCAGCACATCTTTACATAATTAAACACACATCCTTGCATCATTAAGCAGATGCAGCATCAACAAAGGTAACACGCTTTTACACAGTTAAAAGTAACAGTCTACAGCATAAACAAATGTAAATACATCTTTGCCTCGTTAAAATAATATTCTACAACAGTCATTTTGTGATGTGATTTGCAAATATACATGCATAGACACATAAAATAGGATTGAAAACTATGTAAAACCAAAGCCATAGTTTAAGACGCTCCATTGCAAGAGAAGTGCAAACCATGCACCAAAATGTTAGCAGAGGTCATGTGGGGGAGGAGAATTATGAGGGATTTTCTTTCTTTTTCCCCCCTCACATTTTCCACATTGTCTATACAGAAGCTTATTAATAGTTATTCTTCTGAGGTCAGCCTTGTCTAACCTTTCCAGCCCCCTACAAAAAAGGTCTGTGTCTGGGTGCTAAGCTTTAATCATATACTGTACAGAGGTACAGGAGGAGGGGGAGAGGGAAGGGGAGGAGGAGGTTGAGGGGCAGGAGGAGAAGGGGGAGGAAGGAAGGCAGAAGATGAAGAGGAGGAGGGGGAGGAGAGGGAGGAGGAGGTGGGGAGATGGGGGAATAGGGGAGCGGCAGCAGCAGCAGTGTGTCTTCCACTTGTAATCCCCACACTGAGGAGGTAACGACAGGCGGATCCCTGGAGCCTGCTGGCCAGCGTGACTAGCCTACTTGGTGACTTATAGGCCAGCAAGAGACCCTGACAGAAGAGAGAAAGGAAGGGAAGGAATGAGGGAGGGAGGGAGGAAGGGAGGGAGGGAGAGAGGGAGGGAGGGAGGGAGGGAGGGAGGGAGGGAGGGAGGGCTGGGAGGGGAAGAAATGTACGGGAGGAAAGAAGGGAAGGGTGGAGGAAGGCTGGATGACACCTCAAGACTGACATGTGACATCTGAGGTATTCCTCTGGTCTCCGTGAGCACTCATACACATGCACACTCACACACATGCACACTCACACACATGCACACTCACACATATGCACACTCACACACCTGCACACTTACACATCTGCATACTCACACATCTGCACACTCACACATCTGCACACTCACACATATGCACACTCACACATAAGCACACTCACACATAAGCACACCTACACAGGCACAAACGTGAACACACGGACATACAAAAGAGACTTGCTGTGACTCCGGTTAGAATATACAGCTCCTTCCCATAGAAACCCATTAGTTTGTGGCTCCTTGGGGAAGGACCACCAGTGGACGGGATGCTCCCCCTGGGAAAGCAGCCTGGCCTCCTTGCTGTCTGCGTTCCGCCCACAGGCTGGCTGGAACTGAGGAAGCAAAGCAGGTCTTTAGATCTTGACATTCAGACCATCAGGTATTCCGGTGTCACAGAGCTGCCACCTAGCCACAGGCACATTCTGATTGTCATATCAACCCTGCATAGCCACCATCTTGACAGGTATGGGGGACAAGACTCAGAGGGGTGACTTGGAAGGTTATACTGCTAGTGTGGGACAGTTCTACAGCTTGGATCAAATGTGTGTGACTCAACAATGTCTCCCCTTTCCACTCTGCCAAGTCGTGTTTGGGCAAGCTCAATGATTTGGGCCAAGTTAGGGTCCCTGAATGCCCATCATCCTGATGCAAAGCGTAGACTGTAAACAGAACAGGCAGGTGCACCTTCTCAGCTCTGGGTGAGGTCCCTGGCAACAGCTGCATACTTACTGGATACAGAGGCAGTCCCAGGCCACCGCTGGAGCAGGACCACAGGACAATCGGAAGGTAATCCCTGCTGGGTGACTCAGATGGCACAATTCCATGTTGACTTTCCCAGTCAAGCTGTGCCAATCTGAGGCATGAGCACCAACACCCTTAGATCCTTCTTGCCTGTGTCTTACCTCAGCAAGGAGAGCTGGGAGGGGCTCAGGTTGTACCAGAGTTGGTAGACTGCGTGCCTGGCATTCTTAAAGCCCTGAGTTTGATTCTCAGCGCTTCATAAACCAGGTGCAGTGGTACACGCCTGTCATTCCGGGGTTTGAGAGAGGGAAACCGCAGGGTCAACATACAACATCATTCTCAGCACATAGTGATTTTGAGGCCAGCCTGGGAGGCATGAGATCCTGTCTGGGGGAAGAAAAGGTGGAAGGAAACTGAGGAAATAGCTCAGTAGGTAAGAGAGCTTCCTATGCAAGCCTGGGGCCCTGAGTTCAAATCCCAGCACTCACAAAAAAGGCCGGGCTTGGCTCTATGTGCCTGTAATGACAGCATTAGGGAACAGAGACCGGCAGGTCCTGAGAGTTCAACTTGGGTAAGAATTTAATTCACTTCTGGTACTGAGGAAAGTCTTCCAAGAGATGGTTGTTATGACAACAATCATGTCACCCTCCACCGGGGAGACATTTTGAAGTTAAACTGGGACCATAAGAGAAGATTACCCACGTGTTCTTGTGAGACACATTTTGGTGTCCACACACCCACCGGCAGGCATGGGCCCAGTGTGAGCAGGCTGCCCTGCCTCTCTGTGGAAGCCCAGAGCACCAACTGCATCCAGGTAACAAAGCTGCCTCATTATCAGACTATGATCAGCAAGGGACATTTGAAGGTACATCCACATACAGGCACAGGAGATAATGTGTTGGTTTGGTTTTGTTGGTTCATTTGGTGTTTTTTTTTTTTTTCGGGGGGGGGGGCCTGGTTTTGTTTTTAAAGAGAGAGAAAGAATGTATGTGGAGATGGGTGAGTAGATGGGGTGTAGAAGACTAGGAGAAGTTGGGGGAGGTGAAAAGAATGAACAGGAAATATTTTATGAAAAAAAATTTTTTTAAAAAGCAATTATCTACATTGTCATTTCCAACAGTGAGGTTTTCTATTTTAATGATTGCTTGATCCTGGCTTATTAGATTTCATTGAGACATGGTCTCACTATATAACATATTCTGTCTTCAAATTTATGGTCTGCCTACCTCCAATTCCTGAGTGCTGGGATTACAATTATGCACAACTATGCACCATTCATTTTCTCCTCTATGACCAAGAAGATTTCTGGGTGCTGGATCAACAGAGACAGGAAAACAAAATGAGAGAATCAAAGCTAACAGATGTTTATCATTACCTTGAAAGTGACCTCATGTGCTGACTTGTGTTCTAGGAGTAAAGCTGTAAATCACCCTGTTCTCTTCATGGTCTGTAGCCTGGAGTCACTCTAAGATAGTCTTGTTCAATTCTGATAATTAAAACTATATAGGAATTTCTACATCAACCTATCAGAACTATTTTATCTGGTAAATGTAATGGTTTTTAAAAGAAATATATACTTTTCACCTTTTTCCCCTTTCATTTTGCTTTTAAGAAATATATATGTGTCTTTTATAAAAGTATGAGTCCACAGATGCAAAACTTTAAAAATAGACTGGTCTGACACTGGAAATGGCATAAGTTATAGTGTTTGCAGCTAGTCTCAGATATAGTATAGTCTAATTATCAAGCAAAACTTACACAGTGTTGTTGGTGATTATGTCTCAGAAATCATTGCTCTGATTAAAGACACAGTAACAAGAGGAAAAAGAAAACAATTAAATCAAACTAGTAGTTGTAAAGCAATAAAAGTGGCTTGCAAAATGACAACTTACAGAGACAATCAAATGGGAACCACTGCTGAATTTCAAACCATATGTATAAGCATAGGAGGTGAGTTTTATTCTTGAGTATTAAAGGCATCCTTACATGTTGAAAACTCATTTTCAGTGTTGTATAGAGAAGTGATAAGAGGACACAATTGGGAATTTAAAAAAAAAAAAGCAATCAGTGAGACCAAGCTGTAGCTCAGAGGTTGTGATCTAGGAAGGGAGTGCAGTAATGGAGAGAAGAGGAGGTGGTGAGGTGGATAAGCACGTAGGCTGTGTGTAAGGTAAAATCAACACAGCCTGCCCAATTTCAGCCTGTAGAATCCATGCCTGATGCAGGAGACTAACAGGCTAGTTGGATAGGCAACAGGTAGTTCTCTGTTGGATTTGTTTATTTGAGTGTGTGTTGCGTGATGACTTGGCTCCTATTCTAGTCTGTTTCAGAAGTGACAGTGAAGCCTCCATTCAAATGGTCAGGACATCTGGTTGTGTACTACGTGCCTCTAGTAAGACTTTCCCATATGAGCAGAAAGCAACCCGAGTGTCTTGAGCACAAAGGCAGACCGAGGCTGAAATCCTCTGGCAGTTAGCAGTTTGGGAGATTTGTGTAGAAGTCAAGGGTTCACAGCCTGTTCCTCCTGGCCACATGTTCTACACCCTCAGTTGCACTGCCTAACTGACCTGAGTTTTTAAATTATGGCTTTCCTGAACAAGTGAAGATACATTAGATATTATAAACAGTCACTGAAAGATTTAAAACTATAAGAGAATGTGCACATGGACTATAGGTAAATACGAGTAAATTATGAGAGATACTCAAATATTTATGGATTTTGTTATCGGTAAAGATCCCAGAGAATTGCTCCTCATTGAGATGAATATTGAGGGATGAATGTACTTCTATCAGCTACATTTTACACTATCAAGGTTCAAAATACTCTCAACTTTATCAATGCAGTCTTGGAGACTTTAGAGTGGCTTGATACGCACTGGTGTAGTACCTGGTCACAGAAGAGACTGAGATGTATCACTTAGCAATTATAATATTAAATGTCAATTGGTTCTCTTATTATGGAATGTTTTTTAAGTGAACTACTGGGATTACTCCAGAGAGTACCCTTATTACAACAGTGCTTAGAACCTCAGGTTTGAAGACTTCCTGAAGGAAAATCTTCCAGGCCAAGGTTGGTCATTCTGTCAGTAGATTTGGGATTGGATTATGTTATACATCAGCACTCCTTGTATCAGGATAGGACTTACAGGCCAGATGATGCTCCAGCCTCAGCATATTACAGCTACCAGTGCTCCAGGTGAGAGTGGGGAAGAGGCTATGGGGTGATTTCTCCTTCAAATCCGTCTGAACCATGATTCTCCACACAGGAAGAGGCCTTTCCTTTGCAGTGTACTCCTGTTTCCATGGGTCTCTAGAGAGAATGGGTGATCTCCATGAACCCTGTTCTGAGGCTTCTCTGGGCAGAGTTCAGTCTTGATTAGAGGTCCCAGAGTAGCTACAAGGGCTGTGGACGGCCACTTCCTCTCCATGGCTCTGCAGACTAAGCGCTTATGTTATCCTCTGCTTCCTTGACTCAGAGCACACCCTTCTTTTACAATTTCAGTTCGATCATTAAGAGAAGATAGGGATGTATACCCAAGCCTCTGGTCCTAGAGAAACAGCAGGTACCTGATGAGATCCAGCTTCCCTGATGATGGCAGAAGGCTGTGTGTCTACTGATGTTGGTGCACAGGCTGCAGCCTTGCCCCTTTCCTTGGACAACCTGAACTCCCCTTCTTCCCTGAGGTGTTGCTGAGAGTCTATAAGCTCTGTGTAACTGGAAATCAATCCTGAGGTCTGAAAGTCAAGACATTTCCATCCTCCCAGTCAGGTGTCCAGGTCTGAGTGTGCCCTATGGCCCCTCTTCTCAAACATGGTTTTCTTGGTATCAGTGAACTAATGTGATAGTGCTAGCATGAGCCTCTTTATGTGTTCACTCAACCCATTTCTATTAAACTATGACCATGTGCTAGGGGGATTTTGAAATGCAAATTGTATAAATAAATGATATATATTTCAGAATCCTAAAACAGCAGTGCAGCCTAGGATCATGCAAACAGACTCTAAACCTAACCTTAATACTCTATGTAAGAATGGTTTGTGTCATGTTTTTATAGATAATACAAGAAATAATGGTCAAATCTACCTCATTGATTGTGCAGAAAAATATTAGAAAGTACTTACATAGAATCTGACTATTTAAGAAAAAGCCAAAGGGGACAGAATGTTCCTCCAAAGTGTGAAGAATCAGAGAACTTATTGGTTAAAATATTAAGGCAACTCCACGTAGTTAAAAGGGAGGCTTATTTTGTGGGGTAACTTACAAATGAAGGGATAGGTTACAGGGTCTGGGAAGGGTGTGGCGCAGTCAGGTGGTGTTCTCTGGAGAACTCTGCTCAGTCTACCTCCAGCGTCCAGGGTCCAGGAACCAAGAGAGCTGGCCCATCCAGATCTCGGGTCCTCTCTTGGCCCTGCCTTGTAGGCATGACAATTACCAAAGCCCCATGGGGGTTGAAACTTCCAGATCAAAGCAGGAATGGCCACCCACTACAAGAACTAGACAGTGTTTTTAGCAGAGGCTCATATAGAAAGTACAGGAAATGTAGCGGTTTTCATTGTAAATATTATCTGAAGACAAGGACTGAAGAATAATTAGGGATATTACTTTTAAATGCTTATGGTTGTTTATATGCATGTGTATATGTGTATTGAGTGGGGACACACTCTAAATGCCTCTGAATATTTGCTCTGTGTAAATTTATATTGACACATTTCTTCACTACCAAACCAATCATCCCACTCTCAATTAGGTAATAATGTGAGTTTCTGGCTTGTGGGACATGCTATTTTTAGGGCTAACCTAACTCTTTTTTTTATTATTTTTATTTTATTTTATTTTACAATATTATTCAGTTCCACATAACAGCCACAGATTCCCTTGTTCTCCCCCTTCCTGTCCCCTCCCCTTCCCCCCAGCCCACCCCCCATTCTCACCTCCTCCAGAGAAAGGCCTCCCCCGAGGACTGAGATCAACCTGATAGACTCAGTCCAGGCAGGTCCAGTCCCCTCCTCCCAGATTGAACCAAGCGTCCCTGCATAAGCCCCAGGTTTCAAACAGCTAACTCATGCAATGAGCCCAGGACCTGGTACCACTACCTAGATGCCTCCCAAACAGATCAAGCCAATCAACTGTCTCACCTATTCAGAGGGCCTGATCCAGTTGGGGGCCCCTCAGCCTTTGGTTCATAGTTCATGTGTTTCCATTCATTTGGCTATTTTTTTCAATAATTGAGTAAAACTGAAATTTATTACAAGCCACAGTCATCCTAGGGACCTCCATGCTATATATATATATAGCCTCCATGGTTCTATGGGTTGTGGTCTGATTGTTCTTTATTTTACATCTAGAATCCACTTATGAGTGAGTACATACCATGACTGTCTTTCTGGGTTTGGGTTACCTCACTCAGGATGATTTTTTCTAGTTCCATCCATTTGCCTACAAATTTCATGCTTTCATTGTTTTTCTCGCTTGCAGAACTCTTTATAAAGACATTGCTTACCCAGGCCTGCTGTCCCATGATGCACTCTGACACACCACATCCCAGAAGGCAGCTGTGGTGATGAGTTAGCCAAGGCTCTTAAGAAAGAGGTAACTCCAGCAGTTCACCTGTGTCCATTACCTTTGGGCTGCAAATTGCCTTCCCCTCTGGCCATGGTGCTGCCATAGGCTGTACAAAGGGTGTTTCCACCAGGGGCTGCGCCTTCTGCTCTGGGTGCCTTTGTCTTCCCATCTGGAGTGTTGAGAATGGCCTGAGCTCATAAACACGCGTGTAGATGAATATCTGGCATCCGTGCCAGGTAGCAGAGAGTGTGGGTTGGCCTGCATCTGCTTCAGCAATGAGGACGAACCTTGACTTCGGGGTTAAGGACAACCTGGCAAGACATTTTTTAAAAATTAGACTTTTTTATGCTTTGATCTCATCATTCCTCTGTTAGGAATTTATTTATCCTGGGGGAGGGAATATGGCTGAATACTGGGATCTGTTGGCAAAGAAGCTAAATACCATGATTTATGTTACTGAAAGCAGGAATCATGCATCTACCATCTCAGGTGACAGAAGAGCCTGGTGACCTGTTACCATGACAGGTTGGGATGAGTTCTCCCTGGACTTGATACATAGCGCCCCCAAAATATTAATGAATAACACATAAATCAAGCTACAGAGTGACTATTTAGGGGCCTCAAAAGACTTCCTGAAATAGTACAAGTAAGTGACTATACAGGATCCCTCTAGGACCCGAAATTGTGCTTTTAAACAGTATTTGTGGACCGGTGAGATGGCTCCGCAGGGAAGGGCCGATGCTGCCACTCCTAAGGATCTGAGTTCGACCCCTGGGACCCGTATTGTATGTGGAAGGAACTGACTCCTCTGGGTTGTCCTCTGACCTCCACATGCCTCAACACACACACACACACACACACACACACACACACACACACACACACACACACACAACTAAGTAACTAAATACCAAAGGGGTTGTGGTTGTAGAAAACAGCATAGAGGTGTCGAAATGTTAACATACTGCTTCTGCGTTGGGGAATACATGCAATTCTTTAAAAACAGGATCTCACATAGCCCAGGCTGTCTTGGAACTTTCTGTTAGCAGAGATCATCTGATCCTCCTGTCTCTACCTCTTGAGTGCTGGGATTACAGGCATGCATCACCTTGCCTTGTCTATGTAGTGCTTGGGGTGGAACACAGGGCTTTGAGCATACTATAGAGGCACTCGACCAACTAAACTAAACTAAACTAAACTAAACTAAACTGAAAAAAAAGCTTTTCTTTAGTAAACATTAATTAATTTGGTACCATGGAGGAAATTTATTGGAAAAGGTAAAATCAATCCAAGAAAGCTGGCTTCTACCACAGTGCTCTGAGAGGCATCCAGCCCAGTCAGTTCTCTTCCTTAGAGTCCAGGATTCTGGGGCCAAAGTCCCCTCAGAGAAGTCCCAGCCCTTCTGATGTCATCCCTGAACTGGGGTGAGCAGTATCCCCTCATCCCCAGCATTCACGCCTGCACAGACCTTCAAAGGGTGACCTTGTTTGGAAATAAGAGTTCTGCAGAGGAGACCAAGTTAAGATGAGGCTTACTGGGGTGGGTGGTGTCCTCAGAAAAAGAGGAGAGATATGGCTACACCTCCATCCTCTGAGACCTGTGTACCCATTGCTCCACTGCTGACCACCATAGAGCCAGCCTAGCTCTGTGTGACAGATGGGTCACCAGAGGCAGCCTCATCCCTGTTGCAGGGTACCCTCTCTCACTGGTGTGTCCAGCTGGTGACATTCAGGCACCAAGCGTGTAAGTGTGCTTGGCCCCAGAGCCTGAGTAGAAAAAAGGCTCTGTCTCAGCATGTCTGCAGGACGGCAAGTCTGAGCACTTTGACTCCTAGGGCCCCGCCCAGCCCCTAACTGGGCTCACAGATGTGCAGAGCAGAAAAGAAAGCGCAGCCTCTGACTGATGTCCCATCCCAGGCTGATGTAGCATGACTGCAGCAGGACACTGATTCCTGTGTCGACCCACTGAGCCCACCTTTTGTGCTGCCAGTAGCTCAGGTTCATGGTGAGGCAGATGTAGACGAGTGTGTGCATTTGATAATACGTGCAAGAGTGTGTGTACTGTGGACATCTGTGTGTATGTGTATATGAGCACATATGTTTACATGTGGGTGTGTGCGCAAATGCACGAGTCCCCAGATTCGTCTGCATGCCTTTGTCCACTGGGTTGTGTGAACATATACAGAGGCATACAGGAGTACATTTGTTCATTGACTGTGAGCTTGTGCATGTGTAGGAGGGTGTACACCCATGTGAATGTGAGTGTCTCTGTGTGTGTGTGCGCACGTGTGTGTGTGTGTGTGTGTGTGTGTGTGTGTGTGTGTGTGTGTGTTTAGAAGATACATAAGATCCTCAGTTCTCAGCTTCCTTGAAATGCCCATGATCCTCAACTCCTGAGGCTTCTGTTTCTGTCTGTCAACCTTTGACAGCACCAACCAAGGACATGAGACCCAAAGTGATGTTTTTTTTGGGGGGGAGGGGCTATATCCCAGAAAAGAAGGGACAAGAAACCATGAGGCCCCACAAGCAGATCAGCCTCTGCAAGGGAAGGTGATATAGGAATTCCAGGTAGCTGTCACCAACAATAACATCCCTGTCCTGGCAAATGAACTGCTTATCCAAAAGCAGCAAGAGCGAGGACTGTCTTTGTATGATGCCACCCCAACACAGCTATCCCAGAAAACGAAGCAGCAGCTGGCCTTGATGGTGGCCAAGGATGGAGAAAGCAGCTGGCTTGTGCATGTCCTACTTGATATTGGAACCTGCATCATAGCCCTTCACTCATGGAGTCAGGCTCAGACCTGGGGCAAGATGCTCACAAGTGACTCTAAAAGTGACTGGGCGGGCTGGGAGGCAGGGATACAGGTCCAGGCCTGGTGGCTCCTCATCGCTGCATCCCCTCACCTTTCAGCGATCATCTGGAGGTAGGGTTCAGGTCTTGGAGAACCCTGCTAGAGGCCCTGTGAACAGCACCCAGCATATCGTGGCTGTGTTTTGGATTGTGTATCAGTTACTTGTCTTATTGATATGAAAAAATACCCTGGCAAAAAGCAGCTTAAGGGAGGGTCCATTTTGGTTCACAGTTCCAGGGTAGAGTCCATCATGATGGGGAGGAAGTCATGGTGGCAGGACGCTGTTTCCATAGTCAGAAAGCTTGCTCTCTTCTCTGCATGTAGTCCAGGACTCCAGCCCATAGAACAGCATTGCCCATATTTAAGGTATACTTTCCCACCTCAGCTAACCTAATCTACACAGTCCCTCACAGACGAGTCCAGAGACATATTTCCACAATGACACTAAATCTCATCAAGTTGGCAGTCAAGATTAACCACCACAAACTGTATCGAGCCTCTCTGGAGTCTTGATTCTCTAGCATTTCCAGAGACCCCCATGTCGCAACACTAAGACCCTTAGACCTCCTTTTCCTCCACACCAAGCAGATCAAAAGCTTGGTCCACCCTGAAGGCCCTGTTACTCATCTCCTGGGACCTCCTGGCCACTCACAGAAGGGTGACCCAAGCTGTTGGTCACTTCAGTCACATCTGTCAGTGTGGAGGTCTGAAAAGACTCAGGAAATGTGAAGTTCTCCCTCTTCTGGGGTGATGCTATTCTTGGCTGTCAACTTGACTATGTCTGGAATGAACTACAACCGAGAAATGGAGGGCACGCCTTTGATCTGCATCTTGAAGCAGGAAGACCCAGGCTTTTGATCCAGATCTTGAGGCTGGATGACACACACCTCTAATCCAGACCTTGATGTGGGAAGGCACACCTTTAATCTGGGCCACACCTCCTGCTGGAAGCCTATGTAAGGAAGTGGAAGAAGGAAGAGTTTGCTTGTTCTTCGCCTTGTCAGCACATCCGTTCCTTCACTGACATTGGAACCTCCCTCTACAGGACTCCAGCATTTACAGAAGGCCAACGAAACACCCAGCCTCGTGAGACTGAGCAACTGCTGGATTCTTTCCATTCACAGCTAGCCATTGTTGGACTGCAGCCTGTAAGTCATTCCAATAAATTCATATACATACACACACACACACACACACACACACACACACACACACACACACACACATATATATATATAAGAGAGAGATCTTCTACAAGTTCTGTGACTCTAGAGAACCCTGATTAATACAACTAGCATTATTTTATTTATTTATTTACTTCCTTACTTAGTTACTTTTGGTTTTTTTGAGACAGGGTTTCTCTGTGTAGCCCTGGCTGTCATGGAACTCACTCTGTAGACCAGGCTGACCCCGAACTCCACCTGCCTTCTGCCTCCCGAGTGCTGGGATTAAAGGTGTGTGCCACCACTGCCTGGCTCATTTTATTTTTTAAATACTTGTTCTTTCTTCCTTTCAAGGCTTTGCTCTCCCCACCCCCACAGTCCTGCGCTGCTTCTTCCTACTGTAGCAGCCCAGTGGCCTTACCTGGGGGTCAGCCTTGGGGACCTGGGTCTATCGGTGACTCACTCTCAGGAGCCAGTCTCCCCCAGGGGTGGGTGCCAGCCCCTCCTGACTCCTGACTCTTTGAATACCCTGAGAGTCTTCCCTGAGGAGAAGGTTTCAAAGGCCTAACCCCTTCACGGGGTCCTGTCTCCCTTCCCAGTCCATCCTAATTTCAGTCCTCCCTCCCTCCCTCCCTCCCTCCCTCCCTCCCTCCCTCCCTCCCTCCCTCCCACACAGCTGTGCCAGGGAGAACGGAGGAACTCCCATCATCTTATCCCAGCACTCGAAGCCCGGGTCAGACCAGGTGCTATCCATAGGCCACATACCTGGGGCCCTTTGCAGAGTCAGGGGTGACCTGGATGCCAGAAAGAGCAATCTCGGATAGAAGCACACCTGGGAAATGGAAGCGTTCTAAGCCGTGTTCCAGCTTCTTCCTCAGGCTGAGGGGTTCATTTAGTGCACACACACGGTCTGCTTGGGGCTCCCGCTCAGGCCGTAGCCTCGGTGGATCTCCCCGTTCACATCCGTTTCCCTCGGCTCGTGCGGAGCCTTGCTGTAACGTAAAGCTCCCTTTCATGCCTCAAAGGCAGCACAAAACCTGGCCCTCGCTTCTGGATTCTCTCAGCTTCCGGGGCCTCAGACTGGTACTTCTCTCCCTGGGGGTCAATATGGGAGCTCAGGGAGCCCTGGCCCATGGCACTGACAGTTCTCATCTGCCCCAGCCTGGCACAAGTGGCAGGAAGATGCTACTCCTCAGATGGTGTAGGTGGTGCCTGCCGCCTGGCGCTGCCGCTGAGAGGCACATGGGCTGTGATGAGGTTGGTGGGGGCTGGGGCTGCCGATCGAAGGCGGAGGAGGGCGAGGAGGAGCGAGGCAGGAGGAGTGACAGGTGGGAAGCGGATGGAAGATTTGGAAACAAATCAAATTTCCAGTCGCCAGGAAATATATCCCCAGCCACAGGTAGTCTGCGGAAGAGAGTCGGCTGCCTCCCAACTGGCACCTCAAGGGGCAGGCGGGGCGCCTCTCACAGCTGCCTCACAAAGCTGGCAGCTGTGCTGCTGTGCCATGTGGAAGGAGCCAGTCCCTGGGAGCCACCCACGCCAAGCTGGTGTCAGCTGCAGGAACCCACATATGTGGCACTTGGATATTTTTGCCCTGTGAGGCCTGGCATTCATGGCTTCATGGGAAAGGCGTTCTGGCAGGATTGGGGTCTCAACATGCCCATGCCAGGGTCTCCAACCCCAAGTCAGTCCCACACGGTGCCCTGTCTACCACATGGCCCTGTAGGGCTGCTTTGTTTACTCACACCTCAGAAGAGGCCGGCCATGTGCTGTATGTACTGGAGTAAATGTAGTGTCAGGCCCTCTGTGGGTTCCTGGAACATGCCCAGAACCTTCTCCAAGCCCAGGCAATGGGGTTGTGTAGAGGAAGTATAGACAATGTGGACAGAGGGGATGTGTAGATGAGGTGTAGACATGGACAGAGAGGCTGTGTGAGTGAGGTCTTTACATGGGCAGTGGGCCTTGTGGGCTAGGCATGGATAGAGAGAGAGGAGCCAAAAATGGAAATAGTCAGAGCGTGGTCCGTGCTTCCAACCGCCTGGCTTTAAATCCTGGCTTCTGACTAGCCAGTTCAGTCAGTTTGCTGAAGCTGCTCATAGAACTCAAGGAAATGTCTACTGGTTTATTTAAAAGGAAGTAAATCTGGATAAGAAGGCCAGCTAGACAAGAGAGATAGATAGGGAAAGGGCTGGCAGTGTCCCTGATGCAGAACTTCGGACTCTACAGTTTGGGTATGCCAACCTCCAGGGTGTTCAGTTGCCCACAGGCTCCCCTCTCCTCTCCTCCTGGGCTTTTATACAGACATCATAGTCTGGGCATGACAGAACCATGGGCATGTGGAGGTGTGGCTGGGCAAAGGGAGAGCTAACCCCTGTGCCCAGCTGGGGATACTCAGCAAGGCTTGTCTATCTAGATGCTTCTTGGGGACTTGAGCTTCTGTGACCTGCTTGAAGAAGAGAAATTCTAATCTCTAATTTCTATGACTTGTTAAAGAGGTGGCTATGAGTCAGGGACCACAAACAAACCCAAAATATAGACATCTTATCCGAGTTCCCATTGCTCAGGACACTGACAAGTGCGTTAGGAATCCCACACCAAACCCAACACCAAAATCCTCAGCTTCATGACGGTGTGAACGAGTTTGAATTCGGTAGAAACTGTAGATTTTAGATACTGATCTCTCCCTAGACCAGTCACTTGAAGCATGATGCTCCCTCAAGATGCTGCAAAGCAGCGACGAGCCACGGCCAGGAGAGAGACCACACGGCACCGCTGTGTCCTACCGCTAAGCCACCGTATTTTTAGGTTGTGTGCATGAAGTCTTTTTTGCTAAGACTTTTTTGGAGACAGGGTTTATGTAGCCCATGAGTGGGCCCCAAACTCATGATCCTCCTGTTTCAGCCTCTCAAGTGTTAGGATACAAGTGTGCACCACCAAGCTCAACATGTGGTGCACGCGCGAGCATATGTGTGTGTGTGTGTGTGTGTGTGTGTGTGTGTGTGTGTGTGTGTGTGTATGTGTCATTATCCACACCAGAGGAGGGAATTGGGTATCCTTTATTGTTCTCCACTCATCCCCTTGAGACAGGGTCTCTCACTGAAGTCCACAGAGTTTTCAGCTTAGATGACAACCAGTTTACTGGGGTTACAGGCACACATAACCATGCCCAGTTTTTTTTTTTTACAAGGGTGCTGGGGATCCAAACTCAGAACCCCATGGTTGTGCAGCAAACACTCACATCCTCTGAGCTATCTCCCCAGCCCCCACCCCATCACGCCCACCTAAAATGCTTTATGGACTTCCAAGGGGTTCACTAAGATGTAATCCCACCCTAAGTCAAGGAACCTATCAGTAGCTCTGAGCAGGGGCTGGGGACTTGGATTAAGGTGTCCATTACTTATTGCACAGTAGGAACCAGGTCATGGGTGGCAGCTGCCTTTTGAGTCCTGTGATTTCTTCTCTCCTCACCCTTTGGGCTCATCTGTCATGACCTCCTTGAGTCTGCTTCCCAGCTGGAGCAACCATCGGCTTCAGGATGACCCTGGAGCACCAGTGTCCTCAGGCTGATACCATCATGAACTACATGGTCATCCAAAGTTCTGATCTCCAACCCATCGCCTCTGCCTATTTCCTCCTCCACTTCCTCAGCAAACCCCACGTATCTGCCTCATGGGCTCAGGGTTACCTCACCATGATGAGTCAGAGCCTCAAGGCCCTGGCTATAGCCCATAGTGACTCTCCAGCAGACCTGATTCCCTCCAATTGGTTACTAGTCTCTTTAATTCTAGAAGTTTCCTCTGACCCCCACACCCCCACAGCCTCCCATCCTGTGTACCATCCAGGCACCCTCAAATGAGCACCTTGGCTTCCCTGACACACTGACCTTGTCCTGCCATCCCTTTTGCTAAACATGCTCCTCCTAGCTCCCCATGTCTCTATACTGCTGGCCTTTGGGGAATCAATCCGTCACTTTTCAAATACAGCCTTTCTTGAAGCCTGATTCTTGAACCAAATTGTGTGAGTCCTTACTGCTCTGTGATATCGATTTATAAAGATGATTTGTAACAGAATGGTGCCTGTCTAGTGTTTGCTCTTCTGGTACTGTGTCCTACGTGGGATTCTTTATCCAGGAAGTTCATCTGCCAACACACACAGCCCTCACTGATGGAAGTCTTGCATTACTCCTCTATTGCTGTGTTCACACTGCCTCAGAATGTCACTGCTTACAGGGTTAGGGATATGGCTCAGGTGGTAAAGCTCTTAGCCAGCATGCTGGGTTCAATCCCCAGCACCCCATAAACTGGGTATGGTAGCACATGAAAGTAATCCGAGAGCTTGAACAACAGAGACAGAAGGAGCAGGAGTCCAAGGTCATCCTTATCTTCAGCTACATAATGAGTTTGAGGGCGGCCTGGAATATATGACACCATGTCTTCATATATATGAGACCAAAACTTCATGGGTGAAAATAACAAAGTTATCCTATACAGTTAGAAGCATCAGGAATCCAGGATAACATAGAAGGGCACTGCTTAAGCCTCCCACAAGGTGGTTGTAGGTGGCCTTCAGAGTCCACAGGTGGTGTGGGATTTGCTGGCCAGCAGGCTCTTCATGGAGTGGTGTGCAGAAGCCTCTGGTTTTTGCCAGGCAGACCCTCCACAGGCTGTCCCCGAGTCTTCATGTCATGGATGCTGGATTCCCTAGGCACATATCGATCAATCAAGGGAAC